>NC_080573.1:89337500-89937500 GCF_029962835.1 Magnolia sinica | reverse complement strand
GGAACCTACCTTAATGCATGTTCAGTTCAGGTCGTCTAAGCCTTGGATTGCCCGATCATGGAGGCACTATCTGCCTTGGGTTGCTACTGGATTCACAATCTAGTAGCAGACCCACTTGATCTTTTTCATGATGTATATACGCCCTCCATCTGGTGGGGCCCCCTGTGAATATTTTTGGCCTTCATGAGATCATTCCCACTTATTTGACTAAGGTATGGGCTTTAGTAGGCCCAGGAAGTTGAGTGGGCCGAACGTTTATCAAGGGGCCTTAAATGTACATTGTTATGGATGAAACTTTATTGGACGTGGGACCCACCATATTAAGAACTTGTGTACGTGTTGCATGCTTATATTTTATAATCCTTGGGCTTAATTAGTGCATTCTTTTGGGTCACCTTTAGTGATCATATGAGGACTCCATCTTAAGATTAGAATTTTAGGACATCCAGTGAGCCCAAAGTGGGCAGGGACATCCCAGCTTGGCCCGACCATACATCGGGCCGACTTCCACCATTTTGATGGACTTATGGGCTGAGATAAGGATTGTATTGGGCCCTTGGTTGCTTGCTTAAATTGCTAGTTATTGGACTGATGTAGTGGGGGCCCATTTCATCTAAACTTAAACTTATTTTGGACCATACATTGTGTACGCAGGATGCCCACCAAGTCCAACTTAATATATGGAATTCTATGGCCATTAGGAATTGGGCCTTGGGCCTTAATTCCCCTCTTAGGGCCCATGTTGTTGAATGTAACAATAGACCCTTTTTCTTATGGCCCATTATGAGGGATATGTGTATGTGACCACCTATTTTTATCTTGATTATGGGCCTTGGGCCTTCTATCCATATAGTTTGTGGTTGATATGCCTTTAGGGAATGGTGGTTAAACGTCCCCATTATAGGACCCCCTCTAGGCCCGTATTTAAGTGTGATTGGATGCCCATCTTAGACTCTTGTTAGGGCCATTTTTGCATTATTTAGTCCTGTAGCTTATATGCTTAGTCTCGTGGACTACACCAGGTAATTGGGCCTCTACTAGAGGTTGGATTCCTTATAGACATTATCTAAATACCTAGTCTTGGTCCCTTCTTAGGAGGAATGTACCGCATTATATATCACCGCATAACGCATCTAGACTTTATGGCCCATGTGCATCATTGTGTGCTTAAATGACACTCTATGTGTGTGGTTATGATTTTACTATTGTGCATTGCATGATACCTTCCCCGTGGGACATAGTATCCCCTCTTGAGCATGTCGGATGCTTAGAATTGATGCATGATTGATTGTGTGATTCATGCATCTGACATTACATAACATATGGACATTATTACCCTTGCTTCATCAGAGCTGTAGCCTTCATAGATACATTATGGATGGCCATGATTGGACATCGAAAATGTTACCTAAGCATATAGGGTGCATAGGATGTCCATGGGTGAAATTCTCAAAACTTCATGGTACCAAGGATCTGCTCCAACGCCATGACCAGGTAGAAACATTAGTGCAGGAGGGCCTTATACCTGTAGGCCGTGACTCCCACTGTCGTGTAGTCAGTTGGATTGGGGTGTAGCCTTACCCGCCTGAGAGAAAGAGGGAAATAACTAGGTTGAGTTTGACCAGATCGTGAATGGGTCCGCTACTGTCAGGCTTTTCTGGTGATTGGTTGCCCACAGGCAGGTAGTGAGGTCTCTTACGCTCGTTTGACTATGCGGGTCTGTAAAGCGGCAGTCATTCAGCAGTGTACTAGACCCCGGTGATTTCCTTATGATGGAAATGTACTTGATATGTGGATTGGATATAAGCACTGACATTACTTTGCATTGCATTTACATCAGTTGGATACGCCTCATATTGCATCGCCTTGGCGTGGCGCCCAGTACTCATTGCATTATAGTACTCATTGCATTGATATGGCTTCCTGCAGTATCATACTGACTTAGTATAGCTTCTTGCATTCATGATAGCCTTGGTAAGGCTAGTGGTATTGGTATTGATCATGACTCCCTTCTACATTCCTTATCTTCTTTTGAGCACCATTGTCACACACTTTCACCACCTTATAAGCTTTCTATAAGCTTATACACAATTGATGCATGCAGGAGATCCTAGGTCGGCATCGTCGTAGTGGAGCTTGGATAGGAGTTGAACCGAGGACCCAGTGTTGCAGATCTTTCCTCCTTTCTTCTGTTACCTTTGTATTTCCTTTTAGCCTTGTACTTGAAAATTTCAAATTTATAGTGGATTTTGCGATGTGTGCCTTTGTTATTTTTGAGATGTACTTGCTGTGATCTTAGGTATGCTCGTATTGGAAATGATTATACGGTTATTAAAATCCTCCTTGCGGGATCCCAAGATCGGAACCTGCCTCAGGAGCCGAGAATGGGGTACTAAGGAGGCTGTTGCGGCCAGAACCGGCTATCGGGTTCCTTGTGAGTCTGGTTACAGAGTCTGGAGCATGACATAATTGGAGGATTAGGAGTCTAGTTAGTAGTTACTTCTTTTTGTAATAGCCTTAGATAGGCTTAGTTCACATGTTAGGATTGTGAATGCTGAAATCTTTTGTTTTAGTCAGCCATCATGCATTCTCTGTCATAGTACATGTATTGTCAAAAATTTTGTTTAATGAAATGCATGGAGCTCTTTTTGTTTTAATAATGCATGAATGTTTCGAAAAGTTGATGATGTACGTACGATATCACTCAAATTTCATGAATATTATACCCTATGTTGTATATAGTGAATGCCTCTTAAAACTAGTTAGAACATGGCATGCCTCCCACCTGGTGGGTCGGTTGATAGAGCCTCTCTCCCAAATGATAGCCAATAGGGCCCTAATTTGGTTCCAGGTGGCGAGACAATGCCAGACTCACAACCGGCCACCGGCCCTATAGATGGGCCATGGCCAAGTGTGCCACCGGTTCTAGGTCAGAACCATGCTTCTTCGTCGATGCCACCCACACCGTAAGCAGCTCCTCCCCCAGATAGATTGGAGCAGATGATGCTCTTCATGCAACAACAACAACAAGTTCTAGCAACTATAACGGGGACCATCGCACAGAATATGAGTGTGGCCCCACTAATGCAACACATGCAAGCCACTGGGGCAATGGCTGCATGCGGACTTTTTGAGCGTTTCCAACGCCTCCGTCCTCCCACGTTCATGGGTACCCATAGACCTGAGGAGGCCGAATATTGGTTGCACCGAATATCTAAGATGATAAGGCCATTATACTGCTTCGAGGTAGAACAAGTCGAGCTTGTTACATACATGTTTGAGAAGGAGGCTAGCTTATGGTGGGACAGTGTCCTACGAATCATTCCTGCAAGGTTTGTGTGGACGTGGGATGGGTTCGAGACACGTTTCCATGAGAAATACTTCCCCCTCACCTATTGTAACGAAAAAGAGGGCGAATTCCTCCACCTCAAATAGGAGGGAATGATAATAGTGGAATATGAGAACCGCTTCACGGAGTTAGCAAGATATGCTCCCTTGATTTTGGTTATGTAATGACCTGAAAAATTTCGTGTCAAGACCCGAGTACTACCTCTATTTTTCTTAGAAGTTATTTGTGGGTTAATTAGCGCTAAACTCATTTGCTTGTGAAATTAGCATCAATTACTTTAAATTTGATCTGCATGACTCAAAACCTGTAGAATCATTAGCACTATGTTACTCTGAAATCTGGGATTCAACGCTAAATCCAGTTGCTCTTAGGAATTTTTAGAAACTTTGGATCGGACCTGGACCGCGCGTCGAAAGTCCGATAGCGATGATCTTAGACAGTTATGGTCACCATGTTGGACTTGACCATCAGCTCAAAAATCAAGTCCAGATGATTTCCTCGGTCGATTTGATTGAGTCCGGAGTAAAGAGTGTGAGAACGGTGGGAAATTAAATATGATTTTCTGAAATCAGAGTCGTGTCGCTTGCGCGATGATTTTAAGTAATCTGATTATTGGATTCTGACCTAATTTCACCCTCGGATCAAGGAAGATGGCCCGGGCATGTAATAATGTTTGTAGACCTGATCGAGTTTCAGTGACCGTTGAATTGAGTGTGGTCCGCCACGGCTGATCTGAACATCCAATCGGTACGAAAACTCAGCCTGACCTAGATCCGTGGTCAGTGAGCTTAAGTCCAACCGCACGTGGAGAAAGGACCACCAGAAGTGCTTCGTTGGATCGAGAGAGGCCTGATTTAGTTATAACATTAGTATACCTTGGCCCTGGGGCTATTTTCATCAATGTTAGGCCTATATATAGACCTTAAAACCCTCACTCTCTTTTCCATACGAATTTCCTAACCCTAGCTAAGAAAGAGAGAGGAAAAGAGAGAGAAAGTGAGAGAGAAGTTGGTGAATCATCTTAAGATTCTTTCTTGATACACTACATCCTTAAACCATCAGTTTAGAATCATTATTTCGGTGATTCTAAGTTCATCCTTGGGTAAGTTCATCTAACCCTAATCTGTTTTAAAGCTTAGAATATTCTATATGTTGTTGTAGCTCATTTCTATTCTTGCCTTAGGTTATCTAGTCGTCGTTGACGAAGACATATCGCCTGAATCAGTTCGGTGCGCTTTTTCTAGTTTAAGGTGCGGACTATATTCGTATAGGTTATGGTTTTCAAGGCTTTCAATATCGGATAATGGTTTATTCTTGTTGTGGGTGAAATTTCACATGCCAAATGCTATGTTTATTTTGCGTCCCTAATATGTATGTGTTATATTAAGATTTGTGTATTCTATGTATATGTAGGAAGTACCGTATACGTATAAAATATGAACATGTTTTTGCCATGATTATTTGTCGTGTACTTGTGCTAATTGTATGTGTGTCAATTCCTTGGCAAAAGGAATTGTCCAAATGCATGTATTTCAACATACGTTATGTATGTTGAACTATGTATTCTAAGTGTTTGTAGAAATGTCTGAATGGCTTACAGTGCAATATATTATCCTATTTGCGGGCGTTGAGAAGTGATTCTCAACTCTCCTATTGGTGTGTATGATTTCCTATATGCAAGTCACATTCTTTGTTGTTTAACTTCAAGTATTACGTATGTGTAAATCCATGTTAAGTTGATATTCTTCAAATGCTCATGTACTACATGATTTGAATTGTTGTTCCATTACTATTCTAAATTATTGACATGAATATCTATTGTAGTGGAATATGTTCGAGACTATGGAATAGTCCAGGAAATCGGTAATTGGCCTTGAGTTCGTGGCTGAGGTTGCTTTCGCCACGAAGGACGTGATTTGACGAACCCGAGTCGTATTAGAGTTATCGGCAGTGGTTTGGCCACACGGAGTGTTTGTGCACTCTATGTCATTCAACCCAACGTGCGCTCGTGCTAGTCAAGTCCGTCAAGTAACCCGATTGTCCGATGTATGTTAACCATGTATGGACGCTATTGCTTGAATATAGGGTACCAAACTTACCGATGAAATTCCGTTAACCGTTGTACCTTGATCCGCTAAGACTCATGAGCCGGACATGGTGGTATGAGACACCATGGTCGAGCTGTCAGCCTACACTGGGGTGACAAGCCTCCCCATAGTGAATAGTGAGTAACCAAACTCGTGAGTTGATTATGGTGGTATGGGACACTATATTCGTAATGTCGGCCTACATTGATTGGTGACGAGCTGTTTGTAGTGACCTCGAGCATACCTGGATACTGCAATAGGGCGACGAGTCTTAGAGTAGTAACGAAGGTATGATAGGCATGCATTGATTAGTAACGAGCCCTTTGCAGTGACCTAAAACCATATGATCGTATGAGATGATCTAGGACTGACGACCCTAGAATGGATCATTGTGTGGAAATTGATATGAGGAAGGTACCTTAGCTTCCCAATCCTGCTGTATGAAATGGACTAATAACAACTTGTAATCATGTTCATGCACTGCATTTGCATGTGCGTGGTAGTTGTTGGCACTGCGGGAGGATGCCATCTGTAATGTTAGATGAAGATGCAGAGGGAGTAAGACGAGGGCATGCATCATTCTACATACATCCTTGCACTAACAAGAGTAATTAGGACATGTTTGATTGTTCCCTTTATCATTACTGGTTGACTGAATTGATAATATGTTAACTTTTGCGATATTGTTCCACTGAGTTGATCACTCACTCCCACGTTCTAGGATGGTGTTTAAACACCAACCAGACTCTGTCTTAGATGCAGATGTTGATGCGACCCTTGAGGCAGAGCAGGAGTTCGAGGATGATGTGGCCGCATTTTCTTTTATGCAGTTTTCAGGCGGGTTCATGTGAGCCATGTCCTGATGCGTGGGAATTCTGGGTTTTCTTTTGGAATAGATAATGTCATTTGATGCTTGTAATTTGAATATAAGTACTTATAAGTATGACCTGGTATGTATACGTATTTCAAGGACTTGCACATCTTCACATATGTTTCTTTAAGTCTTCCACTTGCGTTCTTCACTTATCCCTGAATTATGTTTGCAGTTTGGCTTAATCTATTCCATGTTTTATGTACTCTTACAGACAACATACATCCATCATTAAATATGTTGCATAAGTGATGTTTTGAAACTCGGGAGCTGAGTTATGCTCGACCCCTGAATTTCAGGGCGTTACAGTTGGTATCAGAGCATGAATTGGATTAAACCAGACCTAGGTTGTGGTCACACACCGTACGCTGTCACCACCTTAGTGTAGGAGGGTGCGAGTTTATTGTAGAATATGTGTATGTATTTCGTTGCTTCTATCGACGAAAGTTTACTGAAAACGATCGCCGAGATCGAGTCTGTGCGCACTCCTGATCACACACAGCGACCCAAAATCTCCTCTAGACCGTTTATTAATGAGTTTAGATAGTTTATCTTCCTATCTCAGCCCTTAAAATGTCAGTAAACTAGTGTTTGTATCAGATTTTAACCCGAGTGGCCCGATAGGCGTTGAATCGGACTAAGGGGCCGATCGGGGTATTTTCAGGGGGACCCAGGGGGGACCCACATCACTTTACACCTAGTGGGCCAGGAAGACCTCGCCCAAATGGCGAGTCATCGCCGGAGGGTCCAGAGACCAGCAATGACCTCCCCGGTTCGGCGAGCCCTCGCCGCCCAGCGGGCCAGGCCGGGCGGGCCGGCTCGGGCCGATGCATGTGGGGCCTAGTGTGGCTCACTCCTCCTTGGTTGCTCAGTTTTAAACCCTCCTAAAACCTATTTTCTTCATAAAATACCCTCCCATGCTCTCCTTTTCTTCAAGTTTCTCTCAAAACTCCACCAAAATCTCTCCCCAATCTCCTTCTTCTTCCATTTTCGTGCACACCCATTCAACCCATCTCAAAAATCCATCCCCATTGCTATTTTCACTCCCTTTTCTTCTCATTTAAGCTCTCAAATCCTCCTTTAGGATCTCAAGTGTGTGGAAGCCTCACCATTCTTCCAATTTCTCCCTTTTCTCTCATTTTCCATGGCCTTGTTTGAGTTTATTACGGTCATATTTTCCATCTCCACCTTTCTCTCTTTGATGGGGAAGAAGAGAGCGCCCGTGGATGAAGCCGGGCCTAACTGCCCAACTCGTGCATGGAGGCCAAGAGGTGCCGCTGCGAGCACGACTGTCACCCGTGAGTTTCAGACCAAGCGGGACCTTGATCCTCAAGCTCCCATTGGAAGAACTCTGTTGGCGGAGCTATCTCATGGAGTCTATGAAGGCCGTAGGGTCCTTTTTAAGGCTCATGTTGATCCACGGCTATTTGGCAAGTTCCTATTGTTGGAGAGCCTGGAAGGGGCTGGTTGGTGTCCCTTGTTTGAGGGCGAATATCGCGCCAATGCAAGCTCTGTTCGAGCTTTTTATGTCATCATTCGTGATCCTTCGCTGGAGCCTCTGCAGTTCAAGATTCCTTGTGAAAGCGGTCGAGAGGCCACGGTCAACGTCGCTTTGATATCCCGACTCTTGAATGTGCCGCTTGGTGAGGTGCATGCCAGTGAGAAGAATTTGAGCAGTGCGCGCGAGAGGGATTGCCACACGCGGTTCTTATGTGGTCGTCTGGTCGAGTGGCAGCCTAATAGAAGTCTTCTAGCTACCAACATGACGAATGATTTCCGCTTGCTTCACCACATGTGTACATTCAATGTATATCCAAGGTGGAGCAACCGTAGCGAGTGTATATCCAAGGTAGATTTTCTGTATCAGGTGGGGCAAGGAGCGAAGCTATGTGTGCCAACATACATCTTGCGTCAGATTATCCTTATCGCTCATTCGAACAGGAGGACCAAATCACTCCCATTTGACCGACTCATCTATAAGCTTGCACATGAGTTTGGCTATAGGCTTGGGGCAGAAAAGCTGGTACCTGTTCGCTACATTAATGAGACGACCCTAAATTAGATGAAAATTGGGCCTCGTCGACGACAAGCCTCAGAAAGTGAGGATAAGACAGAGAGCGATGAGGAAGAGAGTTATGGCGAGGGTGGAGCTGAGATTGAAGAAGAAACAGAGCAGGACGAGGAAGAGGTAGAGGCACAAGATATGAGTGAGAGTTCTCCTCCTGTGGCACCAGAGCAGAGCGCAGATTAGGCTGCCATGGATGCCTGTATCACTCGGCTTGAGGAAGGTCAGGCTGTTCTACGCCAGAATATCATGGATCTTTGAGGCCTTGTGAAGCATAAGTTTAAGAAGGTGACTTGAACTCTGAAGTCTATCCTATGTTGTTTGCAGGATAAGGGTGCCCTGCCTCCATCTCCTGATTCTGACGAGTAGCTGCAGTTGTAGTCATCTTTTACTTTGTTTTGTTGTTTGCTTTTATGTGTAGCCGTTGTTGGCATAGTTGTTGGAAGTTGTTTGTTGTTTGAAGTTTTAGATGTTTAGTTCACATGCTTTCCCTGTCGCGATTCATGTAATGCTGCACTTCTTGTATGGTGACAATTTTGTTAAACGGAATGCATGTTGTTTATCGTTAAAGTTGTGCTTGATTGCTATGTGGGTGGATTATATGGATGTAGAATCTTACAGGTTGCATCCTCTGTTGAATGTAGGGTATGCCTCCTAAGGGTTCGAAGACTTCGGCCCGTCTTTCTTTGGTATAGTCGCTTGTCGGGGTTTCTTTCCTGAGCGATAGCCAGACGGATCCACAGTCGGTCCTGTCTCATACTGGTGCTGGGCCGACACCTATGATTCCACCTATGGCTCCTCCAGTCACGCCTTCGGTTCCTAAGCCGAACCGTGCATCTGCGTTGATGCCGTATGCATCTTCGTCTGCTCCACCTCTTAATAGGTTTGAACAGAGATGCTGTTGATGCAGCAGCAGCAGATTCAGCAGCAGTAGTACCAGCAGCAGCAGTTTCTGTCTTCCATGGCTGGAATCTTTGCTCAATCGGTGGGGGCGACTCCACCTGCTTCACCTATGCACCCATCTGGGAGCACTAATGTGAGTGGCACATTTAAGCGATTCTAGCGCTTACGACCTCCCACATTTGCGGGTTCTCATAGACCCGAGGAGGTCGAGTACTGGATTGATCGCATCTCCAAGATGTTGAGACTGCTGCACTGCTCTGAGGTTGAGCAGATCGAGCTTGCCTCCTTCATGTTTGAGAAGGAGGCCAGTTTATAGTGGGACAGTGTTCTTCACACTGGTGAGGAAGGGTATAAGTGGTCGTGGCAGGCGTTTGAGGCACGTTTCCACGAGAAGTACTTTTCGGTTACGTACCGACACGAGGAGAGTGAGTTCCTTCGCCTCCGTCAGGGAGGGATGTCGGTGACGGAGTATGAGAACCGGTTCACTGAGCTAGGTCACTATGCTCCTTTGATTCTAAGCGATCAGCCGATGTGGATGCGGTGTTTTTCTAAGGGGTTGAGGCCTGAGATCTGATCGAAGATGTGCTGTGCTAGCATTTCTTCTTATGCGGAGTTGGTGAGCATGTCCTTGCGAGCTGAGCAGGACGGGGTCAGGTCGTCCCGTATGCGAGCACCTATGGTTCCTAGACCACGACCTGACTTTCAGAGTGCACCATTTCTCAGCAAGAGGCCGCTGACAGATTCTCCTCTGAGGCGTTCAGCATCGCCCGCTCAGCAGGTGCGACCTAATTTTCGCTATTCGTACTGTGGGAGGATGAAGCATTTGGATCGTACTTTCTTTTCGCGTATGCGGGATAGTGGATTTACTCCACCGCAGAGGATCAGCCGTCCGATGCCTCAGGTTATATCACCTCACCTCTTCGTTCAGCGCCAGCTCATCCATCCTTCAGATCTTCTATACCTAACTTCAGGCCACCTCAACCACCCATGGTTCCTCCGCCGAATCGCCAGCAGCAGGCTCGAGTTCACGCGCTCTCAGCTGAAGCTCCTGTGGCTGACTTGGTGCCGAGATCCTTCGAGGTTACTGCTCACATCCAAGGTATTCCCGTTTCTTTGTTGGTGGATACAGGGTCCATTACCTCTCTTATATCATATGCGGTAGTTAGGCGTCTAAGTTTGGGCACAGTTACTATGAAGGGAGTGACGCTCACTACCGCTATAGGGATCTCCTCTACTATGAACAAGCGTTGTTTGGATTGTTTGATTGATCTAGGGAGTGGATAGATTCTTGTTGACCTTTTTGTCGTACCTCTTTACCATTGCGATGTCATTATGGGTATGGATTAGCTCACGAAGATGAGGGCAGAGATTGATTATGAATCTAGGTCAGTGACAATCCATGGACCTGAGGGCGAGACAGTTACTTTTCCAGTTCAGGTCAGTTACCCTTTTTGTATTGGTTATTATACTTCTCTGTTGGAGAGTATTGCTGAATTGGCGTTTGAAAGCACGCCTGTAGTTCGGGAGTTTGAAGATGTGTTTGAGTCGATTCCTGGATTACCCCCTCAGCGCGAGATTGATTTTACTATTGATCTCATGCCTGGTGCGGCACCCATATCTTTGCCCACCTATCGTATACCTCTGAGTGAAATGGAGGAATTGAGGAAGCAAATAGATGGTTTGTTGAATTTGGGTTTTATTCGGCCTAGTGTGTCTCCTTGGGGAGCACCTGTCCTGTTTATTAAGAAGAAAGATGGTTCCTTGTGATTATGTATTGATTATCGCAGGTTGAATCTGGTGACTATGAAGAACAAGTATCCTTTGCCCAGGATTGATGATCTGTTTAATCAGTTGAAGGGGGCACGGTACTTCTCGAAGGTTGATCTGCAGTCAGGGTATCACTAGTTGCACGTCAAGAATGAGGACGTGCAGAAGACCGCCTTCAGGACTAGCTTTGGCCATTATGAGTTCCTGGTGATATCGTTCGGTCTTACGAACACACCGGTCGTGTTCATGGATCTGATGAACAGGGTATTTCGGCCATTCTTGTTCCGATTCTTCGTTGTCTTTATCGATGACATCTTGATATATTCTACGAGTCGGGAAGAGCACGAGGAGCACTTAAGAGCGGTCTTGGATACTCTTAGGAAGAATCAATTTTTTACGCAGTTCAAGAAATGTGATTTCTGGAAAGAGGAAGTCAAGTTCCTGGGACATGTGGTGTCCAAGTAAGGGATAGCTGTCGATCTTGCTAAGGTAGCTGCAGTTCAGGACTAGAAGCAGCCTAGTTCAGTTACTGAGGTGAGGAGCTTTCTGGGTTTAGTAGGCTATTATCGACGCTTCATACAAGACTTCTCGAAGATAGCTAGACCGTTGTCTCAGTTGACACGGAAAGATTTGAAGTTTGCTTGGAATGAGAGGGCAGAGATAGCTTTTCGAGAGCTGAAGGACAAGTTGACGTCCGCCCCTGTGCTAGTATTGCCAGAGCAAGGGGTTAAGTATACGATATATACTGACGCCTCTCGCATTGGTCTGGGTTATATCCTTATGCAGAAGGACAGGGTGATTGCTTATGCTTCGAGACAGTTAAGGAAACACGAAGAAAATTACCCTACACACGACCTGGAGTTGGCAGCCGTCATTTTCGCATTAAAGCTCTGGAGACATTACCTCTACGGAGAGGAGTTCGAGCTCTTTTACGACCACAAGAGCCTTAAGTATATTTTCACGCAGCGTGATTTGAATATGAGGCAACGCCAATGGATGGAAACATTGAAAGACTTTAAGTTCGATGTTTCTTACCATCCGGGTAAGGCTAACCTTATGGCAGACGCGTTGAGTCGCAAGAAGACTATAGAGTTTGCGGCTCCGCTAATGATAGCAGAATGGGACATGTTGGAGTTTGTGTGAGACTTTGAACAAAAACTTACGGTCGAAGAGCCGTATGAGGTTGTCGCACACATTCATGTACAGCCCCTCATTGACGAGAGGATCATTGCAGCTCAGGCAGATGATGATCTTTTGGCAAAGATGAGAAAGCGGGTTGGTACAGATGAGAACTCCGAGTGGAGTGTTAGTTCAGATGGGGGCCTACGATTTCATGGCCAGTTATGTGTCCCAGACATTCCTGACTTGAGACAAGAGGTTCTCAGTCAGCCCATAATTCTAAGCTTGCGATGCATCCTGGTAGTACGAAGATGTATCAGGATATGAGAAGATCTTATTGGTGGGATAACATGAAGGTCCACATTACTGAGTATGTATCTCGTTGTCTCACGTGCCAGCAGGTCAAAGAAGAGCATCGCCGACCTCCTGGGCTGCTTCAGCCCACATAGCAGAATGGAAGTGGGACTTCATCTCTATGGATTTTATTTCAGGGTTGCCGAGAACGAGGAAGGGACATGACTCTATTTGGGTGACCGTCGACCGATTGACGAAGTCGGCTCATTTCTTACCGATCAGAGTCACAAACTCTGTAGGTGAGTTGGCTAGGTTGTACATCAAGGAGATTGTACATCTACATGGAGTTCCCTTGGAGATTGTGTCTGACAGAGACACGCGTTTCACATCTATCTTCTGGACTCGTATCCAGGAAGCGATGGGTGTGAAATTGAAGTTTAGCACCGCGTTTCATCTGCAGACAGATGGGCAGACAGAACGTGTGAATCAGATTCTGGAAGACATGTTGCGAGCTTGTGTTGTGGATTTCAAGGACAGTTAGGATGATTGTCTCCCTTATGCAGAGTTCGCATATAATAACAGTTTCTAGGCGAGTATTGGCATGGCTCCCTACGAGGCATTGTATGGTCGCCCGTGCAGAGCACCGCATTGCTGGGCAAAAGTTGGCGAGCGTAGTTTGATTGACCCGGAGTTGGTGCAGGCGACTTTAGAGAAAGTTGACATTATTCGACATCGACTTCTGATAGCCTAGAGTAGGTAGAAGAGTTACGCTGATACGAGGCGACGACCGCTTGAGTTTGAGGTTGGAGACCATGTATTTTTTAAGGTTTCCCCTATGAAGGGAGTTCTACGGTTTGGTAAGAAGAGAAAGCTCACACTGAGATTTATTGGTCCATTTCTAATTCTGGATCGAGTGGGAGCGGTAGCATACCGCCTTGCTTTGCCCACACCACTTGCGGGCGTGCATAACGTATTTCATGTTTCTATGCTGAAGAAGTACGATCCTGATCCTTCGCATATTATCAGTTGGGAGTAGGTGCAGTTGAGCAAGGATGCCACATATGCACTGCGACCGACGTGTATCCTAGACAGGAAGGAGCAGGTATTGCGTAGCAAGGTCATCCCTCTTGTGAAAGTACTATGGACGCATCATAGTGAAGAAGAGGCTACTTGGGAGACTGAAGCAGAGGTCAGAAAAAGCTACCCTCAGATCCTTAAGGAATATGAGAAGGTTTGAATTTCGAGGATGAAATTTTTCTTTAAGGGGGGTAGATTGTAATGACCCGAAAAATTTCATGCCAAGACCCGTTTACTACCTCTATTTTTCTTAGAAGTTATTTGTGAGTTAATTAGCGCTAAACTCGATTGCTTGTGAAATTAGCATCAATCACTTTAAATTTGATCTGCATGACTTAAAACCTGTAGAATCATTAGCGTTATGTTACTCTGAAATCTGGGATTCAACGCTAAATCCAGTTGCTCTTAGGAATTTTTAGAAACTTTGGATCGGACATGGACCGCGCGTCGAAAGTCTGATAGCGATGATCTTAGACAGTTATGGTCACCATGTTGGACTTGACCATCACCTCAAAAATCAAGTCCAGATGAAGTCCTGGGTCGATTTGATTGAGTCCGGAGTAAAGAGTGTGAGAACGGTGAGAAATTAAATTTGATTTTTTAAAATCTGAGTCGTGTCACTTACACGATGATTTTAAGCAATCTGTCCGTTGGATTCTGACACAATTTCACCCTCGGATCATGGAAGATGGCCCAGGCACTCGAGTTTCAGTGACCGTTGAATTGAGTGTAGTCTGCCACGGCTGATCTGAACATTCGATCGGTACGAAAACTCAGCCTGACTTAGATCCATTGTCAGTGAGCTTAAGTCCGACCGCACGTGGAGAAAGGACCACCAGAAGTGCTTCGTTGGATTGAGAGAGGCCTGATTTGGTTATAACCTAAGTATACCTTGGCCCTGGGGCTATTTTCATCAATGTTAGGCCTATATATAGACCTTAAAACCCTCACTCTCTTTTCCATACGAATTTCCTAACCCTAGCTAAGAAAGAGAGAGGAAAAGAGAGAGAAAGTGAGAGAGAAGTTGGTGAATCATCTTAAGATTCTTTCTTGATACACTACATCCTTAAACCATCAGTTTAGAATCGTTATTCCGGCGATTCTAAGTTCATCATTGGGTAAGTTAATCTAACCCTAATATGTTTTAGAGCTTAGAATAGTCTATATGTTGTTGTAGCTCATTTCTATTCTTGCCTTAGGTTATCTAGTCGCCGTTGACGAAGACATACTGTCTGAATCAGTTCGGTGCGCTTTTTCTGGTTTAAGGTGCGGACTATATTCGTATAGGTTATGGTTTTCAAGGCTTTCAATGTCGGATAATGGTTTATTCTTGTTGTGGGTGAAATTTCACATGCCAAATGCTATGTTTATTTTACGTTCTTGATATATATGTGTTATATTGAGATTTGTGTATTCTATGTATATGTAGGAAGTACCGTATACGTATAAAATATGAACATATGTTTGCCATGATTATTTGTCGTGTACTTGTGCTAATTGTATGTGTGTCAACTCCTTGGCAAAAGGAATTGTCCAAATGCGTGTATTTCAACATACGTCATGTATGTTGAACTATGTATTCTAAGTGTTTGTAGAAATGTCTGAATGGCTTACAGTGCAATTGTAACGACCCTGGAAATTTTTGTGTTAATCTTTCCCTAAGTAGTTGTTTTTTGGGTAATTAGTGTTATACTCGATTGCTTGTGAAATTCGCATCAATCACTGCATGACTCAAAACCTGTAGATTAGTTAGCGCTATGTTACTCTGAAATCTGGGATCCATCGCTAAATCCAGTTGTTCTGGATAATTTTTAGAACTTCTGGATCGGACCTGGACCGCGCGTCGAAAGTCCGATAGCGATGATCTTAGGCTGTTGCGGTCACCGTGTTGGGCCTGACCATCACCTCGAAAATCAAGTCGATGTGATGTTCTGGGTCGATTTGATTGAGTTCGGAGTGAAGAGTGTGAGAACGGTTGGAAATTTAATAAGTTTTTATGAAATCTGAGTCGTGTCGCTTGCGCGATGATTTTAAGCTATCTGACCGTTGGATTCTGACCCAATTTCACCCTCTGATCAGGGAAGGTGGCTTAGGCATATCTTTGTGCTTGTGGACCTGATCGAGATTCCGTGACCGTTGATTTGTATGTGGTCCGCCACGGCTGATCTGAAGAGCCAGTCGGTACGAAAACTCAGCCTGACCTAGATCCATGGTCAGTGAGCTTAAGTCTGACCTTTCGTGGTATTTGGCCCACCAGAAGTGCTTCGTTGGATCGCGAGAGTCTGGTTTTGGTTATACCCTAAGTATACCTTGGCCCTAGGGTTATTTTCATCAATAATACGCCTATTTATAGTCCTTAAACCCTATCTCTCTTTTCCATACGAATTTTCTCTAACCCTAGCTTAGAAAGAGAGAGGAAAAGAGAGAGTGAGAGAGTAGTTGGTGAATCATCTTGGATTCTTTCCTGTTCTTCTACATCCTTGAACCTTTACTTTGAATCGTTATTCTGATGGTTCTGAGTTCATCTTGGGGTAAGTTAACCTACCCCTAACCTGTGTTAGAGCTTAGATTAGTCTTGGTGTTGTTGTATCTCATTTCTATCCTTGCTTTAGGGTATTCTATCGCCGTTGACGAAGACAACTCGTCTAAATCAGTTCGGTGCTTCTTTTCTGGCTTAAGGTGCGGACTTTAAGTGTATAGGTTATGGTTTTCAAGGCTTTCAATGCCAGTTAATGATTTATTCTTGTTATGGATGAGATTTCACATGCCTAATGTTATGTTTACTTTGCGTTCCTGATATGCATGTGTTATATTGAGATTCGTGTATTCTATGTGTATGTATAAAGTACCGTATACATATAAAATATGCACTTATGTTACCATGATTATTTGTCATGTATGTATGCTAGATGTATGTGTGACAACTCCTTGGTAAAAGGAATTGTCCGAGTGCATGTTTTTCCACATACGTCATGTATGTTGTATCATGTATTCTAAGTGTTTGTAGAAATGTCTGAATGATCTAAAGTGTGATATTTCAACCTAGTATGGGCATTGAGAAGTGATTCTCAACTCTCCCACTAGTGTGTACGATTTCCTTCTTGCTAGTTACATTCCATGTTATTTAATTTTAAGCATTACTTATGCTTACATTTATGTTAAGTTGATATTCTTCAGATGCTTGAGTACCACTTGATTTAAGTTGTTGTTCCATTACTGTTCTACATTCAATATGAATATCTGTTGTAGTGTAATGTGTGTGGGACTATGCATTAGTCCAGGAAATCGATAATCGGCCTTAAGATCGTGGCTGAGGTTGCTTTCGCCACGTAGGACGTATTAGACAAACCCGAGTCGTATTAGAGTTGGCGGCAGTGGTTTGGCCAAACAGAGTGTTTGCGCACTCTATGTCGTTCAACCCAACGTACGCTCGTGCTAGTCGAGTTCGTCAAGTAACCCAATTGTCCGATGTATGTTCACCATGTATGGACGCTACTACTTGAATCTAGGGTACCGAACTTACCAGTGAAATCCTATTAACCATGGTACCTTGATCCGCCAAGACTCATGAGCCGGATATGGTGGTATGGGACACCGTGGTCGAGCTATCGGCCTACGCTGGGGTGACGAACCTCCCCATAGTGACCAGTGAGCAACTAAACTCGTGAGCCGATTATGGTGGTATGGGACACTATATTCGTGCTGCCGGCCTACATTGATTGGTGACGAGCCCTTTGTAGTGACCTCGAGCATGCCTAGATACCGCATTGAGGTGACGAGCCTTAGTGTAGTAACGAAGGTATGAAAGGCATGCATTGATTGGTGACGAGCCCTTTACAACGACTTGAAAACATATGATCGTATGAGATGTCTAGGACTGACGACCCTAGAATGGATCACTATTTGGATGGTGATATGAGGAAGGTATCTTAGCTTCCCAATCCTGCTGTATGAAAATGACTAATAACAACTTGGTAATCATATTCATGCACCGCATTTGCATGTGCTTTGTAGATGTGACGCACTTTGAGGCGATGTCATGTGTAACGTAAGATGAAGATGCTGAGGGTGTACACGTGAGGGCACGAATCATTTTACATACATCCTTGCATTAACAAGAGTACTTAGGATTGTTTTCTTATTCTGCTTTATCATTACTACTTGATTGAACTGATAACATGTTAACCAGTGCCTTATTGTTCCACTGAGTTGATCACTCACTCCCATGTTCTGGGGTGGTGTTAAACACAACCAGACTCTGTCTTAGGTTCTAATGTTGCAGATGTTGATGCAACTTCTAAGGCAGAGCGGGAGATGGATGATGATGAGGCTGCTTTCTCTTATATGCAGTTTTCAGACGGGTTCTAGCAAGCCTTGTTCTGATGCACGGGATTCTGGGATTATTTTTAGAAACTAAATGATGTAATTTTGATACTTGTAAATTGGATAAATAACACTTACATTACGACCTGGTTTGTATATGTACTTCAGGGATTTCACTTGTACACATATATTTCTATAAGTCTTCCGCTTGCTTTATTCACTTATCCCTGAATTATATCTGTGTTTTGGCTTAATCTATTCCATGTTTCATATACTAATACAGTCAACATATATCCATCATTAAATATGTTGCATAAGTGATGTTTTGGAACTCGGGAGCTGAGTTATGCTCGACCTTCGAATTTCATGGCATTACAAGTTGGTATCAGAGCATGATCTAGATTAAACCGGACCTGGGTTATGGTCACACACCGCACGTTATCACCACTTTAGTGTATTTGGGTGCGGGTCTATCGTAGATTTTGTGTTTGTGTTCCGTAGCTTCTATTAGCGGAAGTTTTTTGAAAACCTTCACCGAGATCGAGTCTGTGCTCCCTCCTAATCGCACACAGCAACCTGAAACCTTTTCTAGATCATCTATTAATGAGTTTAGATGGTTTATCATCTTGTTTTAACCCTTAAACCTTCAATAAATCTTTATTTTATTTAGATTTCTGCCAGAATGGCCCGATAGGCGTCAAATCATGCAAGGGGCCAATCGGGGCATTTCCTGTGGGGCCCAGGTGGGGACCCACAGTTTTCTGACCATGGGGGACCAGGAGGACCTCCCCCAAATGGCAAGGCATCGCCGGTCAGTCCAGAGACCGGCGATGCCATCGCCGGTTGGGCGAGGGCTCGCCGATCAGCGGGCCGGCGCGGATCACTTCTAGGCCTTGTGTGGCCCACCCCTCCACGGTTTTCTATTTGAAACCCTTTCTAAACCCTATTCCCTTCACAAACTTCCCTCCCAAGCTCTCCTTTTCTTGAAAACCCTCTCCAATCTTCTCCAAACCCTTTCCAAATCTTCTTCTTCTTCTATTTTTGCGCAAACCCCATCACCCTATTTCAAAACCCTCACTCCCATTGCTGATTTCCCTTTCTTTCCTTCTCATTTGAGCTCTTACATTCCCATTTTGGCTCTCAAGTGTGTGGAAGCTTCACCATCTTCCTATTTCTCTCTTTCTCTCATTTCTCATGGCCCTCTTTGAGTTCATCACGGCCATATTTTCCTTTTCCTCCCTTCTTTCTTTGATGGGGAAGAAGAGAGCGCCCGTGGATGAAGCCGGGCCTAGCCGTCCAACCCCTGCACGGAGGCCGAGAGGTGCCGCCGCTAGCACGTCTGCCACTCGTGAATTCCAGACCAAGCGGGACCTCGATCCTCGAGCTCCCATTGGTAGAACTTTATTGGCGGAGCTATCGCATGGAGTCTATGAAGGCCGTAGAGTCCTTTTTGAGGCTCATGTTGATTCGCGGCTATATGGTGAGTTTTTGTTGTTAGAGCGCCTAGAAGGGGTTGGTTGGTGTCCCTTGTTTGAAGGTGAGTATCGTGCAAATGCTAACACTGTTCGAGCCTTTTATGCCAATATTCTTGATCCTTCGCTGGAGCCTCTGCAGTTCAAGATTCCTTGTGGTAGCGGTCGAGTGGGTATTGTCAATGTTGCTTTGATATCCCGACTCCTGAATGTGCCACTTGGCGAAGTGCATGCCAGCGAGAAGAATGTGAACAGTGTGCGCGAGAGGGATCATCGCACCCGATCCTTGTGTGGTCGTCTGGTCGAATGGCAGCCTAATAGGAGTCTTCTGACTACCTACATGACGGACGACTTCCGTTTGCTTCATCACATGTGCACGTTCAATGTATACCCAAGGTGGAGCAATCGCAGCGAGTGTACGCGCTTAATGGTGGATTTTCTGTATCAGGTGGGGCAGGAAATGAAGTTGTGTGTGCCGAGGTACGTCCTGTGCCAGATTATTCTCATCGCTCGTTCGAGTAGGGGACCGAGTCGCTTTCATTTGGCTGCCTCATTTGCAAGCTTACACATGAGTTTGGCTATAGGCTTGGAGCAGAGAAGCCGGTTCCTGTTCGTCATATTAATCTGAGGACTCTTAAGCAGATGGAGATCGGTTCTGGTCGGCATGCCTCAGAGAGTGAGGCTGAGTCTAAGAGCGGTGATGAAGAGAGTTATGCTAAAGGTGGTGCTGAGATTGAGGAAGAAACAGAGCAGGATGAGGAAGAAGATGAGGCACAGGATACGAGTGATAGCTCTCCTCCCGTGGCGCCAGAGCAGGGCGCAGAGCAGACTGCCAGAGATGCCCGTCTTACACGGCTTGAAGAAGGGCAGGCTGTTTTACTCTAGGATATTGTTGATCTTCGAGGCCTTGTTAAACATAAGTTTAAGAAGGTGACTCAAACTCTGAAGTCTATCCTGTGTTGCTTGCAGGATAAGGGTGCTCTGCCTCCATCTCCTGATTCCGACTTTGTTTGTTGTTTTCTTTCTGTGTGTAGCCGTTATTGGCTTTGTAGTTGGAGTTGTTGTAGTTGTTGGAGTTGTTGTAGTTGTTGTTGGTTGTTGTTTGAAGTGTTAGATGTTGTTGTTTTCATGCTTTCCTAGTCGCGATTCATGTATTGCTGCACTACTTGTATTGCGACGATTTTGATTAATGGAATGCATGTTGTTTGTCTTTGGAGTTATGTTGTGTTGCTGTGTGGATGGATTATGTGACGTAGAATTTGACAGGTTGCATCCTCTGTTGAATGTAGGGATGCCTCCTAAGGGTTCGAAGTCTTCAGCCTGTCTCTCTTTGATTGAGTCGCTTGCTGGGGTTCCTCCCTTGAGCGATAGTCAGTCAGATCCACAGGCGGGTCCGTCTCATGCCGGTGTTGGGCAGACACCTATGGCTCCTTCAGTCATGCCCTCGGTTCCTGAGCCGAGCCGTGCACCTTCGTCTGCTTCGCCTACTGATAGGTTTGAGCAGATGATGCTGTTGATGCAGCAGCAGCAGATTTAGCAGCAGCAGCACCAGCACCAGCAGCAGCAGGAGTTCCTCTCTTCCATGGCTGACATCTTTGCTCAGTCAGTGGGGGTGACTCCACCTGTTTCACCTATGCCTCCATCTGGGAGCGCCAGTGCCAGCGGCACTTTCGAGCGATTCCAGCGCTTACGACCTCCTACTTTTGTGGGTTCTCATAGACCCGAGGAGGCCGAGTATTGGATCGACCGCATCTCTAAGATGCTGAGACCGTTGCACTGCTCTGAGGTTGAGCAGGTTGAGCTTGCCTCTTTCATATTTGAGAAGGAGGCCAGTCTATGATGGGACAGTGTTCTTCGCACTGTCGAGGAAGGTTTTGAGTGGTCGTGGCAGGCGTTTGAGGCGCGCTTCCAAGAGAAGTATTTTCCGGTCACGTACCGACATGAGAAGGAGAGTGAGTTCCTTCGCCTCCGCCAGGGAGGGTTGTCGGTGACGGAGTATGAGAACCGGTTTGCTGAGCTGGGTCGGTATGTTCCTTTGATCCTGTGTGATCAGCCGATGAGGATGCGGCGTTTCTCTGAGGGATTGAGACCTGAGATCTGATCGAAGATTTACTGTGCTAGCATTTCTTCTTATGCAGAGCTGGTGAGCTTGTCCTTGCGAGCAGAGCAGGACGGGGATAGGTCGTCCCGCATGCGAGCACCGATGGTTCCTAGGCAGCGACCGGATTTCCAGGGTGCACCTTTCCTCGGCAAGAGGCCGCGAGTAGATTCTCCTCCAAGGCGTTCAGCATCGCCCGCTCAGCAAATGAGAGCTGATGTTCGCTGTTCCTATTGTGGGAAGGTAGGGCATTTGGACCGTTTTTGCTTCTCCCGTATGCAAACCAGTGGTTTTACTCCACCGCAGAGGATTAGCCGTCCGATGCCTCAGGTGATATCTCCTCCACCTCTTCGATCAGCGCCAGCTCATCCATCCTTCAGACCTGCAGTTCCTAGCTTCAGGCCACCTCAGCGGCCCATGGTTCCTCCGCCGAATCGTCAGCAGCAGGCTCATGTTCATATGCTTTCAGCTGAAGCGCCTATGTCTGACTTAGTGCCGAGGTCCTTCGAGGTGACAGCGCACATTGAAGGTATTTCCATTTTTATGTTGGTGGATACAGGGTCCACTACTTCTCTTATATCTTATGCAGCAGTTAGGCGTTTAGGTTTGAGATCTGTTCCTATGCAAGGAGTGACGCTTACTACCGCTACGGGGATTTCCTCTGCTTTGAACAAGCGTTGTATGGATTGTTTGGTCGATCTTGGAAGTGGATCGATCCGGGTTGATTTCTTTGTCGCACCGCTTTATCATTACGATGTTATTATGGGTATGGATTGGCTCACGAGGATGCGAGCTGAGATTGATTGTGAAGCTAGATCAGTGAGATCCATGGACCTGAGGGCGAGACTGTTACTTTCCCAGTTCAGGTCAGTTACCCTCTTCATATTGATTATTATTCTTCTCTGTTGGAGAGTATGGCTGAATCGGCGTTAGTTAGTACGCTGGTAGTTCGGGAATTTGAAGATGTGTTTAAGTCGATTCCTGGATTACCTCCTCGGTGTGAGATTGATTTTACTATCGATCTTATGCCTGGTGCGGTGCCCATTTCTTTACCCACCTATCGTATGCCTCCGAGTGAAATGAAGGAGTTGAGGAAGCAGATAGATGGTTTGCTGGATTTGGGTTTTATTCGGCCTAGTGTGTCTCCTTGGGGAGCACCTGTTCTGTTTGTGAAGAAGAAGGATGGTTCTTTGCGATTGTGTATTGATTATCGCAGGCTGAATCTGGTAACTGTGAAGAATAAGTACCCTTTGCCCAGGATTGATGATCTGTTTGATCAGTTGAAGGGGGCACGGTACTTTTCGAAGGTTGATCTGCAGTCAGGGTATCATCAGTTGTGCGTCAAGGATGGAGACGTGCAGAAGACCGCTTTCAGGACTAGCTTCGGTCATTATGAGTTCCTTGTGATGTCGTTCGGTCTGACGAACGCACCGGCCGAGTTCATGGATCTGATGAACAGGGTGTTTCGGCCATTCCTGTTCCGATTCGTCATTGTCTTTATCGATGACATTTTGATTTATTCTGCGAGCCGAGAAGAACACAAGGAGCACTTAAGAGCGGTTTTGGATACTCTTAGGAAGAATCAGCTTTTTGCGCAGTTCAAGAAGTGTGATTTCTGGAAAGAGGAAGTCAAGTTCCTGAGACGTGGTGTCCAAGGAAGGAATAGCCGTCGATCTTGCTAAGGTAGCTGCAGTGCAGGACTGGAAGCAGCCTGGTTCAGTTACTGAGGTAAGGAGTTTTCTGGGTCTTGCAGGCTATTATCGACACTTTATTCAGGACTTCTCGAAGATTGCCAGACCGTTGTCGCAGCTGACACGGAAGGATTTGAAGTTTGCTTGGAATGAGCAGGCGGAGTTAGCTTTTCAGGAGCTGAAGGACAAGTTGACGTCCGCCCCTGTGCTAGTATTGCCAGAGCAAGGGGTTAAGTATATTATATATACTGACGCCTCTCGCGTTGGTCTGGGTTGTGTCCTTATGCAGAAGGACAGGGTGATTGCTTATGCTTCGCGTCAGTTGAGGAAACACGAAGAGAATTACCCTACGCACGACCTGGAGTTAGCAGCTGTCATATTCGCATTAAAGCTTTGGAGACATTACCTCTATGGTGAGGAGTTCGAGCTCTTTTGCGACCACAAGAGCCTTAAGTATATTTTCACGCAGCGTGATTTGAATATGAGGTAGCGCCGATGGATGGAAACATTGAAAGACTTTAAGTTTGATGTTTCTTACCATCCGGGCAAGGCAAACCTTGTGGCAGATGCGTTGAGTCGCAAGAAGGCTATTGAGTTTGCGGCTCCGCTGATGATAGCAGAGTGGGATATGTTGGAGTTCGTGCGTGATTTTGAGCAGAAGCTTACGGTGGTTGAGCCGTATGAGGTTATCACACACATTCGTGTACAACCCCTTATCGACGAGAGGATCATTACAGCTCAGGCAGATGATGAGCTTTTGGTGAAGATGAGGAAGCGGGTTGGTACAGATGAGAACTCCGACTGGAGTGTTAGTTCTGATGGAGGCCTACATTTTCATGGCCGGTTATGTGTTCCTGACATCCCTGACTTGAGACGGGAGGTTCTCGAGTTGGCCCATAGTTCTAAACTTGTGATGCATCCAGGTAGCACGGAGATGTATCAGGATATGAAGAGGTCTTGTTGGTGGGACAATATGAAGGTCCAGATTGCTGAATTTGTTTCTCGTTGTCTCACGTGCCAGCAGGTCAAGGCAGAGCATCGCCGACCTCCTGGATTGCTGCAGCCCATGCCCATAGCTGAATGGAAGTGGGACTTCATCTCTATGGATTTTATTTATGGGTTACCGAGAACGAGGAAGGGATATGATTCTATCTGGGTGATCGTCGACCGATTAACGAAGTCGACGCATTTCTTATCGATCAGAGTCACTAACTCTGCAAACGAGTTGGCTAAGTTGTATATTAAGGAGAGCGTCTGCATGGAGTTCCCCTGGAGATTGTGTCTGATAGAGACACGCGTTTTACATCTATCTTCTGGACTTGTATCCAGGAAGCGATGGGTGTGAAACTGAAGTTCAGCACCGCGTTTCATCCGCAAACAGATGGGCAGACGGAGCGCGTGAATCAAGTCCTGGAAGATATGTTGCGAGCTTGTGTTTTGGATTTCAAGGACAGTTGGGATGATCGTCTTCAGTATGCAGAGTTCGCGTATAATAATAGTTTCCAGGCGAGTATCGGCATGGCTCCCTATGAGGCATTGTATGGTCGCCCGTGCAGAGCACCACATTGTTGGGCTGAAATTGGTGAGCGTAGTTTGCTTGGCCCGGAGTTAGTGCAGGTGACTTCAGAGAAGGTTGACATCATTCGACGTCGACTTTTGACAGCGCAGAGCAGGCAGAAGAGTTATGCTGATACGAGGCGTCGACCGCTTGAGTTTGAGGTTGGAGAACATGTGTTTCTGAAGGTCTCTCCTATGAAGGGAGTTCTGCGGTTCGGTAAGAAGGGAAAGCTGACGTCGAGATTTATTGGTCCATTTCAAGTTCTGGATCGAGTGGAAGTGGTAGCATACCGCCTTGCTTTGCCCACACCTCTTGCGGGCGTGCATAACGTATTTCATGTTTCTATGCTGAAGAAGTACGTTCCTGATCCTTCGCATATTATCAGTTGGGAGCAAGTGCAGTTGAGTGAGGATGCCACTTATGTACTGCGACCGACGCATATTCTCAACAGGAAGGAGCAGGTATTGCGTAGCAGGGTTATCCCTCTTGTGAAGGTGCTATGGACACATCATGGTGTGGAAGAGGCTACTTGGGAATCTGAAGCTGAGGTCAGGAAGACCTACCCTCTGATCCTTGAGGAATTTATGAAGGTATGAATTTCAAGGATGAATTTTCTTTAAAGGGGGTAGATTGTAACGACCCTGGAGATTTTTGTGTTAATCTTTCCCTAAGTAGTTGTTTTTGGGGTAATTAGCGCTATACTCGATTGCTTGTGAAATTTGCATCAATCACTTTAAATTCGATCTGCATGACTCAAAACCTGTAGATTAGTTAGCGCTATGTTACTCTGAAATCTAGGATCCATCGCTAAATCCAGTTGTTCTGGGGAATTTTTGGAAGTTCTGGATCAGACCTGGACTGCGCGTCGAAAGTCCGATAGCGATGATCTTAGGCTGTTGCGGTCACCGTGTTGGGCTTGACCATCACCTCGAAAATCAAGTCCATGTGATGTTCTGGGTCGATTGATTGAGTTCGGAGTGAAGAGTGTGAGAACGGTTGGAAATTTAATAAGTTTTTATGAAATCTGAGTCGTGTCGCTTGCGCGATGATTTTAAGCTATCTGACCGTTGGATTCTGACCCAATTTTACCCTCTGATCATGGAAGGTGGCCCAGGCATATCCTTGTGCTTGTGGACCTGATCGAGATTTTGTAACTGTTGATTTGTGTGTGGTCCGCCACGGCTGATCTGAAGAGCCAGTCAGTATGAAAACTCAGCCTGACCTAGATCCATGGTCAGTGAGCTTAAGTCTGACCTTTCGTGGTATTTGGCCCACCAGAAGTGCTTCGTTGGATCGCGAGAGTCTGATTTTGGTTATACCCTAAGTATACCTTGGCCCTGGGGTTATTTTCATCAATAATAGGCCTATTTATAGTCCTTAAACCCTAGCTCTCTTTTCCATACGAATTTTCTCTAACCCTAGCTTGGAAAGAGAGAGGAAAAGAGAGAGAAAGTGAGAGAGTAGTTGGTGAATCATCTTGGATTCTTTCCTGTTCTTCTGCATCCTTGAACCTTCACTTTGAATCGTTATTCTGACGGTTCTGAGTTCATCCTGGGGTAAGTTAACCTAACCCTAATCTGTGTTAGAGCTTAGATTAGTCTTGGTGTTGTTGTATCTCATTTCTATCCTTGCTTTAGGGTATTCTATCGCCGTTGACGAAGACAACTCGTCTAAATCAGTTTGGTGTTTCTTTTCTGGCTTAAGGTGCGGACTTTAAGTGTATAGGTTATGGTTTTCAAGGCTTTCAATGCCAGTTAATGATTTATTCTTGTTATGGATGAGATTTCACATGCCTAATGTTATGTTTACTTTGCGTTCCTGATATGCATGTGTTATATTGAGATTTGTGTATTCTATGTGTATGTATAAAGTACCGTATACGTATAAAATATGCACTTATGTATGCCATGATTATTAGTCATGTATGTATGCTAGATGTATGTGTGACAACTCCTTGGTAAAAGGAATTGTCCGAGTGCATGTTTTTCCACATACGTCATGTATGTTGTATCATGTATTCTAAGTGTTTGTAGAAATGTCTGAATGATCTAAAGTGTGATATTTCAACCTAGTATGGGCGTTGAGAAGCGATTCTCAACTCTCCCACTAGTGTGTATGATTTCCTTCTTGCTAGTTACATTCGATGTTATTTAATTTCAAGCATTACTTATGCTTACATTTATGTTAAGTTGATATTCTTCAGATGCTTGAGTACCACTTGATTTAAGTTGTTGTTCCATTACTGTTCTACATTCAATATGAATATCTGTTGTAGTGTAATGTGTGTGGGACTATGCATTAGTCCAGGAAATCGGTAATCGGCCTTAAGATCGTGGCTGAGGTTGCTTTCGCCACGTAGGACGTATTAGACGAACCCGAGTCGTATTAGAGTTGGTGGCAGTGATTTGGCCAAACGGAGTGTTTGTGTACTCTATGTCGTTCAACCCAACGTGCGCTCGTGCTAGTCGAGTTTGTCAAGTAACCCGATTGTCCGATGTATGTTCACCATGTATGGATGCTACTGCTTGAATCTAGGGTACCGAACTTACCAGTGAAATCCTATTAACCATGGTACCTTGATCCGCCAAGACTCATGAGCCGGACATGGTGGTATGGGACACTGTGGTCGAGCTGTCGGCCTACGTTGGGGTGACGAGCCTCCCCATAGTGACCAATGAGCAACTAAACTCGTGAGCCGATTATGGTGGTATGAGACACTATATTCGTGTTGTAGGCCTACATTGATTGGTGATGAGCCCTTTGTAGTGACCTCGAGCATGCCTGGATACCGCATTGAGGTGACGAGCCTTGGTGTAGTAACGAAGGTATGAAAGGCGTGCATTAATTGGTGACGAGCCCTTTGCAACGACCTGAAAACATATGATCGTATGAGATGTCTAGGACTGACGACCCTAGAATGGATCACTTTTGGATGGTGATATGAGGAAGGTATCTTAGCTTCCCAATCCTGCTGTATGAAAATGACTAATAACAACTTAGTAATCATATTCATGCACCGCATTTGCATGTGCTTTGTAGATGTGGCGCACTTTGAGGCGATGTCATGCGTAACATAAGATGAAGACGCTGAGGGTGTACGCGTGAGGGCACGCATCATTTTACATACATCCTTGCATTAACAAGAGTACTTAGGACTTGTTTACTTATTCTGCTTTATCATTACTACTTGATTGAACTGATAACATGTTAACCAGTGCCTTATTGTTCCACTGAGTTGATCACTCACTCCCACATTCTGGGGCGGTGTTAAACACCCACCAGACTTTGTCTTAGGTTCTGATGTTGCAGATGTTGATGCGACTTCTGAGGCAGAGCGGGAGATGGATGATGATGAGGCTGCTTTCTCTTATATGTAGTTTTCAGACGGGTTCTAGCGAGCCTTGTTCTGATGCGTGGGATTCTGGGATTATTTTTAGAAACTAAATGATGTAATTTTGATATATGTAAATTGGATAAATAACACTTACATTACGACCTGGTTTGTATATGTACTTCAGGGATTTACACTTGTACACATATATTTCTATAAGTCTTCCGCTTGCTTTATTCACTTATCCCTGAATTATATCTGTGTTTTGGCTTAATCTATTCCATGTTTTATGCACTAATACAGTCAACATACATCCATCATTAAATATGTTGCATAAGTGATGTTTTGGAACTCGGGAGCTGAGTTATGCTCGACCCTCGAATTTCAGGGCGTTACAGCAATATATTATCCTATTTGTGGGCGTTGAGAAGCGATTCTCAACTCTCCTATTGGTGTGTATGATTTCCTATATGTAAGTCACATTCTTTGTTGTTCAACTTCAAGTATTACGTATGTGTAAATCCATGTTAAGTTGATATTCTTCAAATGCTCACGTACTACATGATTTGAATTGTTGTTCCATTACTATTCTAAATTATTGACATGAATATCTGTTGTAGTGGAATATGTTCTGGACTATGGAATAGTCCAGGAAATCGGTAATTGGCCTTGAGTTCGTGGCTGAGGTTGCCTTCGCTACGAAGGACGTGATTTGACGAACCCGATTCGTATTAGAGTTGTCGGCAGTGGTTTGGCCACACGGAGTGTTTGCGCACTCTATGTCGTTCAACCCAACATGCGCTCGTGCTAGTCGAGTCCGTCAAGTAACCCGATTGTCCGATGTATGTTAACCATGTATAGACGCTATTGCTTGAATCTAGGGTACCAAACTTACTGATGAAATCCCGTTAACTATTGTACCTTGATTCGCTAAGACTCATGATCCGGACATGGTGGTATGGGACACCGTGGTCGAGCTGTCAGCCTACGCTGAGGTGACGAGCCTCCCCGTAGTGACCAGTGAGCAACCAAACTCGTGAGCCGATTATGGTGGTATGGGACACTATATTCGTGTTGTTGGCCTACATTGATTGGTGACGAGCCCTTTGTAGTGACCTCGAGCATACCTGGATACTGCAATAGGGCGACGAGTCTTAGAGTAGTAACGAAGGTATGATAGGCGTGCATTGATTGGTGACGAGCCCTTTGCAGCGACCTAAAATCATATGATCGTATGAGATGATCTAGGACTGACGACCCTAGAATGGATCACTGTGTGGAAATTGATATGAGGAAGGTACCTTAGCTTCCCAATCCTGCTGTATGAAAAGGACTAATGACAACTTGTAATCATGTTCATGTACCGCATTTGCATGTGCGTGGTAGTCGTTGGCACTGCGGGAGGATGTCATGCGCAATGTTAGATGAAGACGCAGAGGGAGTAAGGCGAGGGCATGCATCATTCTACATACATCCTTGCACTAATAAGAGTAATTAGGACATGTTTGATTGTTCTGCTTTATGATTACTGCTTGACTGAATTGATAACATGTTAACTTTTGCAATATTGTTCCACTGAGTTGATCACTCACTCCCACGTTCTGGGATGGTGTTTAAACACCAACCAGACTGTCTTAGATACAGATGTTGATACGACCCCTGAGGCAGAGCAGGAGTTCGAGGATGATGTGGCCGCATTTTCTTTTATGCAGTTTTCAAGCGGGTTCTTGTGAGCCATGTCCTGAAGCGCGGGAATTCTGAGTTTTCTTTTGGAATAGATAATGTCATTTGATGCTTGTAATTTGAATATAAACACTTGTAAGTATGACCTGGTATGTATACGTATTTCAGGGACTTACACATGTTCACATATGTTTCTTTAAGTCTTCCGCTTGCGTTCTTCACTTATCCCTGAATTATGTTTTCAGTTTGGCTTAATCTATTCCATGTTTTATGTACTCTTATAGACAACATACATCCATCATTAAATATGTTGCATAAGTGATGTTTTGAAACTTGGGAGCTGAGTTATGCTCGACCCCCGAATTTCAGGGCGTTACAGGTTAATGAGCCGATGAGAATGCGGCGATTTTCGAATGGGCTACGGGCTAGCATTTGCACCAAGATATGTTGTGCTAGCATCCACACGTATGTTGAATTGGTGAACATGTCCCTGTGAGCTGAGCAGGACGGTGAGCGGGTGTCCCGAACACGCTTGCCAATGGGGCTGAGGCCTTAGCTTGAATTGTAGACACAGCCGTTTCTCGACAAGAGGTCACGTGTGAACTCACCTCCCATATTGATGGCTCCACCATCCTAGCAGAGGCATTCTGATCACACGTGTACTTACTGCGGCAGAGCGGGTCACACTAACCCCTTCTACGTTATAAGATGAGGGATATTGGCTACACACCGCCTCAAAGAGTCAACCGCCAGCCCCCACACGTTATTTCAGCCCCTCTTTTACGATCCATGGCACTGGTGCAACCATACAATTAATCTCCTGCATCCCGAATAGGCCGCCTTTACGGCCTATGACAGCACTGCCTAATCGTCCGCAACAAGCTCACGTACATGTACTCACCGCTGAAGCAGCTGAATCAGCGGTTACAGTATCGCTAGCATTTGAAGTCACTGCCCACGTCCAAGGTACACCTGTATTCCTTTTAGTGGACATCGGGTTAACTGTTTCTATGGTAGTATGCTCTGCAGTTAAGCAATTAGGTTTGGACACTGCCCCTATGATTGGGTGAGAGTCATCGCCGCAGCAAGAACCTTCTCAGACGCCACTAAACTTTGTAGGAGTTGTCCGATAGACTTAGGGAGCAGAGTGGTGTACATTAACCTGATTGTAACTGAGGTTTATCATTAGAACGTCATCCTCGCCATGGATTGGCTCACCAAAATGAAGGTGGAGATTGACTATGAGACCAGGTTGGTGATAGCCCATGAGCTCGAGGGCACGACCTTCATCTTCCTGGTTTAGCTCAGTTGTCCTTTCCTCATTCGTTGTTATGCTTCCCTATTGGAGAATTATAATGGTCTGTCACTTGGGGACACGCCAGTGGTCCAAGATTTCATGGATGTATTCAGAACGATCCCTGAACCACCTCCTTAGCGCGAGATCAACTTTACCATCGACCTTGTGCCAAGTACAACACCTATCTCCTTGTCGACGTACTACATGCCTTCGTGTGAGATGGAGGAATTGAGGAAACAGATCGAGGATTTATTGGATCGAGCTTTATACAGCCAAGCGTATCTCCTTGGGGAGCTCCCATATTATTCATGAAAAAGAAGGATGGGTCGATACGATTGTGTATAGACTATCACAGGATAAATTACGTTATAGTAATGAACAAGTATCCTCTACCCTGGATAAATGACCAGGTTGACCAATTGAAGGGGGCTTTGTACTTCTCTAAGACAAAACTTATGGTCCGAGTATCATCAGTTGCGCGTCGGGAATGAAGATGTGCAAAAAACAACTTTCATGACTAGCTTCGAGCACTACGAATTCCTCGTGATGTCGTTTGGACTTACAAATGCACTGGCCATATTCATGGATCTCATGAATCGGGTGTTTCAATCGTATCATTATCGATTCATCATTGTATTCATGGACGACATTTTGATATACTCAAAGAGTCGAAAAGATCACGAAGAACACATACGAGCAGTCCTTGATACTCTTAGGAAGAATCAGTTGTTTGCACAGTATCAAAAATGCGATTTCTGGAAGGAGGAAGTTAAGTTTTTGGGACATAATTTCTAATGAAGGAATCGCTGTGGACCTTGCCAAGGTGACTGCGGTACAAGACTGGAGCAACCCGGCTCAGTTACAGAAGTGAGAAGTTTTCTCGAGCTTGCCGACTATTATTGCTGATTCATTAAATTTTTCTCCAAGATTTCCGGACCATTCTCCCAACTTACTCAGAAAGATCTTAAATTTTCTTGGAATGAGAAAGCAGAGGCAGCCTTTCAAGAATTAAAGGACAAGTTGACATTTGTGCCCGTACTAGTGCTGCTAGAGAAAGGGGTCAAATATACTATTTACATTGACGCCTCTCGAGTCGATTTGAGTTTTGTGCTTATGCAAAAGGATAGGGTAATCGCCTATGCCTCTCGACAGTTGAGGAAACACGAAGAAAATTACCTCAGTCACGATTTAGAGTTGGCGGAAGTCATTTTTATACTGAAGCTTTGGATACATTACCTCTATGGATAGGAGTTCGAACTCTTTTGTGACCATAAGAGATTCAAGTACATCTTTACATAGAGGGACCTGAATATGAGACAACACCGTTGGATGGAGACATTGAAAGATTTCAAGTTTGAAGTCTCCTACCATCCTGGTAAGGCCAACCTTGTGGCCGATGCGTTGAGCCGCAAGAAAACCATGAAATTTGCAGCCCCACTAATGGTGGGAGAGTTGGATATAGTGGAGTTCGTACAAGATTTTAAACAGAGGCTAACAGTGGAAGAGCCATTCGAGAGCGTCGTACACCTCCACATACAACCATTAATTGATGATCGAATCATTGTGGCTCACAAAGAAGATGAGTTATTGTTAAAGATGAGAGAGAGTGCAAGTGATGGTGAAGAATCAGAATGGAGGATTGGCTTAGATGGAGATTTTTAGTATCATGGCCGCCTATGCGTTCCAAACATTCACAATCTGAGGAGAGAAGTTTTAAAAGCCGCTCACAATTCAAAGTCGGCAATGCATCCGAGAAGTATGAAGATGTATTGAGACGTGAAATATATGTAGTGGTGGGACAACATGAAGGCCCAAATAGTAGACTTTGTGTCCCGCTACCTCACGTGTTAGCATGTCAAGGCCGAGCACCACCGACCCCCGGGTTTACTCCAACCCATGCCCATAACCGAGTGGAAGTGGGATTTTATATCTATGGATTTCATTTTCGGGTTACCAAAGACGAGAAAGGGGCATGACTCCATTTGGGTGATTGTGGACCGGTTGACAAAGTCGGCCCATTTCCTCCCGATTCGGGTTTCTAATTCAGTAGACGACCTGGCCAAGCTGTACATTAAGGAGATAATATGGCTGCATGGAGTTCCTCTAGATATTGTGTCAAACCGAGATACATGATTCGTGTCTATGTTCTGGACTTGAATCGAAGAGGTGATGGGGGTGAAGCTGAAGTTTAGTACTGCATTCCACATGCAAACCGATGGGCAGATGGAACGGGTAAATCAAATACTCGAGGACATGTTACGAGCATGCATACTTGACTTCAAGGACAGTTAGGATGATTGCCTCCCTTATGCCAAATTTTTCTATAACAACAGTTTCCAAGCAAGCATTGGCATGGCTCCTTACGAAGCCTTATATGACGCCCATGTCGGGCTTCGCATAGTTGGGCAAAAATCGACGAGAAGAGCTTGGTTGGCCCAGATTTGGTTCAGGCGACCTCAAAAAAGATCAATATTATCAGATGTCGACTCCTTACAGCCCAGAGTAGGCAGAAGAGCTATGCGGATATGAGATGGAGACAGTTGGAATTTGAAGTTGGGGACCATATATTCCTTAAAGTTTCCCCAATGAAGGGATACTCCATTTTTACAGGAAATGAAAACTCATGCCAAGGTTCATTGGGCCATTCTAGATTTTAGATCGAGTGAGTGTGGTGGTGTACCGTCTCGCCTTACCCACACCACTCGTAGGCGTACACAACATGTTTTATGTGTCAATGCTGAAGAAGTATGTTCCCGACCCCACTCATATTATTAGGTGGGAGAAAATACAACTAAGGGAAGATGCCACCTATGTATTGCAGTCCACGTAGGTTCTAGATAGGAAAGAACAAGTGTTGCATGGCAAGATCATCCCACTTGTGAAAGTGTTATGGACACACCACACTGAGGAGGGGGCTACTTGGGAGAGGGAAGCCGAGGTTTGTAAGAACTACCCACAAATCCTCGAGGAGTATGAAAAGGTACAAATTTCAAGGATGAAATTTTCTTTAAGGGGGTAGATTATAATGTCCCTGAAAAATTCATATAAAGACCAAGTACAACCTCAAGCAGAACAACCCAAGGAACGCATCCGGTTGTATGATTTAAATGGGATTTAGTTAAGTGCTAAATAATTGATGGATTAATCTTGGGCCACCATATTCATAAATGGGAAGGCTAGAATTAGGAATACCACTGGCTCAATGTCAACTTAAGATCTAGGAGAAATTCCAAGGGCCTGTCGCTCTTGGGAGTACATTGAAACTTTGTAACGCACCTAGACTACATGTCGGGAGTCCGATGACCCTAGAAGTATAGGACGATGTCTGTCCTACTGGGCTTGACAACCATCGTGGGAACCAAGCCCAGATAGTGTCTAGAAATGACCAACTTGAGCTATGAGTTAAGTGCATGGGAAATGCAAATACCTTAAGAAAATGAACTGAATCTTAAGTGAATTGGGCTGTTTGCTCTCATGCAAAGTTGTGGATTTATAACTATTAGTTCGTGATAAAACTTCACACATGGAAAAAGAAAATTTTCCTGCACACATCCATATAATCGTGGCCCCGATTGGACACGTATGACTGTTGATCTGACACAGACTCTCCACGGTTGATCAGCTTATCCGATCGCACCGAAATCATGTCCTGGTGTGGATCCATTGTTATGAAGTGTACCCTATGACGTAGATGAGTTGTGGGCCTCCCTAAGACCCTATTCATAAAAAATGGCCGCCCAGGGTTTAAACATAGTATAAGAGGGCCTCAGGGTCATTTGCACCCCAAACAGGGCTATAAACTGCTCTCAATTCACCCTCTCTCTCCCACATATAAATTTTACAAACCCTAAGGGGAGAGAGAAGAGAAAAGAGAGAATAAAGAAAGGAAAACTTGGAGAAATTTGTTGCAACTATAGGAGATCTTCCCCCATGCATCCACGGGCCTAATCTGTACTGCGTTTCACGACCGAGATGCTTTCAGCTACAACTTAGGGTAAGAAATACCAACCCTAATAGTGATATAGATCTCCCGGATGGTTTTTCTCCAACCTGGCTAACTCGTTTAATCATTTGGTGCTCGACGTTTTGTTTTTGGAAACATAGTCTTAGGACCAAGTCCGAATCGAGCATACTACCAGAAGATGTGGACTATAAACGCTTAGGTTACGGTCTATCAATGCTTTCATTATAACTAGTGGTTTATGTTTGACATGATTGCTACCATATTGTCTCAAACACATCGACTTCAATATGTAATACACCTATGAAGTATAATAAGTAAATGGCACAACTTATGTGTTTGAATAAATGTCTAAATGGGGAATAGAAAATGATTAGGGCTTTCCATGACTATTAATCTAGGAATCATTGTTGCCATATGCACATGTATTTCTTTGTGTAATGATTGTTATAATGTAAGTTGCAGCTAACATAGCTTATGTGTTTGATAAATTGTCTAAATGAGAAATCGTTGACGATTTGTTCTTGCTATGATTATTAAGGTATGATTCTCTTATTGTCTTATACATATGTATATTTTCCTCTATGTAATCAATTTAAAAAAATGCAAGTTGTAATTAACACGGTCTATGTGTTTGACAAAATGCCCAAATGAGAAATCCACTTAGATTGTTTGTTAAATACTAGGATAGATATTAGACCTGGTTGTTAGCAGCATTTGGATTGGATTGGGGCCACTATCGTAGTTAAGGCAATCGGTAAATGTCCATGTTTGGGTGGCCGAATTAGTCTAGCCACCTTGGGTAAACTCGATGAATATTTGTCGTACGATAACTGCAGATAGTGGCTAGGCCACAAGGGGTGCTTATACACTCCATCTTGATTAAGTCAACGTATGCCCGTACCAATTAAGCTTGCCTAATAAACCGGCTGACCTATTATGTGTTTACCATGCATGGACGCGACTGTTTGAATCTAAGGTACCCCTCACCAATGTAAAGATCCACCTTTAACCACGATATCATGATCCATAAGACTCATGAGTTGGGCATGGTGGTATGGGACACCGTGTTTATGTTGTCGGCCAAAGCTGGGGTGACTAGCCTCCCCGTAGTGACCGCGAGCACCACTTCTCACAACTTACCTATCATATGTGTTTATCTTAGAGTGACGAACCTAGACGGATCCAATACATAGGGATAAGATAGTTGTGGCTGTCCGATGCTTACTGTTCGATTTGGGTCAATATTAAAAAGGGGAGGTACCCTAGTTTCCTAAACTTACTAGATGAATGAACATAATTAATCACTCAGCTAACATGACCATGCATCGCACCACATTAGTTAGAATGTGGTGAAAAGGCATTAGAGTTGCACCTTTGAGGAAGTGTTGTCATATACGAAACAGGCAGTCGGGGTCGCGTTTTTGAGGGAGTCTTGATGGGTGAGGGCATGCATCATTACTTACACTCCATTCCTGCACTAAAAAGAATAGTTAGGAAGAGATTGTTATGACTGCATTATCATTACTGCTTTGATTGACTTGATAACATGTGTAACTTTTGCCTTATAAAACCACCGAGTTGATCACTCACTCCCACTTTAGGACGGCGATTTAAAACATCAATTAGACACTGATGTAGATGCAGGTACGGACGATGTCTATGCATTGGAGCAGGACTTCTTTGATGAGGAGGAGGTATTCTCCTATTTCTAACTCTCGTGAGGGCCGATGTAGGCCGCATGCCGTTATGCAGGAGACGTTGGGCCATCTGGGCATAGTTGAATACATTTACATTACCACCTTTTGTTCATTTTTGAACTTATACATGTATATATCGAACCCGGTCGCGGACCCATACTCTGGATGGAACTTTGTGAAACATGTGCAATAATGTTTTGGATTTACGCATTTACTTAATTACATAAATTCTGGAGTATGATACACTGTTAGTATAATTCTATGCATGCTTAATCAATCAACTTGGAAGAAATCAGAAAATTATCTTCCATAGGAAATAAGTGATGTTCAGAATCTCGGGAGTCGAGCTTTACTCGACCCTCAAAATTTAGGCCGTTAAAGTATTGTTCTTTGATGTTTTGAGGATAATATTTTTGGGTTTAGGAGTTTTCTTGAAATGTAGTTCAAATGTTTGTAGGGAACCTACGAGTTCTTCTACTTTCTTTGCATCCATGTTTCTATATTCTTCAATGGTTGTAACTTTTGAGTTGAACCGTTCCAGTAAGAATCTCAGAATTTTCCTACTGATTTTTGGAACCTGAACTTCTTCTCCTAATCCAACCATCGAGTTGTAGATGATATTCAGTTTCGTGTAGAACTCCATAAAGGTGTCATGCACTTCCATTCTGAGACTTTCAAACTGTGATGTTAGGAGTTACAGTTTGGATCTTTTCACTGTGTTGGTTCCCTTATGAGTTGTTTCCAACAAGTCCCGTGCTTCTTTAGCTGTTCCACACATACTGATTTGATTGAAGACTTCTTGGGACACATCACAGTAGATAGCATTCATTACTTTAGCTTTAGACGTTTGTTTTTCTCTATGAAATGTTGTCCACATTTCTTTGGATTTTGGTTTGGCAATAGTTGTGCCATTTTCAAGTACTATTTGTTCAGTTCGTGGCACAAATCCATTTTCAACAATGTCTCAAACATCATGATCCAAAGATCTTAGAAAGTAGTGCATTTTAGCCTTCCAGTATGCATAATTTGATCCATCAAATACATGAGGTCTAGTTACAGATGAACCCTCTCCTTTGGCCATATTTCCAACTGCAATCAAGATCACTCTCTATGCAGTGAATCCCTTAAGAGAGACCCGACTCTGATACCAATTGAAATTATGGTAATGACTGCTTTCGTCAAGTGGGAATATGCAAAGATGTCCAAGAGGGGGGTGAATAGGACTTTTTAATATTTTATGATGATTTAAAACCCATCAACCCTATCCTGAACTAATATGCAAATAGTAGGATTTCTTCAATGTAACTCTAATGGCTTCTAAGCCAAATAGAAGATCCAATCATAAGACTATTCAAAATATAAACAAGATGTACAACATAGTTCATGATGGATGTGACTTTGCGTGAGATATGATTCTAATTAGTTCTAGGTAATCAAGTGAACATGCATTATGAGAACATTTAAAGAAATCACACAAGCAGTAAAAGTAAATAGCAATCCTAAACACAGTCATTTTCATAGTGGTTCAACTACATGTTTACTCCACTTCCGACGGACGCACTCAACCCTTGAGTGTACCGGATCTCACTAACGGAGGTTTCAAATCAGGTTCACCTCAAACCAGTACAACCTACATAAGGCTGACTCTAGGACCTACACAAGGTACCTAACATGTCTCCATGAGACACAAGTTTATGCCCTACATAAGAGCAAGGGTCAACAAACAACACTCAGATTTTAGGCCACAGAAGATAAGGATCTACATACGGAACCTAACAGTTTATGCCTTACACAAGAGTAAAGGTCAACACACAACACCTACGTTTTAAAACACACGGGTCGAGGACCTACATAAAGGACCTAAGTTTATGCTCTTCACAGAGTAAGGGTCAACACACAACACCCCCATGTACTCTCCCGTCGAATGCCTCCTATGAGGACTTAAAAGGGGTGAGAATCACCTGTGACCCAATCCCACATAAAGGAATGATCAGTAGGGTTTCTAAACTCTAATGACTTACAAATAAGTAGATGAGCCCCATTTAGCACGTTGATAAAGATCTCCTACTTTGATGATGAGCAATCTTCAGCTCCCTTGTACTGTAACACAAATGATGCTCCAATGTATAGCGATAGGTTAGGTTAAGGTTATGTTGGAATCCTACTCTATTATATGTTTTCTTATTTTAGAAATAGAGTGATTCTAATCATCTAAGCATTCAAGGTATCCCAGCTCAATGATTTGTCATTAAGGTGGTAGCTGGAGGATCCTTGAATGAGAAAGTTCATTCCCCAATCCACTCTATTGAATATCAATGATGAGGGTGGATTGGAGGATGAACTCCCATGAGAGAAAACGGCTTAAGGTATATGATTTGGATTCAACACTCAAAAGCTCTATCTATTTTCTCTACCAACAACCAAAGGCAAGCTCTCATTAAACAGGTAAAAAGTTCCAATGGAAATAAAATAGTCATATTTTTGACAGAGTTCGATATCATCTAGTGTATACTCTTGATAACATCGAATTGTCGCTCGATGACACGAACTTAATATGTCAAACGCTTTTGAACCTTTTTGCCAACTGGTTGAGGATATCAACATGCTTCGATGTCATCATATTTCGAACTCCGATTTCATCGATGCAGGGTTCGATTCCTCAACATTTGAAAAATGTGAGAGCCAATTTACCTTAGAAACTTAACAGGTAATGATATGATCGAGCACCCCTTGTTGTCATTTGATTTTGAAAGTCGATGATATCGATCATAGTTTCGATTCATCAATCTTTTCAAGGAATTTTCCTATAAGCTTGCTGGACAGTTTGTGTCCTATTTCGATGACATCGACTTGGTCTCGATATGATCAATATTTGAATATCGATATTATCGAGTGATCCTCAATACTTGAAAGATTTTGTCTGAAAGCTAGCTAGTTAGATTTGTGTCCCAATCCGATATCATCGAAGGTCTGTCGATATCATCGATGTTTGAATTTTGAGGATATCAAGGGTCTCTTCAAGATATCAAAAATCACATGATTTTCCTTAACTTGTATATTGGACACAGACTGACCAGATGTCGATTTTATCGAGCCATCTCGATGAACTCGAGATTTGAAATTCGATGATATCGAATCTCCCATCGATTCAACGATAATTCAGTCCAGGATTCATTGTAGTTGCTGGACATCTGAAATCCTCGTTTCGATAACATTGAGGTGGTTTCGAGGACATCTATAGCAGTGTTTCGATTACATCGAACCGTGTATCGATAAATCAATAAAGGCAGAAAACTTAGTGATTTTCCTAATTTTGCAAAACAGTTTTCACACCTTAAACCCTAAGTTGTTCTATCATTTTAAGGGTTTTATAAACATGGTGTTTTGGGTCATGGGATGTGAGGCTAAGTTTACCTTTAAGGAGTTTAGGCACACATCCTGTTGAGACAAACGCTTGAAAGATATTCTTATGAAGCTCACTTGTCTGGCTGACTCAATACACATGCTAATTGATAAACCAAGGCACTTTCAGCAAATACATCGCAATCGACCTCTCAAACAGGCCCAATATACATGACAATGAGCCGCACCTCATGGGCCTCATAAACATCAAGCAGGCCGCATCAATAGGCCACACCAATGGGCCTCGTATATGTCAAGTAGGCCGCATCAATGGGCCACACTAATGGTGTAAGACCTATATCCTAGTCTGTACCATTCCGTAGGCTTCCGCGGTCCTTCCGGTCAAATTTCGGCATTTCTCGACCCGTATTCGATGTTTGTGTATGATCCCAACCCGGGTCTCGCATACCAAAGTCATCTTGAATCATAACTGTATCATAACGACCGCGCCGTCGCCGTGACCCGCGCACCGAACCGATACCTAGGCCAGGAGATGTGGGCCTGCGTTCATTCCAAAGAAACACCTTTCGTTGCGATCATCGAGGGAATCTCTACAATATGTCCTATTAATCAATGTCAGGTACAAGCCTTACCCCAAGTATAACAACCCATCCCTACCTTTTCAAAAGTCCACTCTCTCTCCCCTCACCATTCCTCCTTTTTACAATTTTCAAACATAACCATACTCCTTTTAAAAATTTTGAAAACTCACCCATATACATCCATCTCCCATTCTTACAACACCACTCCATCCATCCTTACACCCATTATTTCTATCTCCCTCTCTCATTCTCTAGCAAATATCCAAATCCCATGAGAAATTTCACATGTCCAACACACTCTCTCAACTCCAAGTGTGGCCCACCCTCTCATCTCTCATCCCCACCATCAAAACCCCATCAACCTCTATCAAAGTTGAAGGTAAGGAGCTTAGGAGCCTAAGGGAGCAAGGAGAAGGCTTAGAGGTGGGTGATCCACCGTTAATTTCAAATTTTAGGGTCCACTTGTTGTGGGACCCACTTGATGTATGTGTTGTATCAATGGAGGGCCCATAATGGCAGGGTCCCTCCTCTCTATCACCGTCTCTCTCTCTCTCTCTCTCTCTCTCTCTCTCTCTCTCTCCTCTTCCTAGAATGAAGTGGGCCCCACCAAATCATGTTAAATCCACTCCATTCATCAATGGTGTGGCCCACCACATTTTAGGCGAAATCCATCATCCATTTTTGGGATGGTGGGAAGTCCCACATACTATTTATAATATATTATATTTATTTTATATTAATACTATATATATATACATGGTGGTGGGCCACGTACATGTGGGACCCACCATGGTGCATGTGTTGTATCAACACTGTCCAGTGTCCAGGGACGCTGGACGTGTAGCCGTGGGCGTGTTGTGGCTAGCAACAAAGTGTGAACTGACGTTGGGGTGTACTCTCCAACTAAGCTTGGGGGTGGGCCACTTATGAAAGCCCCACCTTGATGCAAGTACTTAATCCAAGCCGTCCATCTTCTTCCTCAGATCATTTTAGGTGTTAAGCCGAAAAATGAACTCAATCTGATTTACTGGCGGGCCATATCGTAGAGAATGGTATTCTTGCTGTTGAAATACACCCCGATATTTTCGTGCATCAAAACCCATCCAATATTGGACTTGATGGGTTTGTAGTGAGCCCAAAAAGACTAATGGGTGGGGTAGATTTCTTTGATGCGGGCCCCACATGTGAAAAACCTCGAGAAAATAATAATAATAAAAATAAAAATAAGGTGCAGCAGCGTTAGCTGCTGCTATTAGCTGCTGCTATCAGAACGCAGCAGCGTCCTGCGCTGGTGGGCAGGAGGACGGCCTGGACTCACGGTCCAGCCGTGGGCCCCACCATGATGTGTGTTTTATACATCTATGACGTCCATTTATTGGCCTCCCTCCCTGGCTGTGGGCCACCCAAAAATAAACCATATCCAATGCTCAGGTGGCCCACGATAGAGGAAACAGTGGGATTCAATGTATACCATTGAAACCCCTTTTTGAGGTAAAAAGTTTTAGATCAAAATGAAATTTGTTTTTTTTTTCCTCTCCTCAATCCTAGTCCACGTGACCTTATGCACAGGTTGGATGCAAATAAACATCACCGTGGGCCCCATGGCAAAAAAACATTACGATATGCCCCAGTCCCACCCTAGGTCCACGTGACCCTATCAACAGGTTGGCTGGAAAATAAACATCACCATGGACCCCCTGGTCCACGTGACCTAATGAACAGTTTAGATGTCATATAAACAGTACAGTGGGCCCTAGGTCTGAGTGACCTTATGAACAGTTTGGATGTCATATAAACATTAACATGGGCCCCCAGGTCTGAGTGATCTTATCAATGGGCTAGATGGAAAATAAACATTATGGTGGGCCCCACATGGGACCCACTAAGGCATGTATTGTTATCCACACTTTCCATTAGTGTGGGCTCCACCATAAGGTATGTACTTCATCTATGCCAACCATCCTTTCCATCCCTATGGGATCCATCATGATGCGTGTGTTTCATCCAAACCGTCTAACCATTTTGGAGATAATTTAAGGCCCATTGTTGAGGCCCATCTTGATGTATTGGTGGCCCTTGTTGAGGCCCACCTTAATATATATATAAGACCCATGTGGTGAAGCCATTGTGATGTATGCAAGGCCCATGGGTTATGACCCATTGCAATGCACGTAAGGCCCGTTGGGGAGGCCCATTGATATGACCCACTTGATGAATATAAGGCCCGTATGATACGGCCCAATTGATGTATTTAAGGCCCAATGGGGTGCAATTAGGTCCATTGCAATGCGTGATTCCTCCGTGGTGTATATAATGATGTTTATAACGGGTAGTGCCTTGGGAACAATGATGGTTAGAGGCCCACATTGTAAGGATGATGTCGGTTAAATGTCTGCGTTGTCACTCTCCCTAAGGCCCATTGATGAGCCCATACTTGTAGTGTGTAAGTAGTCTAGGTCCATCTTCGTTATGATCAGAGCCCATCACCACATAACATGTATAGTATAGATCCACGATTCATGATCATACACATCATATGTATGCCTGATATGAGAAGTGACTGATCATAGCATATGCCTTTGGGCAGATCGTTTATGGTCTCCCTGACAGGCGGAGTTGCCCCACATGAGTGCTCAGTACGCGCAGGATTGTTACATGTCTGATAGTATGATTCATGCACTTACATTATTGTGATTGTGATTACTGTATGCCCTAGTGACATCAGGGTCATAGCCTCTACAGACACATCGTGGGTGGCTGGATTGGATACTGAAAATATTGTTACTAAACATCGGGGCGTCATAGATGTCTATGTGTGAAAATCCCTAAACTCGATGGTACCAGAGGATGACTCCAACGTCGAGACCGAGTGGATATATGAGTGCATGAGGGCCGAATACAAGGGGGCCGCGTCTCCCACTGTGTCATGGTCAGTTGGAAAGGGGTGTGGCCTTACTCACTCAAGGGTAGGAGGCAATACTAGGCTGAGTTTGACCAGCTCGTGAATGGGTCCGCTATTAACATGCGAAATAGGTATTGGCAGACTATTGGCTAGGCGGATAGTGAGGTTTCTTACGCTCACATGGACTATGCGGCTAGGAGAGCGGAAGTACCATTTGGAGTATACTAAACCCCGGTGATTATCCAGAATGAGAACTATACCGATACAAGATGAGGATTGGCATGCTTGAGTTGTATCTCGCATTGCATGGCTGTGTTATGGCTGATAACATTCATATCTTGCACCACATAGCCTTGGTACGGCTGATTGCATTCATGTACTCATCACCATGATTTCGCATTACTCTGACCTTGCATTCTGAGCACGCTTATATTGCGCACACACTTACACCACCCTCTAAGTTTTCTATAAGCTTATGCATGATCGATGCGTGTAGGTGACGCTAAGACGCAGCCGTAGCCTTGTCAGAGTTGGAGCGTGCAGTCGAGGTTTTGGAGTTCCTGTTATTATCATCATCTTGTATTTTCCTTTTATACGCATTATACTCAAAAGTTTCTGATCATAGTGGATTTTCTGATCATAGTCATGCAGCCTTCACAGCAGCAGCCGAGAATGGGGTTCTACGGAGGCTGTCGGCACCGGATTCGGCGATCGAGAATTTTATGAGACCGATTTCTGAGTTCGGGGTGTGACAGTAGTTGGTATTAGAGCATAACTTGAGATTAACCGAGAATAACATCACATGTTTACAATGAGTTTAAGGTGGTTAGGTTTCGAGTGCGAAACCTTCCAATTGGGTTCCCTAACGTGTGATTCTCAAGGTTGATTGGCGTCATTGTTCTTTCCTATAGGACATGCCACCTAGGAGAGTGACTCGAGCGCACCCCGCTCACCACCTGAGGCTCCAGCTTTACCACCTGCGCTTCCCATTCCACCGCCAGAGATCCCTGCTCCCCTGCCTGAGGATGACGTTCCTCCACCTGATGCCGGTGCAGATCCGACCGTACCTATGAGTGCCTCGCAGTTACAACAGATGTTGCAGGCTGTGACTGCTATGCTTCAGGGGCAGGGCAAGCACCCATTTGTTTCTCCAGCTTAGGTAGAGCAGGAGCGTGCAAGAGCCCTTCTCCAAGAGTTTAGACAGCTCGATCCTCCGCGTTTCCAGGGCGAGCCAGATCTGACTGCAGTCGAGAGATGGTGCTCCGATGTGGAGAAGATCTTCGATACTATGGCATGTACGACCGATCAGCGAGTCCGATTGGCATTATTTCTTTTCTAGGGTGAGGCAGAGCATTGGTGGACCTCCGTTACCCGTGTCACAGGACCTGATTATGTCTGGACATGGGAGGACTTTATAGACCGATTCGAGGAGCAGTACTTCCCTGACCACATTCAACCCTAGAGAGCACTGGAGTTCGAGACTCTAGTGTAAGGGGACATGACCATGGACCAGTATGCGGCCTGTTTTGTGGGGCTATCGAGGTTCGTGCTATATATGGTTGATGACGAGGGGTGAAAGGCCTGCCGTTTTGAGAACGACTTACGTTACGGTCTTCGAGGCTTTGTGATTGGGTACGAACTCCCGACTTTTTAGGCGGTAGTGCGGAGGGCTCAGATTTACGAGACTGAGTGGGCCAGCTCACAGAGCGACCGAGATCAGAGGAGGGGTCAGAATCGGAAGAGGCAGGCCCCCTCTAGTAGCTCCCAGCAGCATCGATGGCCACAGAGGTATAGGAGCCACCCAACTGCTAGGGCACTAGCAGCCCCATCAGCACCTCCACCGCCACCCTAGCAGCCATTTACAGGGGCTTATTTTGGATGCGGTGGGACAGGGCACCGCCTGTCTGAATGCCCTCACCCTCATCTGCAGCAGTCGAGAGGGCCACAACAGCCTTCAGCGTAGCAGCAACCTCAGCCGCAACATCCAGCACAGCAATGACCACAGCCACCTCAGCCGCCGAGGCCCCACCAGCAGCAGAGACAGCAGTATAGGCTGCCGCAGAGGTAGCAGCAGCACCAGGGACCTCAAAGAGGACAAGCACCTCCCCGGCCAGCTCAAGCTAGGTTTTACATGGCTCAGCAGGATCCATAGTCATCTGGAGGAGTCATTGAGGGTATTTTTTCCGTCTCCACATGTATTGCACATGTACTGTTTGATTCCGGTGCATCGCATTCATTCATATCCGAGAATTTTTGTCATTCGACTGGATTGTCGACAGAGTCTGCTGAAATGGCCAAGCTATATGTGCTAGAGGGGGGGTGAATAGGACTATGCCAAATTAAAAATAAATACAGTAGAATATGAAATAAGGAATAGATAGCACTTTACACCAATCACAGTATAGGAATGGAAAGTAACTTAAAATAGAGAAATTTAAATAAAAATTGTTCTAAGGACAACCTTACACCAAAAACCAAAGTTTATGGTCGGACAACCTTATTTCTATAACAAATAGAGAAACTAAAGCTCAACGTAATAAAGAGATAGCAAAAATATAATGCTGAAATGTAAATCTAAATTATTACAACATTCCCCATTGTGCTTGAAATGAAATGATTACAACATTCACATTCACTCATACATTCCACAATTCAGAATGATAAAAGATAGGAAATATAAATCACACATCCACAACACAAAGAATTATAGTGGTTCGCCTGTGTGTTCACTAACTGTTAAACAACAGCCACACTGAATGCTACTCCACTCATAATATCCTCACATAGGGGATATTAGCATTCACTATCAAATAGGTTTTCACAGGTTCACCCAAAACCTTCACAATTGTGTCTTTTTCAAAGGGCTTACACAATTCAAAAACCCTCACTTTTGAGTTTTCTGGCTCTCCTCAGATAACCAACAACTTTGAGATTTTTCTGGCTTAACCTCAAATAAAACCAAACAAAGTAAATTACACAAATTGTAAAATACCTGATTTTCTCATTCGTTGTAGCAGCCTAGAAGAACCAAGTCAGAGTAGAGATTTGAATGTCAAAGTTCAATGTCCAATACTCACTTTATAATGGTTCTATGTTCTAATAGATTTTAAATTAAAACAAAAGGGCTAGCTCTAATTGATTTTGATTACAGAAAAAGGAAAACAACAATTCCTCTTTTCAGATTAGATTGGCATATAAGAAACAAAATCAATTAAGAAAGCTAAAGAAAGAGAATATTAAATATGCACAATTAGCTTAAATAGAGCACCGACTTATCTCTCAGAAGACCGAATTAAATTAACTTGAATTGCCTTTTTTTTCAATGAAATAATTCTGAGATTCGTGCTGTATTTATAGGTAAGCAAATCATGTCTTCGACTGGTCTAAGGACCTCTACAATTGGTCGTAGAACCAACAGATATTTGAAAATTTTGGCCACGATAAGATTTGGCAGTTTTACGACTGGTCGTAGGTGGTCTACGATTGATCGTGGGTCTCCTACGACTGGTCGTAGGTTTCACATGACTAGTCGAAGCAAGTCGAATTTCAGTGTTGTACATTGAGTCGTAGCTCTACGACAGGTCGAAGATGCAGTCGACACTGTACCTATGACTAGTCGAACAGTCCCCAGGACTAGTCGAAGCCTAATAGAAAATGTCTGATTTTTATAACAAACTTACGACTGATCCAGGAATTTCTTAGATAGGTCAAAGTAGTGCTAGGACTAGTCGAACAAAGTCCAAGACTAGTCTTAGAACAGACCAAAACTCACTTATAGAAAATATATGAATTATGCATCCAAAATGACCTACTCTAAAGGTCAACCTAAGGTCAGTCATACCTCAGGAGTGAAGTAAGGACATTGAACATAGGAGACAAGTAACCTTTGAAAGTAGTGAAGCTTGAAATCTTGATAGAGCTCAAAATTGAAAACTTCTTGAGATCTTGAGGTAGAACTTGAAAGCATCTTGAGATTCTTAACTTATGAATAGTGCTTGTCAACCTAAGTTGATCTTACGTAGAGCATTTTTTCACAGATGCAAGCTTCATAATAGTGTCTTTAGCACCATAAAATTGACAACACAAAGGGCTGTAGATTATGGCACTTACAAGCTCCCCCTTTGTCAAATTAGTGACAAAACACACTTTCAAGATATGTTACATAACACAGAATATCTGATTAAAGAATCATGCACCAGTTATTATCAACCAGCATCCTGCAGACTTGTAAATCAATATTTAGTCCACCTCTGCACACATCTGCTCACCCCTCTGCACATACTCCCCTTGAGTAACATACTCATAAAACACCATACAATACAATGCTACTCCTTCCTCATGACAACATCCATACCCATATACATATCCATAACATATCCATACTCCCCCTTTTTGTCACAATAGGACAAAGGAAGCACAGAACAGATGGCTGAGGAGAAATAATCAATGAGAAATATGAGAGGTAACTAGTCTAGATATGAGAACATAGCATAAGCAACACACATAATTCATAGACTGAGCTAAGTTAAAGAGAGTGAAAAACTCAAAACAAGTTATGAGTAATAAAGTTATTACAAACCAGTAAACTTAAAAGTACTAATCTGACCCAGATGAAGGAGCAGGAATGGAAGGATCAAGTTGATGCATGCCTTTGTTGAAGCGCCTAAGATATTTACGCATATATTTGAAATGTAAATCATGGGCAACGGACATGTTTTCCATTTTAACATTTAGACCCTCAACTTTATCTTCCAATGCACTCAAACGTGCATCAAATGAAGAAGGCTCATAATCTGGATCATTTGTAGAATCGGACTCAAGCTCTTCAAAAATATCATCCATGTTAATATCATCAGGAGGAAGATCACCAGTTTCTTCCTCATGTATAGCTTCAGCACCGCCAACACCATCACCTTGGCCAGGAAGGTAATCCAGTTTCATCTTATTGATATTGGAATTGTTAAATATCAGATGATGGATAGGGGCCTCTCCAACCGGCATGTCGACTGACATATGTGTAGCCAACACAGTTATCAAATATCCAAAAGGAATGTCACTATGACTAGGATGGAGACGAAACTGAATGATGAAATGACAAATCAAGGATGGTAAACAAATGTTAACACCTCTAACAACAGAATGAAGAATACGAACCATGAAGGACTTCAATTCAGATTTGTTACCCGACCAAGGATACAAATTAGACATAAAGATTTTGTGAAGAATTCTGTATTTAGGTAACAAATACCTTGAGGGAAGCGCATTCCCTTTATGCGTCCATTGTACATCCAAATTGTAAAAGTCATTAGTCAGCATACATTTTTCAACGACAGAGGGTTTATCATATAAAGTATGGATAGGAATAGCCTCATCATTCACTAGAATATCCAAAGGGCTGAAATCAAATGTCGATCAACTTCAAACGGCCCTTCTCTTGTGGAGATAGAAAAAGTTAAATTTTTCAGTGAGAAAGAACATATGCATGCAAACATGGATTGGGCAATGGACCGGTATGCAGGCCCACCCCAAAGCAATAAGTTATTCCAACCTACAGATTGAAGCATAGGAAAAATATCAAAAGGAGCAACATGATTAATATTAACTAGATGCTCAATAATAACATTACGCAATCGGATGTCCCGAACATAAGATGGATCGTCCTTATGAGCCCTAAGATGACGCTTAGTGATAGAGGCTGATCTAGAAGAAGAAGATGAACCATGGGACATTGATTTTCTTCCTTTAGAAGCCATATGCAACAATGATTTCAAGAATATAAAGAGTTACAATAGATTGAGAAATGAGTTTTCTCAAATTAGGATTTTCAAAAGAAAATTCTTAAATCTCAACTAAATTCAAAATAGACAACTCCAAGAGAGAAATAGAAGCAATCTAGACACAAATCTACAAGAAAAATGCAAATGGAGCACTAACCTTGAAGATTTTGGAAGATGGGTTCGACTAGTCGTGTGTCGGCTCGTTGGAGAGTGAAGATGAAATGAAGAAGAAAGTGATTTCCCCCAAATTTTAAGTAAATCCACGCGATTCACGACTGGTCGTGGATACTCACGGCTAGTCAAGTACAGGCCAAAAAAAATCTAATTTTTGCATATTTTTCAAGATTTGAAAACAAAACTAGTGAATATATACAATATGATACAAATAGGCATAATTAATCATTTTAAAATGCATATGCCGAGATCAAATTTCATTTTGTTAAACCTGCTTTTGTCATGTGGTTTAGTGAAAATATCAGCACGTTGATTCTCGGTAGGGATATATTCCAAAGATATAACCTTTTCTTCAACTAAATTCTGAATATAATGAAATCTAATATCAATGTGCTTAGTACGAGAATGCTGAATTGGATTTTTTAAAATATTTATGGCACTGGAATTATCACAATATAATAACATAGAATCCTGTTTAATTCCAAAATCACTTAGCACACGTTTCATCCAAACAAGCTGTGTACACGCATTACCAGCTACAATATATTCAGCTTCAGCTATTGAAAGTGATATAGAACTTTGTTTCTTGCTAAACCAAGAAACTAAACAGTTTTCGATATAAAAACAACCACCACTGGTTGATTTTTTATCATCAAGATTACCAGCCTAGTCAGCATCCGAGTACCTAGCTAATTGAACACTAGTCTCATGAGGATACCAGAGACCGAGATTAACAGTACTTGCGACATATCGTATAATCCGCTTGACAGCAGTCAAGTGTGACTCTTTAGGTTCAGACTGATATCTAGCTAGCGTAAATACCAACACTTAGAGCGATATCTCATCTACTAGCAGTTAAATATAATAGACTACCAATCATACTCCGATATAGTTTCGGATCCACATTTTTACCTGTAAAATTTTTTGAGAGTTTCAAGGTTGTACTCATAGGAGTATCAAAGTTCTTACAATTCTTAAACCCAAATCTCTTAATCAAGTTCATAACATATTTAGATTGAGAAAACATTCCATCAGGTTTTTGTTTTACTTGTAACCCGAGGAAATAATTCAATTCCCCAACCAAGCTCATTTCAAACTGAGATTTAATCAAATCTGCAAACTCAATAGTCATGTTAGTACAGGTAGATCCATAAATGATATCATCAACATAGATTTGTACTAATAAGATGTGATCCTTATTTTTTTTAATAAACAGAGTTTTATCAACACATCCCATTTAAAAATTATGGCTTAATAAAAACTTTGTTAGTTTCTCGTACCATGCCCTAGGAGCTTGTTTTAAATTGTAAAGTACCTTTTTGAGACGATACACATTATCAACATTTTTAGAGTCTTTAAAACCCAATGGTTGTTTAACATAAACTTCCTCATACAGATTGCCATTTAAAAATGCACTTTTCACATCCATTTGGTAAATCTTAAACTTTCTAAAACACACAATGGATATAAAGAGTCTGATTGATTCAAGACGTGCTACTGGTGCAAATGTTTCATCATAGTTAATACCTTCAATTTGAGTGTAACCTTGTACCACTAGCCTAGCTTTGTTTCTAATTATATTGCTAAGTTCGTCAGACTTATTTTTGAAAATCCATTTGGTTCCAATGATGTGTTTATCTTTAGGTCTAGGTACGAGATACCAAACATCATTTCTCACAAATTGGTTAAGCTCTTCTTGCATCACAACAATCCAGTTTTCATCAGCAAGAGCTTCTTTTATATTAGATGGTTCTATCTGGGATGTAAAACATACACAATTACATATATCCTCAAGTTGTCTATGGGTACGAACACCAGTGAGAGGGTTTTCAAGAATCTGTGTGGTTGGATGATCTTTAACAGTCCTCAGTTCAGAATCAGTCTGATTAAATGAAGTATTGAATTTATCAATTACTAGTATTTCATCATTATCTAAACTTGAGACTGGTGTATTTAAGTGATCATCAATGACTACATTGATGGACTCTTGAATCACACCGGTCTTTTTGTTCAGAACCCTATAAGCTCGACTGATTAAAGAGTATCCTAAAAGGATCCCTTCATCACTCTTCGTATCAAACTTTACCAGATTTTCACGATCTCACAAAATATAGCACTTGCTGCCAAAAACTCGAAAGTATTTGACAGTAGGCTTTTTATCGAACAATATTTCGTAAGCCGTTTTATTATTACTTTTACTAGTGTAAACCCAGTTAATAATATAGCAAGCTGTATTGACTGCTTCAACCTAAAGATTCTTAGAGAGCTTCATACTGTTCAACATGACATTAGCCATTTTTTGAAGCACTCTATTTTTCCTTTCAACTATTCCATTTTGTTGTGGAGTTTTGGGCGCTAAGGATTCATGTAATATTCCCTGGTCGCTACAGAACTTCTCAAAACCGCTATTTTCAAATTCAGATCCATGATCACTATGAATCTTACTGATTTGAGAACCTTTTTCAGTTTGAATCCTTTTGAGAACCTTTTTTACTTCTTCAAGGGTTTTTTATTTGTCTCTTAAGAAGACAAGCTATGTATATCTGGTAAAGTCATCTACTATTACCAAAATATATCTTTTACCACCTCGACTTTCCATCCTGGTAGGTCCTACTAGATCCATATGGAGAAGCTCAAGTGGTCTTGATGTGGTATTGGAATTCACCTTCTTGTGTGAGTTCCTTATTTTTTTGCCAATCTGGCATTCACCACATATTTTATCTAATTTTTGTAGTTTGGGTAAACCTCTTATAAGTTCCCATTTGCTCAATCTATATAGATTTCGGTAGTGTACATGTCCAAGACATTTATGCCACAAATCAGTCTCGTCTATTTGAACCATGTAACATGATTTATTAGATGAGCTAGATTCGCTGACAATATAGCAGTTTTCAGACGTTCTACGTGCAGTTAGTATTACTGAACCCTTGTTGTTTAGAATCTCACAGCTTTGATTAGAAAACCGTACACTATGGTTATTATCACATATTTGAGATATGTTAAGCAAGTTATGTTTTAGACCTTCAACATATAAAACATTTTTAAACAAATGAAGGTTATAGAGTTGAACAGTACCTTGGCCATAATCTTGTACTTGTTGCCATCACCAAATGTGACTGAACCATCAGTCATGTCTTTGAGATCGGTGAATAAACCTTTATCACCAGTCATATGCCTTGAGCATCCACTGTCTAGGTACCACTTTGAATGGCTTGTAGCTTTGAAAGGGGTGTGAGCAACCAAGCAAGCAACTTTAGGATCCCATTTCAGAACTGTTTTGGGTTTAGGAGTATAGTTGGTCTTCTTCTAACTAATGTTGTAAGAAAGACCTACTGAGTTAGATTTTAAGAGCTCCTTGAGTAAATCTACTATCTTTTCAGCAAGAGGATTTCGGTTCTAATTTTTAAAGTTGACATGGCTGCTTTTAGGTTTTTGAAAAGTTTTTGTATTTTTAGAAAAACTTTGATAAGTATTTTTCCCTTTTGAGTTTGAGGACTCTCCTTTCACAAACTTGGGAGGAGTATACTTTTGATTAGGAGTTGTATTCTTATCATAGCCCAATCCGGATCGATCGCCACTTTTTCTTGATTTGGATAATAGTTTTTCTAACTTTGAATCTCCTTAGGCATACCTCCATGTATCCTTTAAGCTCAGAAGGGAAGATACTTCATTTTTAAGTTTCTCATTTTCAGATTTCAGATTTTCAATCAGCGAGGTTTTGAATTCTAAATCACATTTTGATTTTTCAAAATAATCTGAAATTTGAGATTTTTCTAAAACAAGTGATTTAAAACATTCTTTGAGTTTAAAAAACTTTTCTTTCTGAAGTTTAACTTTAATAGCAATTTTACAACTTTCCTTGTATAGAGCATTGTAAGCATCTTAAAGATCATCTTCATTTTCATAATCACTATTCAGATTTTCTTCACTAGTCGAATCATCATGATCTAAAAAAGTGAATTTGGCTAAAGTCATAAGGGCTTTAACTTCACTGCCCGACTCGGTTTCAGAATCTTCTGATTCAGAAGAAGCTTCAGAATCAGATGATTCATCCTAAGTAGCCAACATACCCTTTCTTTTTGTTTTGTCCTTTTTAGGACATTTGTTTGCTAAGTGCCCATACTCTTAGTAGTTGTAACATTGACTATCTTTCAAAGACTTCCAACTTTTAGATCTAGGTTTAGATCTTTTCTTATCATTTGATTTTTGAAAATCTACCCTTTTCTTACTTTTGAAAATCTTGTAAAATTTCTTCGCTAAAAGAGCCATATCATCTTCAGAATTTTCTAAATCTGAGTTTTCTTGAGAAATAACTTTAGAAGATTTAAGAGCAATGGATTTACTTTTAGGAGCTTTAAAGTTTAACTCATAGGTTTGTAAAGAACCAACTAGTTCTTTTACCCTCATATTATCCGTATCACGAAGTTCCTGGATTGCGGTTACCTTAGAGTTGAACCGTTCAGGAAGTGAGCGTAGTATCTTTGCACACACTTTACTTTCTGGGATTTTATCACCAAGACCCCTCATTACGTTCACAATGTCATTTAATCTAGTGTAAAAGTCTATAAACATTTCATTTTCCTTCATATGAATTTCTTCAAATTTGGTTGTGAGGAGTTGGACTTTAGATTTTTTGACAATTGTAGTACCCTCATGTGTCATTTCTAATATATCTCAGGCATGCTTTGTAGTATCATAGGATATGATTCTTTTGAACTCATTCGGTGATAGTGCACAAGTAATTGTATTTAGTGCTTTTGCACTGGCACTACTTTCATTTTTCTGAAGGGTGGTCCATGAGAAATATGGTGTTACTCTCATTGATTTTGAACCATCAATACTAGTCACTTCAGTGGTAGGTGGGTTCCATTCAGTCACTGTGGCTTGCCACACACTCTCATCTATTGATTTGAGGAACACCCTCATCCTGGCTTTCCAATAGGCATAATTGGAGCCATCAAAGGGTGGAGGCCTAGTGACTGATAGGCTATCAAAATTTGACATCTTATGTATAGCTTAGATCGTTAGATCAGGAATTAAATCCAAATAAAAAGTAATAAGAGCGAGCTATTAGGCTATGATACCACATGAAATGGCCAAGCTATATGTCCTAGAGAGGGGGGGGGGGGGGTGAATAGGACTATGCCAAATTAAAAATAAATACAGCGGAATATGAAACAAGGAATAGATAGCACTATACACTAATCACAGTATAGGAATGGAAAGCAACTTAAAGTAGAGAAATTTAAACAAAAATTGTTCTAAGGACAACCTTACACCAAAAACCAAAGTTTATGGTAGGACAACCTTATTTCTAGATCAAATAGAGAAACTGAAGCTCAACGTAATAAATAGATAGCAAAAATATAATGCTGAAATGTAAATCTAAATTATTACAACATTCCCCACTGTGCTTGAAATGAAATGATTACAACATTCACATCCACACATACATTCCACAATTCAGAATGATAAAAGATAGGAAATATAAATCACACATCCACAACATAAAGAATTATAGTGGTTCGCCTATGTGTTCACCAACTGTTAAACAATAGCCACATAGAATGCTACTCCACTCCTAATATCCTCACACAAGGGATATTAGCGTTCACTATCAAATAGGTTTTCACAGGTTCACCTAAAACCTTCAGAATTCTGTCTTTTTCAAAGGCCTTACACAATTCAAAAACCCTCACTTCTGAGTTTTCTGTCTCTCCTCAGATAACCAACAACTTTGAGAGTTTTCTAGCTTAACCTCAAATAAAACCAAACAACGTAAATTACACAAATTATAAAATACCTGATTTTCTCCTTCGTTGTAGCAGCCCAGAAGAACCAAGTCGGAGTAGAGATTTGAATGTCAAAGTTCAATGTCCAATACTCAGTTTATAATGGTTATAGGTTCTAATAGATTTTAAATTAAAACAAAAGGGCTAGCTCAAATTGATTTTGATTACAAAAAAAGGAAAACAACAATTCCTCTTTTCAGATTAGATTGGAATACAAGAAAAAAAATCAATTAAGAAAGCTAAAGAAAGAGACTATTAAATATACACACTTAGCTTAAATAGAGCACCGACTTATCTCTCAGAAGACCGAATTAAATTAACTTATATTGCCTTTTTTTCAATGAAATAATTCTGAGATTCGTGCTCTATTTATAGGTGAGCAAATCATATATTCGACTGGTCTAAGGACCTCTACGACTAGTCGTAGAACCAACAGATATTTGAAAATTTTGGGCGCGATAAGATTTAGTAGTTTTATGACTGGTCGTAGGTGATCTACGACTGGTCATGGGTCTCCTACGACTGGTCATAGGTTTTACGTGACTAGTCGAAGCAAGTCGAATTTCAGCGTTGTACATTGAGTCGTAGCTCTACGACAGGTCGAAGATGCAGTCGACAATGTACATACGACTGGTCGAACAATCCCCAAAACTAGTCGAAGCCTAACAAATTTTTTTCAATTTTTGTAATAAACTTACGACTGATCCAGGAATTTCTTAGACAGGTCGAAGCAGTGCTAGGACTAGTCGAACAAAGTCTAAGACTAGTCTTAGAACAGACCAAAACTCACTTATAGAAAACATATGAATTATGTATCAAAAAATGACCTACTCTAAAGGTCAACCTAAGGTCAGTCATACCTCAGGAGTGAAGTAAGGACATTGAACATAGGAGACAAGTGACCTTTGAAAGTAGTGAAGCTTGAAGTCTTGATGGAGCTCAAACTTGAAAGTTTCTTGAGATCTTGAGGTAGAACTTGAAAGCATCTTGAGATTCTTGACTTGTGAACAGTGCTTGTCAACCTAAGTTGATCTTGCGTAGAGCATTTTTTCACAGATGCAAGCTTCATAACAGTGTTTTTGGCATGTGAAAAAATTTGTGGTGTCGATCGTATCGACGCCCTTAGGGAAGACCATAATATTGGGCCATTTCTGTTTATCTTGCCTGGTTCTGGTCGGTGATATCTTTTTGCCCACCGATTTATTTGTGCTGTCGATGTTAGTTTCGACGTCATCCTAGGCATGGATTGGCTTACCAAGTACCATGTCATGTTGGACTGTTCCGCGAGGACTGTCACATTCTTTATACCCGGCTTGCCACAGTTTCAGTTCGTCCCCGAGCCTAGAGGAGACCTGTTATCATGCTTGATGTCCTGCGCCGTCGAGGAGCCCATTACCATTTGTATTGATCAGTGGCCGGTTGTTTGCGATTTCCCCGACGTGTTCCAGGAGATTCCGAGATTGTCGTCATGCCGTCATATTGAGTTCTAGATAGATCTTGTGCCCGGTACTGCGCCTATCTCGAAAGCCCCGTACCATATGGCACCGATGGAGTTGCGTGAGCTGCAGCGGCAGTTGGACGAGTTGAGTGAGTTGGGATTCATTCGTTCGAGCAGTTCTCCATGGGGAGTGCCGGTACTCTTTGTCAGGAAGAAGGATGGCTCGTTGAGGCTCTACGAGGATTACCATGAGCTCAACCAGGTCACGATCAAGAACAAGTACCTGCTTCCGAGGATAAATGATTTATTTGATCAGCTACAGTGTGGACAGTTCTTTTCAAAGATTGACTTACGTTCTAGTTATCATCAGATTCGTGTCTGAGAGGAGGACATCCCGAAGACGGCTTTCAGGATGCGTTACGGTCATTTTGAGTTTCAGGTCATGTCCTTTGGACTGACCAATGCACCCACGGTCTTCATGCAGTTGATGAACGAGGTCTTCCATCCATATCTCAATCAGTTTGTTGTGGTATTCATCGACGACATTCTGATATATTCGAGGACCCATGAGGAGCATGAGCAGTATCTAGAGATCACTTTATAGACCCTCCGTGCCCACCGGCTGTATGCGAAGATGAAGAAGTGCGAGTTCTGGCAGGAGGAGGTGAGATTTCTCAGTCACGTGGTGACGAGGGAGGGTGTCATAGTGGACCCCTCGAAGGTTGAGGCAATGCGTTAGTGGGGTCAGCCCACGACTGCATCCGAGATCCACAGTTTCCTTGGTTTAGTGGGATACTATCGACATTTCATTGAGGGCTTCTCCCGTATTGCAGCCCATTGACCAGGTTGACTCGGAAGGGCATAGAGTTTATTTGGAGTGACGCCTGTGAGCGAGCATTTATGGAGCTGAAGGACCGTCTGACGTCCGCTCCTGTCCTCACTCTTCCCTCTGGGAGTGATGGATTTGTTGTATTTATCGATGCCTCACGTATTGGTTTAGGTGCTATCCTGATGCAGCATGGCAGGCCTGTAGCCTTCGCATCTCGTCTGCTCAAGGTCTATGAGCTGAACTACCCCACGCATGACTTAGAGTTGGCAGCAGTCGTCTTTGTACTGAAGGTATGGAGACATTATCTCTATGGGGTCAGGTTCGATCTCTTCTCTGACCACAAGAACTTGAAGTATTTATTCTCTCAGTCCGAGCTGAACATGAGATAGAGACGCTGGATGGAGCTTCTGAAGGACTATGAATTTGACCTCCAATACCACCCAAGCAAGGTAAATGTGGTGGCGGATGCCCTTAGCTGTCAGCCACGATGCTTGGTAGCACATATGATGATTCAGGAGTGGAGGATGCTCGAGGATATAGAAGAGTACGACTTTGATTTTGGTCTGTAGTCTTCTATCGTTCAGCTATAGAGCCTGTCGATTCAACCCTCTCTTGTCGCAAGGGTAGTCGAGGCTCAGTAGGGAGATGAGTCGTTACAGGATTACCGAACAGAGGCAGCATCTGAGAGTTAGACAAATTGGCAGATTAGTTCTAATGGTGGACTTCGCTTCAGAGGCCGATTATGTGTCCCGGATATTCCCAAGTTGCGTAGAGATATTATGACCAAGGTACATCGATCATGGTTTTCTATCCACCCTGGCTCGACGAAGATGTATCATGATATGAGGAGGCAGTATTTTTAGGCGGGGATGAAGCGCTAGATCACCGGTTTTGTGGTCGAGTGTGACACATGCCAGCGTGTCAAGGCCGATCATCAGAGACCCCCTGGTCTATTGCAGCCATTGAGCGTCCCGATGTGGAAGTAGGAGCACGTATCTACCGATTTTATCATGGGTTTGTTAAGGACTCGGCCCGGTCATGACACCATCTAGGTTGTCGTGGACCGTCTGACGAAGTCAGCACATTTTCTTGTGATTCGTGTGACTTGGCCTTTGGACCGGCTTGTGAGGTTTTTCATCGGGGAGATTGTGAGACTGCACGATGTTCCATTCTCGATCGTTTCTGACCGAGATTCGAGGTTCACATCTTAGTTTTGGAGAAGCTTTCAAAGAGCCATGGGCACTGATTTGCAGATCAGCACCGCGTACCATCCGCAGACTGATGGCCAGACCGAGAGGGTCAACCAGATCCTTGAGGATATGCTTCGAGCCTACGTGATTGGCTTCAGGGGTAACTAGGATGAGCATTTGCGAGTGGCTGAGTTCACATACAACAACAGCTATCAAATGACCATTGGCATGGCTCCTTTTGAGGCATTATATGTCAAACCGTGCAGATCTCTGAGTTATTGGACCGAGGTCGGAGAGCGACGTCTCCTATGTCCCAAGCTTGTGCTGTAGACGTCAGAGGTTATCGATATCATCAGGTAGAGGATGCGCACAACTCAGAGCTGACAGAAGAGTTTTGCTGATCGCCGGCATCATCCCTTAGAGTTTGATGTAGGGGACCACGTGTATCTCAAGGTCTCGCCCATGAAGGGCGTAGTTCGATTTAGAGCGAAAGGCAAGCTTGCCTCGAGATTCATAGGACCTTTTGAGATCATTGAGCGAATTAGCACCATGGCCTATCGGCTTGCCTTACCATCTCAGTTGTCTGGCGTCCACAATATTTTTCACGTCTCTATGTTGAGGAAGTGTGGGTCAAATATCATTCCTGTTATTAATTGGCAGTTGTTGGAGGTTTGTAGGGATGCTTCTTACATTGAGCAGCCAGTTCGTATCCTTGATCGGAAGGAGCAGGTCTTATGAACCAAGGTCATCCCTTTGGTGAAGGTTCCGTGGGGTCACCATTCTATTGATGAGGCATCTTAGGAGAGCGAGGCTGAGATTTCTATCCCCATCTCTTTGATGAATGATTATATGTTGTATCTTGCATGTTGTATCCGATATTTATATGACGATGCCTTGATTCCTCTTTTATTATGAGTTATATTTCCTTGCAATGATTGTGTAAATTTCGAGGACAAAATTTTTATTTTGAGGGGAGAGTTGTAAGACCCGTATCCTAGGCTTCCACGGTTCTTCTGGTCAAATTCTGGCAATTCTTGACCCATATCCGACGTTTGCGCACGATCCTAAGCCGGGTCCCACATATTGAAGTCGGCTTGAACTAGAACTTGTATCATAGCAACCGCGCCGTAGCCATGGTTCCAACAACGCAACTCACGCACCGAACCGATACCCAGGCCAGGAGATGTGGGCCTGCGTTCATTCCGAAGAAACGCAACACGTTGCGATTATCGAGGGAATCTCTACAATATGTCCCATCAATTAATGTCAAGTACAAGCTTTACCCCAAGTATAACAACCCATCCCTACCTTTTCAAAAGTTCACTCTCTCTCCCCTCACCATTCCTCCTTTTTACAATTTTTAAATATAACCATACTCCTTTTACAAATTTTCAAAACTCACCCATACCCATCTATCTCCCATCCTTGCAACACCACTCCATCCATCCTTACACCCATTATTTCTATCTCCCTCTCTCATTCTCTAGCAAATATCCAAATCCCATGAGAAATTCCACACGTCCAACACACTCTCTTAACTCCAAGTGTAGCCCACCCTCTCATCTCTCATCCCCACCATCAAAACCCCATCAACCTCCATCAAAGTTGAAGGTAAGGAGCTTAGGAGCCTAAGGGAGCAAGGAGAAGGCCTAGAGGTGGGTGATCCAACGTTAATTTTAAAATTTAGGGTCCAGTTGTTGTGGGACCCACTTGATGTATGTGTTGTATCAATGGAGGGCCCATAGTGGCGGGGTCCCTCCTCTCTATCACCGTATCTCTCTCTCTCTCCCTCTCTCTCTCTCTCTTTCCTCTCCCTAGATGAAGTGGGCCCCACCAAATCATGTTAAATCCACTCCATTCATTAATGGTGTGGCCCACCACATTTTAAGCGAAATCCATCATCCATTTTTGGAATGGTGGGAAGTCCCACGTACTATATATAATATATTATATTTATTTTATACTAATACTATATATATATGCATGGTGGTGGGCCACGTACATGTGGGACCCACCATGGTGCATGTGTTGTATCAACACTGTCCAGCGTCTAGGGACGCTGGACGTGCAGCTGTGGGCGTGTTGTGGCTAACAACAAAGTGTGAACTGACATTGGGGTGTACTCTCCAACAAAGCTTGGGGGTGGGCCACTTATGTAAGCCCCACCTTGATGTAAGTACATAATCCAAGCCATCCATCCTCTTCCTCAGATCATTTTAGGCGTTGAGCTAAAAAATGAACTCAATCTGATTTACTGGCGGGCCATTGCATAGAGAATGGTATTCTTGCTGTTGAAATACACCCTGATATTTTCGTACATCAAAACCCATCCAATATTGGACTTGACGGGTTTTTAGTGAGTCCAAAATGACCAATGGGCAGGGCAAATTTCTTTGATGTGGGCCCCACATGTGAAAAACCTCGAGAAAATAAAAAAATAATAAAAATAAAAATAAGGTGCAGCAGCATCAGCTGCTGCTGTCAGAACGCAGTAGCGTCCTACGCTGGCAGGTCGGTGGATGGGCTGGAACCACAGTCCAGCCGTGGGCCCCACCATGATGTGTGTTTTATACATCCACGCCGTCCATTTATTGGCCCCCCTCCGTGGTTGTGGGCCACCCAAAAATAAACCATATCTAATGCTCAGGTGGCCCACGACAGAGGAAACAATGGGATTCAATGTATACCATTGAAACCCCTTTTTGGGGTAAAAAGTTTTGGATCAAAATGAAATTTGTTTCTTTTCCTCTCCTCAATCCCAGTCCACGTGACCTTATGCACAGGTTGGTTGCAAATAAACATCACTGTGGGCCCCATGGCAAATAAACATTATGGTGGGCCCCAGTCTCACCCCAGGTCCACATGACCCTATCAACAGGTTGGCTAGAAAATAAACATCACTGTGGGCCCCCTGGTCCATGTGACCTAATGAACAGTTTGGATGTCATATAAACAGTACAGTGGGCCCTAGGTCTAAGTGACCTTATGAATAGTTTGGATGTCATATAAACAGTACAGTGGCCCTTGGTCTGAGTGACCTTATGAACAGTTTGGATGTCATGTAAACATTACCGTGGGCCCCCAGGTCTGAGTGATCTTATCAATGGGCTGGATGGAAAATAAACATTATGGTGGGCCCCACATGGGAACCACTAAGGCATGTATTGTAATCCACACTTTCAATTAGAGTGGGCCCCACCATAAGGTATGTACTTCATCTATGCTGACCATCCTTTCCATCCCTATGGGATCCATCATGATGCGTGTGTTTCATCCAAACCGTCCAACCATTTTGGAGATAATTTAGGGCCCATTTGAGGCCCATCTTGATGTATTGGTGGCCCTGGTTGAGGCCCACCTTAATATATATATATATATATATATATATATATATATATATAACCCATGTGGTGAGGCCATTGTGATGTATGTAAGGCCCATGGGTTATGACCCATTGCAATGTATGTAAGGCCTGTTGGTGCGGCCCATTGATACGACCCACTTGATGAATTTAAGGCCCATATGATACGGCCCAATTGATGTATTTAAGGTCCAATGGGGCGCAATTAGGTCCATTGCAATGCGTGATTCCTCCATGGTGTATATAATGATGTTTATAATGGGTAGTGCCTTGGGAACAATGATGGTTAGAGGCCCACATTGTAAGGATGATGTCAGTTAAATGTCTGCATTGTCACTCTCCCTAAGGCCCATACATGAGCCCATACTTGTAGTGTGTAGGCAGTTTAGGTCCATCTTTGTTATGATCAGAGCCCATCACTACATAACATGTATAGTATAGATCCATGATTCATGATCATATGCATCATATGTATGCCTGATATGAGAAGTGACTAATCATAGCACATGCCTTCGGGCAGATCGTTTATGGGCTCCCTGACAGGCGAAGTTGCTCCACATGAACACTTGGTACGTGCAGGATTGTTGCATGTCTGATAGTATGATTCATGCACTTGCATTAGTGTGATTGTGATTACTGTATGCCCTATTGACATCAGGGCCATAGCCTCCACAGACACATCGTGGGTGGATGGATTGGATACCAGAAATATTGTTACTAAGCATCGGGTCGCCATAAATGTCCGTGGGTGAAAATTCCTAAATCCGATGGTACCAGAGGATGACTCCAACATTGAGACCGAGTGGATATATGAGCGCATGAGGGCCGAATACCAGGAGGTCGCGTCTCCCACTGTGTCGTGGTCGGTTGGAAAGGGGTGTAGCCTTACTCGCCCGAGGGTAGGGGGCAATACTAGGCTGAGTTTGACTAGCTCGTGAATGGGTCCGCTATCGATATGCCGGATAGGTATTGGCAGACTATTGGTCAGGCGGATAGTGAGGTTTCTTACGCTCACTTGGACTATGCGGCTAGGAGAGTGGCAGTGCCACTTGGAGTGTACTAAACCTCGATGATTATCCAGAATGAGAACTGTCCTGATACATGATGAGGATTGGCATGCTTGAGTTGCATCTCGCATCGCATGGCCATGTTATGGCCGATAGCATTCATATCTTGCACCGCATAGCCTTGGTACGACTGATTGCATTCATGTACTCATCACCATGATTTTGTATTACTCTGACCTCGCACTCTGAGCACGCTTATATTGCGCACACACTTACACCACCCTCTAAGCTTTTTATAAGCTTATGCGCGATCGATGCGTGCAGGTGACGCCAGGACGCAGCCGTAGCCTTGTCAGAGTTGGAGCGTGCAGTCGAGCTTTTGGAGTTCCTGTTATAATCATCATCTTGTATTTTCCTTTTATACACATTGTACTCAAAAGTTTCTGATCATAGTGGATTTGTGATGGTGTTCTTGTGGTATTATTCGAGGGTTATGCTTATGGTTATGCTCATTATGAATCAAATTGATATCAGAAATCCTCCTTGTAGGATCTCAGGATCGGAACCTAATAAATGAGTGCCGGGAGCTGAGAATGGGGTTCTACAGAGGCTGTCGGCACCGGATTCGGTGATCGAGAATTTTGTGAGCCCGGTTTCTGAGTTCGAGGCGTGACAAATGCGCCACATATACATCAAGTAAGCTGAATCAATGGGCTGCACCAATGGGCCACGTATACATCAAGTAGGCCGCATCAATGGGCCGCACCAATGGGCCACATATACATCAAATGGGCTACATCAACGGACCGCACCATCTACACCATTCATCTATTTTATAGATCATTTAGAGCATTACCCAACCAAAAAAAAAGAATCATATCGGAAGTTCATCTGGATATTACCCTAAATAGTAGTGGAGATAATGATTTCCACTATTAAAGCCTCAAAGGGCCACCATAACGTTTAATTTCCATCCAATCTGTTCATATGGTCACGAAGACCTCAATTAAGAGGAAAAACAAATTTCATATTGATCCAGAACTTCTGTGCACCCAAAAGGATTTTAATGGTGGACGCTCAATTCTCTACTGATTTTACAGCGTGGTCCACCTAATAAACGGTCCGGATATAACAACATATACATCGAGGTGTCCCACATGATTGGACCCCCAGAACTGTGGACGTCCATGCATATGGATGTTTTGGATGTAGCACTTACATCACATGGGACCCATATAACTTACTGACTTCATCCAGCAGATATAGCTGGCGTGAGGTACATCAGCCAATCCATCCAGCAGGTGGGTCCCACATGGGGCCCACAACGTACATATATATATATAATGTAATATTATATTATATTTTATTATTTTATTTATTATTATTATTATTTAAAAAAAACCAACGTCCAGGCCTTGGATGGCCTGGATGCAAGGCACATACATCAATGAGGTGGGCCCCACCCCACATATGTGACATGTTTGGGTGGATCCCACGTCCAAGCCAGATGGATGACGCATATATAATACATTACGGTGGGCCTTACACCACAACATCCAGATGGACGGTGCGAAAGTAGAATGCATACATCAAGGTAGGCCCCACCTCCACACGTGTCACATGTGTGGAGTGGGTCCCACAGTCTTGCCAAGGAAAAACAAATGGATAGTGTTGATAAAAACCATACATCATGGTGCCCCATCACCGTCCTTTGTTGGACAGTGTGGGAGTAACACAAACATTAGTGGGCAGGTCCCATAGATGAATGGTGTAGATAAGACACATACACCATGATGAGGGCCAGATCTTCTGATGTGAATTAACAGTAATGGCTGTTGGGCCAGCCATCAAATGGACAGTTAGGATATAACATATACCTTATGGTGGGATCCACTATCCACATGGCAGAACAGTGTGGATCTCACACGCTACATGGTGGGCCACCAAACTTGCTAACATGAGTCAGCGGCTATATAGTTGCACAATACACTAGCCAATCTGCATCCAACTTCCATGGATTGGACAGACAGCTGGATGTACACATACATCATGGTGGGCCATACATCAAGGAGAGAGAGGGGGAGAGATAGAGAGAGAAACGTGAAGGGGAGGGACCCTGCCACTATTGGGCCCTCCCTTTTACAATGCATACATCAAGATGGGTCCCACCATATGTGGGCCCTCAAATACAGAATAATCAATGGTTGAAAAATCATAAAATCACTCACCTATTGCTCCTCTTCTTTAACTCCTTGGACTCCCTAACTCTAAAGCTACAAGTTTGATGGACGATGATGGAGATTGGACGGTTGGATGGTGGGGATCTTGGATAGGAAGTGGGCCACACTAGGCTCTCTCATGGAGCTTGGACGGTCTCTCATGGTTGCTTGGGAGGAAAAGAGAGAGATGAGAGAGAGAGGGATGGGTGAGTGATGGGTGAGTTAGTGATGGGTGTACTTGAAAAGGGATGGGTGGAGAGAGAGAGAGAGAGAGAGTTGACTTTGGGGTTGCTTATACTTGACATGTGAGGTGATTGATTCATGAGATATTCTCTTGGGATTTGAAAATGCGTGACATTTTTCCTTTACTGAACGTGGGCCCACATCTCCTGGATAGGGTATTGCATCAGCATGTGAGATGCGACGTTGGAACCAAGGCGACGACGCAGTCGCAAGGGTGTAAGTCTCGGGTTGAGCCGACTCAGATTGATAGGGTATGACTCAGGGATGCGAACAAATGTTATTTACGTGTCGCGGGTCACCAGAATTCTACCGGGACGACTGTGGAAGCCTACAGAACAGTACAGTCTAGGATATAGGCTTCACAGCTCTCCCCTCCTAATAAAATATCATTGTCAAAATTTAAATTACAATACAACCAATGTAGAGCTTACCAAGGGGGGGAAATCCTATCAAAACACAACATACCAACATAATCATATACCTAAGAGATAGGGATAATGCCATCGAATCTCAGCCTCTTGCTCCCAAGATGCCTCCTCAGCATTGTGATGACATCACTGAACCTCGGATCTCGAATTAGAAATGATCAAAACTGGAATACTATGTAGCCTCACAATCTCAACGGTAGGGAGCTATATCAGAAAATCTCTAAGTTATTCGAACTCGGGGGGTCTAATCATTCTAAATTCTCAACATTCATAGAATGTAGGGTAGCTATTAGTAGTTATGTGATGTTGTCTTTAGGTATTCCCAAGTTATGCTCTGATACCATCTTCTGTCATGCCCTAAACTCAGAAACCAGGCTCACAGAATTTCACCGAATCCGGTGCCGACAGCCTCCGCAGTGCTCCATTCTTAGCTTCTGGCACCCATACGCCAAATTTCAATCCTGGGATCCTACAAGGAGAATTTTCAAACATACATTTATCTCGTAATAAGCATAGCCACAAGTTTTACCCAAATCACAAAGGCAACATCATCATCATATATCCACTAATATAAACAGTTGAATATAGTGCTGAAAAGGGAAATATACATATATCAAAAATCAAGCTCTAGAAGACCATTGCATACTCTAAGCTCAACGTTGCTGTGACCTAACTCCACCTGCACGCATCTATCATGCATAAGCTTATAGAAAGCTTAGAGGGTGGTGAAAGTGTGTGCGCAATGTAAGTGCCAAACACACAGATATCAGAGTAAGCAGATGTACTTAAAAGTCCATGAATATCATCGGCCTTTCCTGGCTATGCAATTCAAAAATATAATAAGTTAATATCATATACTGAGGAAGCGACATAGATCAGTTTTGCAATGCGGAGACATAGTAAGCCAAACATTGAATACTGAGGATTCAATGCAATATACAAATCTTGACGAATCCATGACTACTATCAACCTCATCTAGGCTATATAAATGTGGAAACATAGCAACCCGAATACCATATGCCGTAGATGTAATGCAATATGAGGTGCGAATGAAATGATCAAGTTGGAGTGTAAAGTCGGGATAATAGTACGTAGTATCGCAGGCTACGAGGTCTACCACAAGGGACTTATATCGAAACCAGTCCCATACCTAAATTTAGATAGATAGACTCAATGTGGTAAACTCCTGACCTCAGGTTAGTCGCACGCCACAACCAGAATCCTGGCCATTGCGAAGATACATATATCAATTAGTTACAAACCACCAGCCTGAGTGAATAGTGAATGAATGAATGAATGAGTAAAATGCTAAGTATTCAACTCCTACTCAATAAGTCCATATATCAGTACTGTACATCTCCAGGATCATCACCGAGGTCTAGTACACCTACATGCAATCGCCACCCACAAGACGCGCAACCATGCAAGTGGAACAGACCTCACTATTCGTCTGGCCAGTAGTCAGTTAATATCTACCCAGCACGTCAATAGCGGACCCAATTACGAGCTGGTAAAATTCAGCCTAGCTATACCCACTACTCTCATGTGGGTAAGGCTACGACCCCTTCCCAACCGACCATGACACTGGGAGATGCGACCTACTTGTATTCGGCACTCGGGCGCTCATGTGTCCACTCGGTCTAGACGTTGGGGCATATCTTAGCCACAGATGTTTAGAGATTTTCACCCAAGGACATCTATGGTACTCGTATGCTAGAACCAAACATTTTCAATGTCCCATCTGGCCATCTACGATATGCCTGTGGAGGCCACTACCCTGATGTCGCTAGGGCATACAATAGTTATATCCCAAAATACGAGATGCATGAGTCACGCAGTTTAATCATGCATCAATCCTGCACATAATGTGAACTCATGTGGGACGACTATACTTATCAGGGAGTCCCATAAACAATCAGCTCAATGGCACATGCTATGCTCAATCACTCCTCATAACAAGCATGTGAATGATGCGTATGAGTATGTATCATGATGTTATGCTGTCACATACTCATAATCGGCCTCGACAATCAGAATCAACCTTGATAATCAGAATCGGCCTCGACAATCAGAATCAGCCTCGATAATCAGAATCGGCCTCGACAATCGGAATTGGTGAAAATGGCCCTAACAAGGCTTAAGGGAAGGTCGCAATGTGGACATTTAACCATCATTGCCCATCAATGCGGACATTTAGCTAACATTGATGCTAATGAGTGGTCCTCATAGGGCCAAACATATAGTGGGCCCATGGCCTCTCACAAAGGCCTTATACACAACATAGTGGGCCACATACAATCTCAATGGGGCTCAACCCATGGGCCTCAAATATATCATAATGGTTCTCATACCCGAGTTTCAAATATATCACAATGAGCCACATTAGATGGGCTTTACAGATCTTAATGGGCTGCTCACACGAGCTTAATATACATTACACTGGGCCGCTCACACGAGCCTAATATACATCACACTAGGCCGCTCATGCCTCACCCATGAGCCTTAAATACATCACAATGGGTCACATCCATGAGCCTCAATAAAATATCACAATGGGCCTCTACCCATGGGCCACAAATACATCACAATGGGCCTCAACCCATAGGCCTTAAATACATCACATTGGGCCTCATATACGGGCTGCAAATACATCACAATGGGCCTCTCACACAGACCTAATATACATGACAATGGGCAACACCTCATGGGCCTCATAAACGTCAAGTGGGCCGCATCAATGGGCCGCACCAATGGGACTCGTATATGTCAAGTAGGTCGCATCAATGGGCCACATATACATCAAGTAGGCCGCATCAATGGGCCACACCTATGGGCCACATATATTTCAAATGGGTCACATCAACGAACCGTGCCATCTACACCATTCATCTATTTTATAGATCATTTAGAGTGTTGCCCAAAAAAATGAATCACATTGGAAGATCATCTGGACCATAACACAAATAGCAGTGGAGATAATGATTTCCACTTTTTAATCCTCACAGGGCCGCCATAACGTTTATTTTCCACCCAATCTGTTCATATGGTCACAAAGACCTGAATTAAGAGGAAAAACAAATATCATATTGATTTGGAACTTCTGTACACCCAAAAGGATTTCAATGGTGGACGTTCAATTCTCTATTGATTTTATAGTTTGGTCAACCTAATAAAAGGTCTAAATATAACAACATATACATTGAGGTGGGTCCCACATGATCAGACCTTAAGAACTGTGGACGTCCATACATATGGACGCTTTGGATGTAGCACGCACATCACATGGGACCCATAGAACTTACTGACTTCATCGAGTAGATATAGCTGGTGTGAGGTACATCAGCCAAACCGTCCAGCAGGTGGGTCCCACATGGGGCCCACCACGTACATATATATATATATCACATATATATAATGTAATATTATATTATATATTATTATTTTATTCATTATTATTATTATTTAAAAAAAACAACGTCCAGGCCTTGGATGGCCTGGATGCAAAGCACATACATCAACAAGGTGGGCCCCACCCCACACGTGTGACACATGTGGGTGGATCCCACGTCCAAGCCAAATGGACGACGCGTATATATAATACATCATGGTGGGCCTTACACTACACCGTCCAGATGGACAGTGAGAAAGTATAATGCATACATCAAGGTAGGCCCCACCTCCACGCGTGTCACACATGTGGAGTGGGTCCCACGATCTTGCCAAGGAAAAACAGAGGGACTGTGTTGATAAAAACCATACATCATGGTGCCCTAGCACGTCCTTTACTGGATGGGGTGGGAGCAACACAAACATTAATGCGTGGGTCCAACAAATGAACGGTGTAGATAAGACACATACACCATGATGAGGCCCAGATCTGCTAACGTGAATCAGTAGCAATGACTGCTGGGCTAGCCATTAAATGGATGGCTAGGATATAACATATACCTTATGGTGGGATCCACCGTCCACGTGGCTGGACGGTGTGGATCTCACATGCCACATGGTGGGCCACAAAACTTGTTGACATAAGTCAGCAACTATATAGTTGCACGATACACCAGCTAATTTGCATCCAGCCTCCATGGATTGGACGGACAGCTGGATGACACATACATCATGGTGAGCCATACATCATGAAGAGAGAGAGAGGGAGAGAGATAGAGAGAGGAACGTGACAGGGAGGGACCCCGCTACTATTGGTCCCTCCCTTATACAATGCATACATCAAGATGGGTCCCACCATATGTGGGCCTTCAAATACATAATAATCAACGGTTGAAAATTCCTAAAATCAGCCACCTATTGCTCCTCTTCTTTAGCTCCTTGGACTCCCTAGCTCGAAAGCTACAAGTTTAATGGAGGTTGATGGAGATTAGACGGTTGGATGGTGGGGATATTGGGTAGGAAGTGGGCCACACTAGGCTCTCTCATGGAGCTTGGATGGTCTCTCGTGGTTGCTTGGGAGGAAAAGAGAGAGAGATGAGAGAGAGAGGTTATAAGAGAGAGAGGAATGGGTGAGTGATGGGTGTACTTGAAAAGGAATGAGTGGAGAGAGAGAGAGAGAGTTGACTTTGGGGTTGCTTGTACTTGACATGTGAGGTGACTGATTGACGGGATATTCTCCCGGGATTTGAAAATACGCGGTGTTTTTCCTAAAACTGAACTCGGGCCCACGTGCGAGACGCGGCGTCGGAACCGCGACGATGGCGCGGTTGCAAGGGTGCAACTCTCAGGTTGACATGGTACGACTCAGGGATGTAGGCAAATGGTATCTACGCATCGCGGGTCACCGAAATTCGACCTAGAGGACCGTGGAAGCCTACAGAATGGTACGGTCTAGGATACAACCCTCACAGATGATCCGCACTTCAGTGGGTCACACAAGGGAGGATGATTGAGAAGGAAACACGTATATCAAAGTGAGCCACAAGGGGTGGACGTCCAGCCCAACCCATAGCTGGACGTCCAGCATGGTGCTATCGTCCCAGCCCAAAAACCCTAAAAACTTGTTAATCTAGGTGGCCCACATGCACCTAAGGTGGGTCCCCATAAGTGGACCACAAAATAGGGGAAAGAGTAAGGCTATAAACACTCCCAAATAATTTTTATACAAATGGACAACAAGGTATATATAAAGAAATATGTTGCTAGAATATTATTGTCCTCATCTTTTACACCCAATGGGGTGGGCCCAGGCCTACCAAATCAAAGGGGAAATGGGTGGAGTGCATGCACCCACATATGAACAACAAATAGGGCCCGCCAGAGTGGCCCACTATCCCCAAAAACCAAGCAGAAACATATGCATTTTCTCCATGTAGGACTGCTGGACAGTGTAGAAAATTTGGATCGTCCAGCCTTCTTGGGCCCACTCCATGGAGCTCAAACCAAGGGTGGATGAAGTAGGCTCTATCCTACATCAAGGTGGGGTCCACACCTTAGAGAATACCTAAAAACAATTAGGAAGAAAGGCGTTGTAAAATGGTCTTTCAACAACATACAAAACCATATATACAATAATGGGCCTGAAATTTGGACTGCAACATGTTGCTGTCCATTTCTAGCCTATTGTAAAATAAATTAAGGGATTAAAGCTTAGATTCAACAAAGTGTGGTCCACCTGGATGGGCCACATATACTCCAGACCCAATCCCCTTACAAAATCATCAAACAAATCAGGCCTTAGTGGCCTTCCAACCCATGCAAAACAGGCTGGGCCTAGATGTCCAGTAGGTGGGCCTGCACATCCCAAAAATCTGGACAGTCTGGATTTCTCATGGACACATCGGTGGGCCACATACATTAAGAATAAAAGAGGGAAGGGGGGAGATAAAGAGAGAGAGAGAGAGAGAGAGAGAGAGAGAGAGAGAGAGAGAGCGAGAGAGAGAGAATCACGGCCACAGGGAGGACTCCACCACTATGAGTCCTCCAACAATCCAAGCCTTACATCATAGATCCATGCATGCATGAGGTTCTTACATTCTAAAAACAATTCTAAGGTGGGGATACCCCCCCCCCCCCCCCCCCCCATACAATCTAGGGTCTAGATGACCCAACAACCCTAGATCAAAGGGAAAATCCTCATGATGGGGTCCATGGAGAATGGCCCCATCATGGCAGCATGCATGCATAAGGTGGGTTGTTCGCTGCACTTATGGAGTTATGTAGGACCTCCACCATTGACTGGTGGGTCCCACACACTCCCAAACAAATGAAAAATATTCATGTAAGAGGAGAGGAGAGAAACTAATCTTATGAATCACCCACCTCAAGACTTCTTCTTTCTCCACACTAGAGATCTATAACACCTTAGGAGAGGTTTTAACGGCTAGGACGGGATTTGGAAGGTTAGATTGGGAGGGAAAAGAGGGGAAAGTTGTTGGAAATTTTAAAAAATGGTGGATGTCCCACCTTGCTAGTAATGGAAAGAGAGGAGAACGAAGGAGAAAGAGAAGAGGGTGGAGTGTTGTAGGGATGGAAATAATTAGTTTTTGGGGAAGAAAAGCCACTCATTGCACATGGGGAAGAAAACTCATGATTACTTTTTTTTTAGGAAGAAAATTCATAATTACTAGGCTAGGCTATAGGCTAGTTTGTAGCTTACATGGGAAATGAGAAATGATAGGGTGGGCCCACATGGGAAAATCTGCACAAGGATAAAGTGGGTCTCATATCATGATCAAGGGTCCAAAACTACTCAACCTACATCTTTTGATCTACTACTCGGATTGACGCACGAGACACGGTGTTGGAACCGGGGCGTTGATGCAGTTGCAACGGTGTAGGTTTCGGGTCGATCCGGGTTGGGTTTACATGATGAGACTTAAGGATGATCACAAATGAAATTTATAGGTTGTGGGTTGCCAGAATTTAACCAATAGGACTGCGGGACCTAATGGAACAAAATAGACACTAAGGTTAAGGGTCTTACATCTCTCCCCACCTACAAAGAAATTTCATCCTCAAAATTTACCTTAACCAGGACAAAACAAGGGAAGGAAGGCACAAGCATCATATATATATTTATATATATCAATCAAAACATGTTATGGTAGTACATAATACAATACAATTAATCAATCAATAAACAGATGAGGATAGCACTCCCTAATCTCTGCCTCACGCTTCCAAGACACCTTTGCCTCCGAATGATGACTCCATTGAATCTTCACCAGGGGAATGATGTTAGTCTGGAGAACTTGCTCCTTCCGATCAAGGATGCGAATCAGATGCTCAATGTAAGAAGCATCCTCACAGACCTCGAGGTGATGCCAATCAATCACTAGAATAATGTCCGATGTACACTTCTGCAACATCAATACATGGAACACGTTATGGATACCAGACAACTCAGAAGGTAAGGTAAGCCTTTAGGCCATGACGCCCAGATGCCCAATGATCTCAAAAGGTCCTATGAATCTCGGGGCAAGCTTACCCTTCATTCCAAATTGAACCACACCCTTCATGGGGGAGACCATGAGATACACCATGTCCCCAACTGCAAACTCGAGGGGTCAACGTTGACGATTAGCAAAAATCTTCTGCCGACTCTGAGCTATGCGTATCCTCTGCCTGATGATGTCAATGACCTCTAATGACTACTATACAAGCTCAGGACCTAAGAAACGATGATCTCCAACCTCGGTCTAACAACTAGGAGATCTGCATAGTCTAGCATATAGTGTCTCAAAAGGAGCCATGTCAATGGTCCCCTGATAACTGTTGTTATACGCAAACTCAGCCAAGCGCAAATGCTCATCCCAGCTACCCGCGAAGTCAATCACACAAGCTTTGAGCACATCGTTAAGGATCTGGTTGACCCTTTCGGTCTGCCCATCGGTTTGTGGATGATAAGCGGTGCTATACTACAAAGTGGACCTCATTACCTACTGAAAGCTCCTCAAAAACTGATATGTAAACCTATGCTCTCAATCAGAAATGATTGAAATTGGAATGTCGTAAAATCTTACTATCTCCTCAATGAATACCTTCACAAGCTGATCCAATGTCTAGGTTAAACGAATCAAAATAAAATGCGCTAACTTTTTTAAACGATCGACGACAACCTAAATGGTGTCATGACCGCGCTGAGTCTTCTACAAGCCCATGATGAAATCATTCGACACGTGCTCCTACTTCGACAATGGAACGCTCAATGGCTATAAAGGACTAGGGGGCCTCTGGGTGTCGGCCTTGACACGGTGGCAAGTGTCACACTCGGCACAAAACTAGAAATCTGGTGCTTCACCCTTAGCCAGAAATACTACCTCCTCGTATCTCTATACATCTTCGTGGAGCCCAAGTGGATAGTATGTCGCGATCGGTGTGCCTCGATAATCAAATCTCTAAGCAACTCTAGCATGTCTGGAACACATAATCGGCCTCTAAAGTGAAGTCCACCATCGAAACCAATCTATCAGTCAGACTGCCTCATGAATGCTGCCTCTGCTCGGCATCCCTGTAATGACTCGTCTGCCTACTGAGCCTCGATCACCCTTATGATAAGAGAGGGTTGAACCAACAGAATTAAAAGCTGAATAATAGAGGACTGCAGGCCAAACTTAAAGTCGAACTCCAATACATCCTTGAGCATCTTCCATTCATGAACCATCATCTACGCCACCAGGCCTCGTAGCTAACAGCTGAGCGCGTCCGCCACACGTTTGCCTTACCCGGGTGGTACTGAAGGTCAAAATCATAATCCCTCAGGAGCTTCATCCATCACCTCTATCGTATATTTAGCTCCGACTGTGAAAACAAATACTTTAGGCTCTTATGGTCCAAAAAGAGCTCAAACTTAACCTCATAGAGATAATAACTCCATACCTTCAGTTCGAAGACAACAGCTGCTAACTCCAGATCATGTGCGGGGTAGTTCAGCTGCTGGACCTTGATATGGCATGAGGCATATGCCACTGGCTTCCTGAGCTGTAACGCCCTGAAATTCGGGGGTTGAGCATAACTCAGCTCCCGACTTTCAAAACATCACTTATGCAACATATTTAATGATGGATGTATGTTGTCTGAAGAGTACATAAAACATGGAATAAATTAAGCTAAACTGCAAACATAATTCAGGGATAAGTGAAAGACGCAAGCGGAAGACTTAAAGAAACACATGTGTACATGTGCAAGTCCCTGAAATACATATACATGCCAGGTCATACTTACAAGTGTTTATATTCAAATTACAAGCATCAAAAATGAAATTCATCTATTTCCAAAAGAAAACCCAGAATCCCCGCATATCAGGACATGGCTCACATGAACCCGCCTGAGAACTGCATAAAAGAAAACGTGGCCTCATCATCCTCGAACTCCTGCTCTGCCTTAGGGGTCGCGTCAACATCGGCATCTAAGACAGGGTCTGGTTGGTGTTTAAACACCGCCCCAGAACGTGAGAGTGAGTGATCAACTCAGTGGAACAATAAAGCAAAGGTTAACATGTTATCAATTCAATCAAGCAGTAATGATAAAGAAGAACAATCAAACATGTCCTAATTACTCTTGTTAGTGCAAGGATGTATGTATGAATGATGCATGCCCTCGCCTTACTCCCTCAGCGTCTTCATCTTACGTTACGCATGACAACCTCCCACAGTGCCAATGACTTCCACGCACATGCAAATGCGGTGTATGAACATGATTACAAGTTGTTATTAGTCTTTTTCATACAACAGGATTGGGAAGCTAAGGTACCTTCCTCATATTAATTTTCACACAGTGATCCATTCTAGGGTCGTCAGTCCTAGGCCATCTCATACGACCATATGGTTCTAGGTCGCTGCAAATGGCTCGTCACCAATCAATGCACGCCTATTATACCTTCGTTACTACTCTAAGGCTCGTCGCCTTAATGCAGTATCCAGGTATGCTCGAGGTTACTATAAAGGGCTCGTCACCAATCAATGTAGGCCGACAGCACGAATATAGTGTCCCGTACCACCATAATCGGCTCACGAGTCTGGTGTGCTCACTGGTCACTACGGGGAGGCTCGTCACCCCAGCATAGGCCAATAGCTAGACCACGGTGTTCCATACCACCATGTCCGGCTCATGAGTCTTAGCGAATCAAGGTACAACGGTTAACGGGATTTCATCGGTAAGTTTGGTACCCTAGATTCAAACAATAGCGTCCATACATGGTGAACATACATCAGATAATTGGGTTACTTGAAGAACTCGACTAGCATGAACGCACGTTGGGTTGAACGACATAGAGTGCGCAAACACTCCGTGTGGCTAAACCACTGCCGACAACTCTAATACGACTCGGGTTTGTCAAATCACGTCCTTCGTGGCGAAAGCAACCTCAGCCACGAACTCAAAGCCGATTACCGATTTCCTGGACTACTTCATAGTCCCAAACACATTCCATTATAACAGATATGCATATACAATTTAGAACAGTAATGGAACAATAATTCAAATCACACAGTATGTGAACATTTGAAGAATATCACTTAACATGGATTTCAACATAAGTAGTGCTTAAACTTAAAGAACAAAGAATGTAAATTGAATGTAATAAATCATACACACCAATAGGAGAATTGAGAATCTCTTCTGAACGCCCGCAAATAGGATAATGTATTACACATTAGCCCATTCAACATTTCTACAAACACTTAGACTACATAGTTCAACATACATGACGTATGGTGGAATACACGCATTTGGACAATTCCTTTTGTCAAGGAGTTGACACACATATAACTAGCACAAATACACGACAGTTAATCATGGCAAGTACATGTTTATATTGTATACGTATACGATACTTCCTACATATACATAGAATACACAAATCTCAATATAACACATACATATCAGGAACGCAAAATAAACATAGCATTTGGCATGTGAAATTGCACCTACAACAAGAATAAACCATTAACTGACATTGAAAGCTTTGAAAACCATAACCTATACGAATATAGTCCGCACCTTAAATCAGAAAAAGCACACCGAACTGCTTTAGACGATATGTCTTCATCAACGGCTACTAGATAACCTAAGGCAAGAATAGAAATGAACTACATCAACACATAGACTATTCTAAGCTCTAAACAGATTAGGGTTTAGATTAACTTACCCAAGAAGGAACTTAGAATCGCCAGAATAATGATTCAAAAGTGATGGTTTAAGGATGTAGAGTAACAGGAAAGAATCTTAAGATGATTCACCAACTTCTCTCTCACTTTCTCTCTCTTTTCCTCTCTCTTTCTTAGCTAGGGTTAGGAAATTCGTATGGAAAAGAGAGTGAGGGTTTTAAGGTCTTTATATAGGCCTAACATTGATGAAAATAGCCCCAGGGCCAAGGTATACTTAGGTTATAACCAAATTAGGCCTCTCTCGATCCAACAGAGCACTTCCGGTGGTCCTTTTTCCATGTGCGGTCAGACTTAAGCTCACTGACCATGGATCTAGGTCAGGCTGAGTTTTCATACCGATCAGATTTACAGATCAGCCACGGCGGACCACTCTCAATTCAACGGTTATCGAAACTCGATCAGGTCCACAAGCATTATGACATGAAATTGGGTCAGAATCCAACAGTCAGATTGCTTAAAATCGTTGCGCAAGCGACACGACCCAGATTTCATAAAATCATATTTAATTTCTCACCGTTCTCACACTCTTTACTCTGGACTCAATCAAATCGACGCAGGATATCATCTGGACTTGATTTTTGAGGTGATGGTCAAGTCCAACATGGTGACCATAACTGTCTAAGATCATCACTATCGGACTTTCAACACACGGTCCAGGTCCGATCCAAAGCTTCTAAAAATTCCTAAGAGCAACTAGATTTAGCGTTGAATCCCAGATTTCAGAGTAACATAGCGCTAACGATTCTACAGGTTTTGAGTCCTGCAGATCAAATTTAAAGTGATTGATGTTAATTTCGCAAGCAATCGAGTTTAACATTAATTAACCCACAAATAGCTTCTAAGGAAAATAGAGGTAGTACTCGGGTCTTAGCATGAAATTTTTCGGGTCATTACATGAGCTACATCATGACAGGACCCAAACTAACTCTGGAGGCATCAGTAAACACAACGAACCCATCACTCCTAGAGGGAAGAGTGAGGACGGGAGTGGACGTGAGGCAATCCTTTAACTCCATAAATACCTCCTCATAAGCATCACTCAAGATGAACTCGACGACCTTCCACATTAATCGGGTCAACGGTGTTGCAATGCAAGAGAATCCCTTAATGAATCGCTGATAATATCCCACTAGACCAAGGAAACTACGGATCTCGAATACGTTCATGGGCTGGCCACACTGACGCACTGCATCAATCTTCGAGGGGTCCACAATGACAACCTCCCTCGTCATCACGTGATGGAGGAAATTCACCTCATCCTGCTAGAACTCACACTTCTCCAGCTTCACATATAGCTAGTGGGCACGAAGGGTCTCCAACACTATGTGAAAATGCAACTCATGGTCTTCCCGGGTCCTCAAATATACCAGAATATCATCAATGAAGACTACAACAAACTGGTTGAGGTACCGGAAGACCTCGTTCATTAGCTGTATAAATACAGCAGGTGCATTCGTCAACCTAAAAGACATGACTAGAAACTCGAAGTGATCGTAACGCGTCCAAAAATCTGTCTTCAGAATATCCTCCTCTCAGACCCGAATATGATGATAACTAGAGCGCAAGTTAATCTTGAAAAGGAACTGAGCACCCTACAATTGGTCGAACAAATCATTAATCCTCAGGAGTGGGTATTTATTCTTAATAGTGACCCTGTTGAGCTCGTGGTAATCCACGCAGAGCCTCAATGAGCCATCCTTCTTCTTCATGAACAATATCGGGGCTCCCCACGATGAACTACTAGGATGAATAAAACCCAACTCTCACAACTTATCCAATTGCCCCTGCAGCTCCCACAACTCCATCGGTGCCATATGATATGGGGCCTTCAAGATAGGTGCGGTACCAGGCACCAGATCTATCTAAAACTCTATCTGTTTGCGCGGCGGCAAACCTGGAATCTCCTGAAAGACATCCAAGAACTCACAAACTATCGGCAATTACTCGAAACACCCAGCCACTAACTCCTTAACAACACAGGCCAATAAGCTAGACAGAGGCTCTCCCCTGGGCTAGGCAGCGAACTAGAACATAGGCAAGCTGGGTATGCAGAACTTAATTATTCTGGTGGAGCAGTCCAACACATCATGGTCCTCGGATAGCCAATCGATACCCAGGATGACATCATACTCGACCATCAACAACACGAACAAATCCACGAGCAGGAACATCTCTCCAACCAAGATGGGATAAGATGAACAGAAACGGCTCAAAACCGCAGACTTCCCTAAGGGAGTCAAAACTGATAGGGCCACACAACCGAACTCCGACAGAAGACTGGTCGATCGGCAGAACTCCTCGGCCACAAATGATTGAGATGCTCTGGAATCAAATCACGAGCAATACAAGCGGAGATAAGAAGAATACCCTCAACTAATCCTCCCGACGATAACTGAGGGTCCTGACCTTGCACCTACTACATGACATAAAATCTACCCTGGATGGGCAAAGGAAGAAAGCTTGACGACTGAGGGTCCACGACCTACTGAATGGCGTAAAACCCACCCTGGGCTGGTGGGGGAGGTGCATGTCCCCTCTGTGGCAGTCTCTACTACTATTGTGGTCACTGCGATGGTCTACCCTGCTGTCTCTGCTACTGCAGAGGAGGCCTAAGTGGCTGATGTTGGGGTCACTGTTGCTGTTGCTATTGCTATGGTGGATGGTGCGAGGGCTGTTGTGGTGCCCTCTGCTACTTCTGCTACCAGGGATGAGGACACTCATGCCTATGGTGTCCCTTCTGTCCACAACCATAGCATACGCCAGTGAATGAGACTAAAAGTGGAGCTGGCTACGCTATTAAAGATGTTGCCAGCTGTGCTGTGGGTGGACAAAAACCCGGGCGAGAAGTACGTCAGCGATGCTGCTACTGATGGGAGGTACCGGAGTGCACCTTCCTCTTCTGGTCTCCTCTATGCTCTTGGGACCTCTGAAAAGTAGCCCAATCATCCTCATAAATTGAAGCCCTCTGCACAACCTCTACGAAAGTCATAAGAAGATTCCCAACTACTCAACACCTGAGAGTGGGACGTAAGTCATTCATGAAATGGCGAGCCTTCTGCTTCTTATCATCCACTAAGTAGGTTGCGAATTGAGACAAAGCAACAAAATGGGCCTCGTACCGTGCCACTGTCATATCACCCTAAACGAGGGTCTCAAACTGCAAGGCTCTCTGTTGTTGAACATGCTCGGGAAAGAACTTTTGGTCGAAACGATCCACAAAGTCCTCCGAAGTCCAAACAAAATCTCTCCCAACCGATCTGAAAGCAGAAGCCCACCAGTGTTGGGCCTCACCCTGAAGAAGATAAAGTTCCAACTGAACCCACTGCTGTGACGTGCATCTCATAGTGTCGAAGATCATCTCCACCTCGGTACGCCACATCTCAGCTGTGGAAGGATTCGCTCACCTTTGAAACTTGGGGGTTCATGCTAACAAAAGTCCCAAAGAAGAGCACTCGCACGAGTATGCTCCCTCTACTCTGGGGTCTCCTCTGACTGTCTACTCTGCCTTGAAGGGTGGCAGTAACTGCCTGGAGCATCTGCTGTAACTGCTCAGATTCGGTTGGAATAGTAGGGACTGTACTGGTCTCGTATAGAGGCATGAGAACTGTGGCAGCCTCTGTCATAGGCATAACAAGCCTCAGCTGAGATATAGGATCAACTGGGGGTGAAATGACAACCTCCGGTATAGGATCGGGACTAGGGTCCACAACAAGCGGAGCGGGATGCGCTCGGGTCGATCGGGTCACCCGACCATCACGGGTGCCTCGACCATGGGTGCCTCGTCTAGGCAGCATCATCTACAGAAAGAACACCATGACTGATGGATGTCAGAAAACCAAATCGAAAGATTATGCATTCGGGACACTACTTGTCCTAAGCCCATAGCATATTTGTGATGTTGTCATGAGTTATTTCGTAGGTTATTGTTATACTCTAATACCAACAACTATTACACCCCAGACTTAGAGACCGGGCTTACAAGATTCCCGATCACCGATTCCGGCGGCGACAGCCTCCGTAGTACCCCCATTCTTGGCTCCTAGCGCCCATTCATGAGGTTTCGATCCTGGGATCCTACAAGGAAGATTTTTTAAACATTAGTCTGATTCATAATGAGCATACCCAAGATCATAACATCATAACCACAAATAAATAACCACAGGAACAACATTACAAATCCACTAAGAATTTAAACTTTTCACAAGGACAAGGCTCAAAGGGGAAAAGATACAAGAACCATATAAGAACAAATCCAAAAGGGTCCACGACATGCTCCATGCTCCTGCTCAGCTACTGCTACTGCCTAGAATTACCTGTATGCATCAATCGTGCATAAGCTTATAGAAAGCTTAGAGGATGGTGTAAGTGTGTGTAAGATCAGTGCCGTGAATGCAATATCAGAGTATGCGAAATATGTGGCAAGGACCATGAACACCACCAGCTATAACAAAGCTATGAAATGCGATGCGGGAGGCCCACCAGCCATCCGAAGGATAAACAATAAGAAGCAAGGCCTCTCAAGCCAATGCCTCATGCAATATGCAATATAATCAAGCTCATCCACATATCAATCTGATATATCAGTAGAGTTCCTCTCTAAGGAATCACTGAGGTCAAATACACTACTTGCCAACTGTCACTCTCCTAGCCCGCACACCCCAACGAGTGTGAAAGACCTCACTATCCACCTGTGGACAACCAACACCAACAAGGCACGATGGTAGCGGACCTATTTATGAGCTAGTCAAACTTAGCCTAGCTATTGCCCCCTCACTCAAGCGGGTAAGGCCACGCCCCCTCTGAAATTGCTATGTTAGAAACCCTAAGTTTAGTCAAATTTTGGTGTGTCAAACCAATTCGAGTTTGTGTCATGCTTATGTGTTTTATGTATCAAGATTGTGCTTTGATTTGGTTTGAATCTTTAACGATTATGCTGAATCAATCTTACCGATATCTATGACAAACTTGTCGAGATCTTCAAGCTGAAGAAAGTGTATGAGTTTCAAGTGTTGGTTAATGACTCAACTTTCAAGAACCCAATCACAATATTGCGGTTTAGGTTCTGTAATCGGAAACGTCCAAGTACTCAAGTCCTAATTGAAGACTAAGTTTGATACGTTGCGTTCAAGCTTCGAATATCGCAAGAATTAAACCTGGTTCACGTGTTCTATCTCACAAGTAAGGTATGAATGACCTAGATTGACCTTAGGGCATGTTACGTTCATTTCATACTTTGTATCAATCATTTTATACGTTAATAGGTTTTTTTTTTTTCAACTAGCCCTAGCACTGGCTCAACCAGTCCTAGAATTTTCTCGACCAGTCCAGGATTTGTTACAATTTTTTAGATTTTCTTTTTTGCTCCACGACCAGTCCTAAAAACTGCTCGACCAGTCGAGTGAGCAGTACTTGACTAGTCGTGCAAGGCTCGACTCGAATTACAGCAAGCATTTTGGCCCCACTCAACTAGTTTTGTGTTGTCCACGACCAGTCGATCAAGCCACTCGACTAGTCGTGAGACCTATAAGGCCAGTCGAGCACTTGTCAAATCTTATCGCACCAGAATTTTTAAAAATCTGTTGGACCTAAGGACAGTCGAAGCGAACCTAAGGCCAGTCGAGTGAACAGATTTTTCACTTATAAATAACACTCGAATTTCAGAGTTTTCTATTCAATTCTAATTATTTTTAAGCAATCATTCTAAGATAATTTTGTGTTCATTCTAAGCTATTTTGTGCATATTTTAGATTCTTTATAAGTAGCTCTTGTTATTTGATTTTAGATCTCTATTCCAATCTAATTTTGAAAGGGGACATTTAATTTACCCTTTCTTGAGATCAAAATCAAATCAAGCTAGCCCATATTGATTTAAATTAAAAATCATCTAGACCTAGAACCCTATACACTTGTGGGACTGAACGTTGAACATTTACGTCGTCATCAAGTTGGTTCTAACGGGCTACTTCAGAATCTTCATACAGATAAGTGTTTCCTTTTCTGTAATTCCATTTTATTTAGTTTATGAGTTAAGCCAAAAAATCTCATTTGGTTTTTTTATGAGATCAACCAGAAAATCTCGAAGTGTGGGGTTGTGATTGTGTGAGACCACTTAAAATACAATTGTTAAGGTTTTAGGTGAACCTTGAAAAACCTATTTGATTAGTGAACGCTAATATCCCGAGGGAGTGAATATTGGGAGTGGAGTAGTTTTGTGGTTGTTTTTAGACAGTTGGTGTACACACATGAACCACTATAATTCTCTAGTATTTGGTGGATGTTTGATTTATTTCTTTATCATTATGTGGTTTAAGTTCATAGGATGTATTTGTCGATGTGAATGTTATAATCTTTATTTTTCAAGTATTGTGTGGTGAATGTTATAATAGATTAGTTCTTATTTCTTTCACCTCCATTTGAGTTTGAGTTTTTGACACTCACCCACGTTCTAAGGTCGTCTTGCCATAAACCATAGGTTTTTGGTGTCAGGTTGTCCTTAGAACCAAGTTTGTATCAACCTCTCAATACTTGATTTTAGAGGTTGCCTTCTATTGTGCTATCAACTATTTATTAAGTCTTTATTTTCGCACTTTGTTTTTAAATTTGGCATAGTCATATTCACCCCCCCTCCCCCCCTCTAGGACATTTAGCTCGGCCTTTTCAAGTGATATCAAAGCCTAATAACTCATTTTATTTTTGTTATTTGGATTAAATTCCTGAGCTAATCGATCTGAACTTTTTAAGATTTCAAATTTTGATAGCCTCTTAATCACTAAGCCTCCACCATTTGATGGCTCCACTTATGCTTTTTGGAAAGCTAGAATGAGGATCATTTTAAAGTCCATGGATGAGAGCATGTGGTAAGCCACATTGGCCAATTGGACCCCTCATACCACTGAAGTGACTGGTACTGATGGATCTAAAATTGTAAAAGTTTCACCTTATTTTTCTTGAACCACTTTTTAGAAAAGTGAGAGTAGTGCCAATGCAAAGGCTTTAAATGCTATTACTTGTGCACTATCACTGAATGAATTTAAGAGAATTATAACATGTGACACTGCAAAGCAAGCCTAGGATATTTTGGAAATGACACACGAGGGTACAACCATTGTCAAGAAATCTAAAGTTCAAATCCTCACAACCAAATTTGAGGAAATATGTATGGAAGGAAGTTAAACTTTCATTGACTTCTATACAAGATTGAATGACATTGTCAACTCTATGTAGGGTCTTGGTGATAGGATCCCTGAAAGTAAAGTCTGTGCAAAGATACTGCACTTGTTTCCTGATCGGTTCAATTCAAAAGTGACCACGATCCAGGAACTTCGTGATACGGATAATATTAATGTAGAAGAGTTAGTTGGGTCTCTTCAAACATATGAGTTAAATTTTAAGGCCCCCAAAGGTAAGTCAATCGCCCTCAAGTCTTCTAAACCTATGAAAATAGTAATAATTCCGATTTAGAAACTTCTGAAGATGATATGGCTCTTGTAGCCAAAAAATTTTACAAGATTTTCAAGAGTAAAAAGAGGGTTGATTTGCAAAAACCTATTGAAAAGAAAAGATCTAAGTCTAAAAATTGAAAATCTCTAAAAGATAGCTAATGCTACAACTACCATGAATATGGGCATCTAGTAAACAAATGTCCTAAGAAGGACAAGTCTAAAAAGAAAGGTATGTTGGCTACATGGGATGAATCTTTCTGCTCTGAAGTCTCTTCTAAGTCAAAAGATTCTGAAATCGAGTCGGTTAATGATGTTAAAGCCCTAATGACTCTAGCCAAGTTCACTTTCTCAGATAATGATGATTCAACTAGTGAAGAAAATCTACGTAGTAACTATGAAAATGAAGAAGCCCTTCAAGATGCTTATGATGTCCTACACAGGGAAAGTTGCAAAATAGCTATAAAGTTAAAACTTCAGAAAGAAAAGTTTTCAAAACTAAAAGAGAATTTTGATAAACTAGTCTTAAAAAAATCACACTTTTCAGATTGCTTTGAAAAAACTAAGTGCGACATAGATTTCAAAACGTCTTAAGTTGAAAACTTAAAATCTAAAAATGAAAAGTTAAAACTAAAAGTCTCTTCACTTTTGAGTTTGAAGGACACATGGAGGTATGCCCAAGGTGATCCTAAATTATAAAAACTTTTATCCGGATCCAAAAAATGTGGCGATTGATCTGGATTAGGCTATGATAAAAGTATTCGTATCAAATATAAGAATACTCCACCTAAATATGTTATAGGGGAGTCTTCTAGCTCAAAAGGGAAAGTTTGAATTAAAATAATATAAAAATATTAAAAAAATTTAGACTTTAAAACCTAAAAGCAACCATATCAACTATAAAAATTAGAATCGTTATCCTTTAGCTGAGAAAATTATAGACTTGCTTAAGGAGCTCTTGAAATCTAACTTAGTGGGTAGGACTTATAACAACAATAGGAAGACCAACTATGCTTTTAAACCTAGAACTGTAATGAAATGGGTCTCTAAAGTTGCTTGTTTGGTTGCTTACACCAATTTCAAGGCTTCAAGCTATTCAAAGTGGTACCTAGATAATGGTTGCTCCAGACATATGACAGGTGACAAATGTCTGTTCACCAATCTTAAAAACATGACTAATGGTTCAGTGACATTCGGTGATGGTAGCAACTATAGAATTATTGGCCAAGGTACAGTTAAACTCTTAAACCTCCCTCTATTTGAGAACATTTTATATGTAGAAGGTTTAAAACAAAATCTATTAAGCATCTCTCAAATATGTGATAATAATCATAGTGTAAACTTTACCAAGGGTGTGAAATTTTAAATAAGAATGGTTCTGTAATATTAACTGGTCACAAAACTTCTAAGAACTGCTACATAGTTAGTGATTCAAGATCATCTAAGCTATCATGCTACACGGTCCAAACCGATGAGACCGAATTATGGGCATAAGCACCTAGGACATATACACTACCGCAACTTGTATAGATTAAGCAAAAGTGAATTGGTAAGAGGTCTACCCAAAGTAAAGAAAGTAGATAAAATATGTGGCGAGCGCCAGATTCGTAAACAAACTAGGAGTACTCATAAAAAAGTGAACTCTAATGCCACATCTAAAGCACTCGAACTTCTCCACATGGATCTCATTGGACCAACTAGAATGGAGAGTTGAGGTGGTAAAGGTATATTCTAGTCTTTGTAGATGACTTTACCAGGTATACTTGGGTAGTCTTCTTAAGAGAGAAATCAGAAACTCTCAACGAAGTAAAAAGGGTATTTAAGCGTATCTAAACTGAACAAGAATCACAAGTCACTAAGATTCGTAGTGATCATGGTTCTGAGTTTGAAAATAGCAGTTTTGAGAAATTTTGCAATGACCAGGGAATATCACATGAATATTTTGCACCCAAAACACCACAATAAAATGGGGTAGTGGAAAGGAAAAATAGAGTGCTTCAAGAACTAGTAAATGTAATGTCAAATAGTATGAAGCTTCCTAAAAATTTTTGGGCTAAAGCCGTAAATACTTCTTGTTATAAAATTAACCACATTTATAGTAGAAAATTAAATAGTAAAATGGCTTCTAAAATGTGGTTTGATAAGAAGCCTACTGTCAAATACTTTCGAGTTTTCGGCAGTAAGTGCTACATCTTGCATGTCTGAGAAAATCTGGGTAAATTTGACACCAAAAGTGATGAAGGGATATTTTTAGGGTATGCTTTGAGTAGTTGAGCGTATCGGGTTCTTAATAAGAGGACTGGTGTAATTCAAGAGTCCATTAATGTGGTTATAGATGATCACATGAATACACATGTCTCAAGTTCAGAAGATGGAGTCCTTTTATTTGATAAACTAGACTCTTCATCTAGTCAAAATAACATTGAACTATGGATAGTTAAAGACCATCCTTCTGATCAAATCCTTGGAAACCCTCTCACTGGTGTGCACACTCGTAAACAACTAAAAGATATGTGTAACTACGTGTGTTTTACATCTTAAATAGAACCAGCTAACGTAAAAGAAGCCCTGACTGATCAAAATGGGATTGTAGCAACGCAAGAAGAGCTCAATCAGTTTGTTAGAAATGATGTTTGGTACTTGGTTCCAAGACTAAAAGATAAACACATTATCGGAACAAAATAGATTTTCAAAAATAAGTCTGATGAGCATAGTAATATTATTAGAAATAAGGCTAGGCTAGTTGTATGAGGGTACACTCAAATTGAAGGCATTGATTATGATGAGACCTTTATCCTAGTAGCTCGTCTTGAATCAATCAGACTATTTATATCCATTGCATGTTTTAAAAAAATCAAAATATATCAAATAGATGTAAAGAGTGCATTCTTAAATGATGATTTACATGAAGAAGTGTACGTTAAACAACCAAAGGGTTTTGACGACCCTAAGCATGCTAATCATGTCTATCACCTAAAAAAGGCACTCTATGGTTTGAAACAGGCTCCCAAGGCATGGTATGAGAAATTGACTAAATTCTTGTCAAGTCATTGCTTTGTTATGGGGAATGTAGATAAAACATTATTTGTTAAGAAACATAATGATCATGTACTAATAGTGCAAATCTATGTTGATGACATTATCTATGGATCTACTTGTGCTAACATGACTGTTGAGTTTGTGGATCTTATGAAATCTAAATTTGAAATGATCATGGTTGGAGAACTAAACTATTTCCTAGGGTTGCAAGTCAAATAGCTCCCTGATGGATTCTTTATCTCTCAAACCAAATATGCTCTAAACTTAGTTAAAAAGTTTAAATTTGAGAGTGGGAAAATTTTTGATACTCCAATGAGTACTACTCTAAAACTCTCTAAGGATTCAACAGGTAAGAGTGTGGATCCAAAGTTGTATTGTAATATGATAGGTAGGTTACTTTATTTAACTGCAAGCCGACCTGATATTACTTTTAGCGTAGGAATTTGTTCTAGATATCAATCGAACCCTAAAGAGTCCCACTTGATTGCTATTAAGCACATTTTGCGATATGTCTCTAGTTTAGCTAATCTTAGTCTCTCATATCAACATGATACTAGTGTGCAATTAGCTAGTTACACGGATGCTGATTGGGCTGGTGACATTTATGATCGTAAATCGACCAGCAGTGGTTGTTTCCATGTCAGGAACTATTTGCTGAGGCTAAATATATTGCTGTTGGTAATGCATGCACTCAGCTTGTATGGATGAAGAGAATGCTAAGCGATTATGGAATTAATATTGTGAATCTATGGTTCTATATTGTGATAATTAAGTGCAATTAATATTTCTAAAATTCTAATTCAACATTCATGAACCAAGCATATTGACATTAAATATCACTATATTCGTGAATTGGTGGAAGACAAGATAATCTCATTGGAATATATTTAGCCTGGGAATCAACTTGCAGACATATTCACAAAATCGCTCGACAAAAATAGGTTTACAAAATTGAAATTTGATCTTGGTATATGCAATATGATCTGATGATTTGTGCCTATTTGTATCATAATGTATATATTTATTATTTTGAAATTTTTTTAAAATTTAAATACATGCATAATTGTAAAATTTCAGTGGTGCATGACCAGTCGAGTACACACTCATCCAGTCATGGCTCGACCTATCGAGTATGTACACAACCAGTTGTGGAACTTAAGTTTTACCTTTTATTTGAGGAAAACACATTTTTTTTCACTTTGTTCTTCTTCCCCAACAAGCCCTACCATGACCAGTCGAACCCATATTCAATTCCTCTTCGATTAGTGGTTCATTTTCAAATTCCTTGTAGATTTGAGTTGATTGATTTTCCATTAACTTGATTTTACAACTTGTTTCAAGTTTTATGGTGGTTTGAAAGGGTTTCTATCCTGATATCTGATTTCCTTGGAATACTTTCTCTCCTTTTTGCAATCCTTATTTTCCTTGAGTTGTTATTGCTCTAGAAGGCCGAAATAGGAAGAGAACCGTTCGTGGTTCCTCTTCATCTCGTTCCACACCCATTTCAGTGCATCATCTTCGGTCACCTGAAGAGGACCCTGAGTATGTGCGGGATATTTGACATAAGAATGTCATTGTTGAGCGTGTTGTTAATGTTGATCATATTGAACACTTCAACATCGTCCCCCTCCTTAAACTTGTAGGATGTGAGAACATATTATCTTGGGGCGGTTCGGCATACCGGTCCATTGCGCAGGCTATGTATACTTTTATTACTGACTTTTCTCAAGAGAATTTGACATTTATTGTGTCGATTAGAGAAGGTTCAATCGAAGTAGACCGTCGTTTGATTTCTTCTATCATGAATATACCTATTGTTGATGATGGAGTTCCCATATCTACTTTGACATCTAAACCTTCTGAGAATTCAAAACATTTGATTACAAGAGTTCTTTGGAACATGGATGTGGAATGGAACAATAATATTGCGCTTAGTTCCAAATTTATCTTACCCAAATGCAGGGTCCTTCATCGCATTTTCATTTCAAATGTGTATCCTCGCTCGGGTAACAAGACTGAGTTGACTACTTTCATGGCTCGTATTATGCATTTTGTTATATCTGGTATCCATATATGTCTTCCTTCTCTTATCTGTCATCTTATCATTCAGTTTCGTCTCCATCCTGGTCATAGTGATATTCCTTTTGCTTATCTTATGATTGCCCTAGCTACCCATGCTTTGGTAGCTATGCCTGTTGGAGAAGGTTCCATTAATCTTCATCCCTTCAATAATTCAAATATTAACAAGATGAACCTGGTACCAAGTCAAGTTGATGGGGATGTTAGAGGAGGTGAAGAAGCTAAAGAAGGTGATGCTTTGCCACATGAAGATGTAAACATGGATGATTTGTTTAATGAGCTAGATTCAGATTCTGAGGCTGATTCTAATTATCAGCCTTTTGATTTTGATGAGAGACTGTGTTGTCTTGAGGAACAGGTGGCTCAGATTCATGTAACCCAACAATCACATTTCAAAAATATGCGCAAATATATGAGGCGCATCAATAGGGGTTTAAATAAGAATGATCCATCTATTCTTGCTCCTACATTAGGATCTAACTAGTTATTTTATTTGCTTTGGTTCTATATTAATTTCTTTTAACTCTCTTTACCGTCTTTGAGTTTGGATGATGACTACTTGAACTACTCTTACCTCTTGTGACATGATACTTGGTGGTTATCTAATATTAATCTTTTTATCATGTTCTTCTTTTTTATCTTATTTACTCTCTTATTTTCTATTTATCATTTATTGCTTTCCTTTGTCATGTTGTGACAAAAAGGGGGAGAATATTATGGGGAATAAGCTTGGTTTAATATGATGATGAGTTTAATTACAATTTTTTTTTCTACATTTTGCTTCTCCTAGTTTAAAGGGGGTAATGGATTAAGGGGGAGTGTTGTATGGTGTGCATAGATGGTGCATGATTCTTTATTGATCATATGTTATTAAGCGATTGTTGACTAAATGGTGCATGATTCTTTATTGAGCATGTGTTCTTATTGAATTTCTATTGCATGACTCGTATTTTTTGTTTTGTCACAAATTGGACATAGGGGGAGATTGAAATTGCTATGTTGGAAACCCTAAGTTTAGTCAAGTTTTGGTGTGCCAAACCAATTCAAGTTCGTGTCATGCTTATGTTTTTTATGTATCAAGCTTGTGCTTTGATTTGCTTTGAATCTTTGATGATCATGCTGAATCATTCTTGCCGATATCTACAACGAACTTATTGAGATCCTAAAGATGAAGAAAATATATGAGTTTTAAGTGTTGGTTGAAGACTCAACTTTCAAGAACCCAATCACAATATTGTGGTTTAAGTTCTGTAATCGGAAATGTCCAAGTACTCAAGTCCTAATTGAAGACTAAGTTCGATACGTTGAGTTAAAGCTTCGAATATCGCAAGAATTAAAGTTGCCGATGTGATCGATACTTTGATGGTTCACACGTTCTATCTCACAAGTAAGGTATGAATGACCTAGATTGACCTTAGGGCATGTTACGTTCATTTCATACTTTGTATCGGTCATTTTATATGTTAATAGGTTATTTTTTCAACTAGCCCTAGCACTGTCTTGACTAGTCCAGGAATTGTTACAAATTTTCAGATTTTTTCTATTAGTCCTCGACCAGTCCTGGAAACTGCTCGACCCTTTGAGTGAACAGTACTTGACCGGTCGTGCAGGGCTCGACTCGAATTACATCAAGCATTCTGGCCCCACTCGACCAGTCGTGTGTACTCCATGACTAGTCGAGTAGTCCACTCGACCAGTCGTAGGACCCATAAGGCCAGTCGAGAACTTACCAAATCTTATCGCACTAGAATTTTTGAAAATCTGTTGGACCTAAGGCCAGTCGAAGCGAACCTAAGGCCAATCGAGTGGTCAGATTTTTTCACTTATAAATAGCACTCGAATTTCAGAGTTTTCTATTCAATTCTAATTATTTTTAAGCAATCACTCTGAGATAATTTTGTGTTCATTCTAAGCTATTTTGTGCATATTTTAGATTCTTTATAAGTAGCTCTTATTATTTGATTTTAGATCTCCATTCCAATCTGATTTTGAAAAGGTACATTTAATTTACCCTTTCCTGAGATAGAAATCAAATAAGCTAGCCCATGTTGATTTAAATTAAAAATCATCTAGACTTAGAACCCTATACACTTGTGGGACTGAACATTGAACATCTACGTCGTCATCAGGTTGGTTTGAATGGGCTACTTCAGAATCTTCATACAGATAAGTGTTTCCTTTTCTGTAATTCTATTTTATTTGGTTTATGAGTTAAGCCAGAAAATCTCATTTAGTTTTTTCTAAGATCAACTAGAAAATCTCAGAGGGTGGGGTTGTGATTGTGTGAGCCCACTTAAAATACAACTGTGAAGGTTTTAGGTGAACCTTGAAAAACTTATTTGATTAGTGAACGCTAATATCCCAAGGGAGTGGATATTAGGAATGGAGTACTTGTGTGGTTGTTTTCAAACAGTTGGTGTACACACACGAACCACTATAATTCTCTGGTGTTTGGTAGATGTCTGATTTATTTCTTTATCATTTTATGGTTTAAGATCGTGGGATGTATTTGTGGATGTGAATGTTGTAATCTTTATTTTTCAAGTATTGTGTGGTGAATGCTGTAATAGATTAGTTCTTATTTCTTTCACCTCCATTTGAGTTTGAGTTTTTGATACTCACTCACATTCTAGTAAGGTTGTCTTGCCATAAACCTAGGTTTTTGGTGTCAGGTTGTCCTTTGAACTAAGTTTGTATCAACCTCTTAATACTTGATTTTAAAGGTTGCCTTCTATTGTGCGATCAACTGTTTATTAAGTCTTTATTTTCGCGCTTTATTTTTAAATTTGGCATTGTCCAATTCACCCCCCCCCCCCTCCGCTCTAGGACATTTAGCCTCCCAACTGACCATGATATAGTGAGAGATGCAGTCTAGAGGTAAAGGCACAAGTACTCATGTTTTCCACTTGGTCTCGTTGTTGGAGCATCTCCCGGTACCATGAAGGTTCTAGGACTTTCACCCCTACGTGCCCTTAGTGCTCAAACAAACATTTTCGGTGTCTAAATTTGGCCATCCATAATATGCCTGTGGAGGCTATGGCCCCGATTAAGCTAGGGCGAATATCAACCGTTTTATGCAATGTTAGATGCATGAATCGCACAAATCAACCATGCATCAATCCCGTGCATACAACACACCCAAGAGGGCAACTCCATCACTAAGGGAGTCCCATAACAACTTGGAATTTTTGTGCTAATCTTTCCTTAAGTAGTTGTTTTTGGGGTAATTAGCGATTTACTCGATTGCTTGTGAAATTCGCATCAATCACTTTAAATTGTATCCGCATGGCTCTAAGCGTGTAGATTAGTGAGCTCTAAGTTACTCTGAACTCTGGGATACATCGCTAAATCCAGTTGTTCTGGGGAATTTTTGGAAGTTCCGGATCGGACCTAGACCGCGCCGAAAGTCCGATAGCGATGATCTTAGTTGTGGTCACCGAGTTGGGCTTGGTCTTCACCTCAAAAATCAAGTCGATCGGATTTCTCGGTCGATTTGGTTGAGCTCGAGTGAAGAGTGTGAGAACGGTTGGAATTTAATAAGCTTTTATGAAATTGAGTCGTGTCGCTTGCGCGACGATTTTAAGCTATCTCACCGTTGGATTCTGACCCAATTTCACCCTCCGATCAGGATGGTTGGCCTGCATATCCTAGTGCTTGTGGACTCGATCGAGTTTCCGTGACCGTTGAATTGAGTGTGGTCCGCCACGGCCGATCAAGAGCCGGTCGGCACGAAAACTCAGCCTGCCTAGATCCATGGTCGGTGAGCTTAAGTCCGACCTTTCGTGGTTATAGGCCCACCAAGTGCTTCGTTGGATCGAGAAAGGCGTACTTTGGTTATAACCTAAGTATACCTTGACCACGGGGTTATTTCCATCATTTTAAGGTCTATATATAGTCCTTAAACCGTAGCTCTCATTTCCATACGAATTTTCTCTAACCCTAGCTTGGAAAGAGAGTTGAAAAGAGAGAGTTAGTGAGAGAGATTGGTTGGTGAATCACCGTGATTCTTCCTTGTTCTTCTTCACCTTTGAATCTTCACTTTGAATCGTTCCTTTGGCGATTCTGAGTTCTTTGGGGTAAGTTAACCTAACCCTAACTTGTGTTAGAGCTTAGACTAGACTTGGTGTTGTTGTATCTCATTTTTATCCTTATTTTAGGGTATTCTTGCGCCGTTGACGAAGACAACTCGTCTAAATCGAGTTCGGCGGTTCTTTCTTTGCTTAAGGTGCGGACTTTAAGTGTATAGGTTATGGTTTTCAAGGCTTTCAATCCCAGTTAGTGATTTATTCTTGTTATGGATGAGATTTCACATGTCAAATGTTATGTTTACATTGCTTTCTGATATGCATGTGCTATATTGAGATGTGTGTATTTTAAGTGGATTTATAAAGTACCGTATACGTATAAAATACGCACTTGTGTTTGCCATGATTATTGGTCATGTATGTATGCTAGATGCATGTATGACAACTCCTTGGGAAAAGGAATTGTCTAAGTGCACGTATTTCAACATGCGTCATGTATGTTGTTCCATGTATGCTAAGTGTTTGTAGAAATGCATGAATGATCTACGTGTAATTGATTACACTAACTGCAGGCGTTGAGAAGTGGTTCTCAATACTTCTATGGATGCGCATGATTTCCTTTATGCATTTACATTCCAAGTTATTTAAATTCAAGCATTCCTATGCTTACATTTATGTTAAGTTGATATTCTTTAGATGTGTATGCACCATGATTTGAGTGGTTGTTCCATTATTGTTTTACATTCCATATGAATATCTGTAGTAGTGTAATGTATTTGGGACTATGCCTTAGTCCAGAAATCGGTAATTGACCCTATGGTCGTGGTTGAGATTGCTTTCGCCACGTGAGACGCATTAGACGAACCCGAGTCGTATTAGAGTTGTCGGCGGTGGTTCGACCACGCGGAGTGTTTGCGCACTCCATGTCGTTCAATTCAACGTGCGCTTGTGCTAGTCGAGTTCGTCAACTAACCCGATTGTCCGGTGTATGTTAACCATGTATGGACGCCATCGCTTGAATCTAGGGTACCGAACTTACCAGTGAAATCCTATTAACCCTGGTACCTCGATCCGCTAAGACTCATGAGCCGGACATGGTGGTATGGGACAACGTGGTCGAGCTGTCGGCCCACGCTAGGGTGACGAGCCTCCCGTAGTGACCGTGAGCAACTTAATCTCGTGAGCCGATTATGGTGGTATGGGACACCATATTCGTCTTTGTCGGCCTACATTGATTGGTGACGAGCCCTTTGTAGTGACCTCGAGCATACCTGGATACCGCTTGTAGGTGACGAGCCGATCTGTAGTAGTAAGGGCATGAAAGGCGTGCATTGATTGGTGACGAGCCCTTTGCAACGACCTACAACCGTATGATCGTATGAGATGTCTAGGATTGACGACCCTAGAATGGATCACTGTTTGGATGGTGATATGAGGAAGGCATCTTAGCTTCCTAATCCCGCTGTATGAAAAGGACTAATAACAACTTGGTAATCATATTCATGCACCGCATTGCATGTGCTTTGTAGATGTGGCGCACTTTGAGGCGATGTCATGCGTAACGTAAGATGAAGACGCTGAGGGTGTACGCGTGAGGGCACGCATCATATTGCATTCATACCTGCATTAACAAGAGTACTTAGGATTTATTTAATTGTCCTGCTTTATCATTACTGTTTGATTGAACTGATAGCATGTTAACCAGTGCCTTATTGTTCCACTGAGTTGATCACTCACTCCCACGTTTCTGGGGCGGTGTTTCACACCCACCAGACTCTGTCTTAGGCCCTGATGTTGCAGATGTGGATGCGACGTCTGAGGCAGAGCGGGAGCTGGATGACGACGAGGCTGCCTTCTCCTATATGCAGTTTTCAGACGGGTTCTAGCGAGCCTCGGTCTGTTGCGCGGGATCTATGGGATTACTATTTTGGGAACTGAAATGATGTAACTTGTACTTATAATTTTGATAAATAACACTTTTACACGATCTGGTTGTATATGTAATTCAGGGACTTACACTTGTACACATATTTTACTATAAGTCTTCCGCTTGCTTTATTCACTTATCCCTGAATCATATCTGCGTTTTGGCTTAATCTATCCCATGTTTATGTGCTAATACAGTCAACATACATCATTCATTAATTATGTTGCATAAGTGATGTTTTGGAACTCGGGAGCTGAGTTATGCTCGACCCCCGAATTTCAGGGCGTTACAGTAAGCCCACTTGAACTTGCCCAGTGGTATAAACCATGATCAATCACATTTCAACCAAGCACACATATGATGTACATGGGAATGGGTCTTGAAGATAACTACGTATGCCATGCGACAATATTGTACTCTCCTCATAATAAGATCAAGTCTGGGTACTTAGACAATAAAAAAAGCACAACTACTAGTGGGGGCCCAACAATTTGGGGTAGCCCACAAAGACTAAGAGAGCAATACTATGGGCCTAAATGGGTGAGAATGGGCCCAATCAAGGTTTAAGGTGGATATTCAACCACCAATAGATGAGAGTGGGCCTAACAAAGGGGCCTAGAGGGGTACACAATGTGGACATTCAACCACCATTTGTCCCCAAGAAGGCAGCCCATCAAGGAGTCTAGTTAAGACAAGGCCCATGGCCTGAGTATAACCATAAAAATGAAATAGGTAGCAATATATACATCTTACATAACATGATGGGGCCTCAAGAAAATGGCCCAAGACCTATAAACATTATCATGGACCCAAAAGGGGTATTATGGCCCAAGTACAGTGGATACCAAGTTCATGCATTATGATGGGTCTCATGGGCAGCCCATATGCCCAAAAACAAATGGCTAAGGTGTATCCAACATTCACATTGTGGGCCTTATAGGTTAGCCCAAGAGTTGGTAAATTGGATGGGCCATATAGGTATAATCACATACACCATAGTGGGCTTACAACCAGCCCACAAGATCTAGCATAATGGAATGGGCTACACTTGCATATGAAGAATGATAAGGCTGGACATCTAGCCCATCTAGGCCTGCTTGGATGTCCAAAAATATGGCCTACTATGGCCCTCTAAATCAACTCAAAAGTGGGCCTCACAAGGCACTAATTAAGCCCAAAAATCAGAGATTGACTATTATGGTGTGTACACATAACACCCTCAGCTTGGTGGGCCTCTCAATCTTAAAATAAATAATTATATGCAGCAAATTCTGGGCCCTTGCTAGAAATCCAGCCCACCTACTTCCTGGGCCTGCTGGAGTCTAGTAAAATAGATTTTTTTTAGTTAAAATATATAGTCCAAGGTAGCCCATACATGATACAATGGGCCCGACTAGATGGAAGGTGGATGTACAACATATAAAACATGGTGGGCTTGCTGCTAGACTGCAAGTCTAGCAGCACCCCAAAAATCTAGGCGTCCCAATGGGGCTGGACGGCCAGCGTAAAACACTTCAAGGTGGGATCCACAGGTGGACGTCCCACTAAGGGATAATCCACACTTCAGTGGGTCACACAAGGGAGGATGGTTGGGAATTAAACACATACATCAAAGTGGGCGACAAGGGGTGGGCCACAAAATAAGGGAAAGAGTAAGGCCATAAACACTCCCAGATAATTTTTATACAAATGGCCAGCAAGGTACATATATAAAGAAATCTGTTGCTAGAATATTACTATCCTCATCATGTACACCCAATGGGGTGGGACCAGGCCTACTAAATCAAAGGGGAAATGGATGGAGTGCATGCACCCATATATGAACAACAAAAGGGGCCCAATAGAGTGGCCAACTATCCCCAAAACCAAGTCGAAACATATGCATTTTCTGCATGCAGGACTGCTGGACAGTCCAGAAAATTTGGACCGTCCAGCCCTCTTGGGCCGATTCCATGGAGCTCAAATCAAGGGTGGATGGTGTGGGCTCTTTCCTACATCAAGGTGGGGTCCACACCTTAGAGAATACCTAAAAAATGTAGAAGAAAGGCATTGTAAATAGGTCTTTCAGCAACATACAAAACCATACAACAATGGGCCTGAAATCTGGACAGCAACAAGTTGCTGTCCATTTACAGCCTATTGTAAAATAAATGAAGGGATTAAAGCTTAGATTCAACAAAGTGGGGTCCACCTAGATGGGCCACATATACTCCAGACCCAAACCCCTTAAAAATCATCCAAGAAATCAGGCCTTAGTGGCCATCCTACCCATGTAAAATAGGATGGGCCTGGACGTCCCAAAAATCTGGATGGTATGGATTTCTTATGGACACATCAGGTGGGCCACATACATTAAGAACAAAAGAGGGAAGGAGAGAGAGAGAGAGAAAGAGAGAGAGAGAGAGATGGAGAGAGAATCACGGCCATAGGGAGGACTCTGCCACTATGAGTCCTCCAACAATCCAAACCTTACATCATAGGTACATGCATGCATGAGGTTCTTACATTCAAAAAATAATTCTGATGTGGAGATACCATCCCCACCATACAATCTAGGGTCTAGATGACCCAACAACCCTAGATCAATGTAATGACCCAAAAAATTTTGTGCCAAGACCCGAGTACTACCTCTAATTTTCTTATAAGTTATTTAGGGGGTAATTAACGTTAAACTCGATTGTTTGTGAAATTAGCATCAATCACTTTAAATTTGATCTACATGACCCAAAACCTATAGAATCGTTAGCGGTATGTTACTCTGAAATCTGGGATTCACCACTAAATCCAGTTGCTCTTGGGAATTTTTAGAAACTTTGGATCAGACCTGGACCGCGCGTCGAAAGTCCAATAGTGTGGATCTTAGACAATTGTGGTCACCATGTTGGACTTCGCCATCACCTCAAAAATCAAGTCCAGATGATGTTCTGGGTCGATTTGATTGAGTCCGGAGTGAAGAGTGTGAGAACGGTGAGAAATTAAATGTGATTTTATGAAATCTGAGTCGTGTCGCTTACACGATGATTTTAAGTAATCTGAACGTTGGATTCTGACCCAATTTCAACCTCGGATTAGGGAAGATGGCCCAGGCATGTCATAGTGCTTGTGGACCTGATCGAGTTTCGGTGACCGTTGAATTGAGTGTAGTTTGCCACAGCTAATCTGAACATCCGATCGGTACGAAAACTCAGCCTGACCTAGATCCATGGTCAGTGAGCTTAAGTCCGACCGCACGTGGAAAAAGGACCACCGAAAGTGCTCCGTTGGATCGAGAGAGGCCTGATTTGGTTATAACCTAAGTATACCTTAGCCCTGGGGCTATTTTCATCAAAGTTAGGCCTATATATAGACCTTAAAACCCTCACTCTATTTTCCATACGAATTTCCTAACCCTAGCTAAGAAAGAGAGAGGAAAAGAGAGAGAACGTAAGAGAGAAGTTGGTGAATCATCTGAAGATTCTTTCCTGTTACTCTACATCCTTTAACCATCACTTTTGAATCGTTATTCCGGCAATTCTAAGTTCATTCTTGGGTAAGTTAACCTAACCCGAATCTTTTTTAGAGCTTAGAATAGTTTATGTGTTGTTGTAGCTCATTTCTATTCTTGCCTTAGGTTATCTTGTCGCCGTTGACGAAGACATATCATCTGAATCAGTTCGGTGCACTATTCTGGTTTAAGGTGCGGACTATATTCACATAGGTTATGGTTTTCAAGGCTTTCAATGTCATATAATGGTTTATTCCTGTTGTGGGTGCAATTCCACATGCTAAATGTTATGTTTATATTGTATTCCTGATATATATGCCTTATATTGAGATTTGTGTATTCTATGTATATGTAGAAAGTACCGTATACGTATAAAATATGAACATGTGTTTGTCATGATTATTCGTCGTGTATTTGTGCTAATTGTATGTGTGTCAACTCCTTGGCAAAAGGAATTGTCCAAGTGCATGTATTTCAAAATACGTCATGTATGTTGAACTATGCATTTTAAGTGTTTGTAGAAATGTCTGAATGGTCTAAAGTGTAATATATTTTCCTATTTGCGAGCGTTAAGAAGCGATTCTCAACTCTTCTATTGGTGTGTATGTTCTCCTACATGCAAGTCACATTCTTTGTTGTTTAACTTCAAGTATTTCTTATCTTTAAATCCATGTTAAGTTGATATTCTGCAAATGATCACATACTACATGATTTGAATTATTGTTCCATTACTGTTCTAAATTCTATATGAATATCTATTGTAGTGGAATGTGTTTGGGACTACAAATAGTCCAAGAAATCGGTAATCGGAGGTTGCTTTCTCCACGAAGGACGTGATTTGATGAACTCGAGTCGTATTAGAGTTGTCGGCAGTGGTTTGGCCACGCAGAGTGTTTGCGCACTCTATGTCGTTCAACCCAACGTGCGCTCGTGCTAGTCGAGTTCGTCAAGTAACTCGATTGTCTGATGTATGTTCACCATGTTTGGACGCTATTATAGGAATCTAGGGTACCAAACTTATTGATGAAATCCTGTTAACCATGGTACCATGATCCGCTAAGACTCATGAGCCGGACATGGTGGTATGGGACACCGTGGTCGAGCTGTCGGCCTACGCTGGGGTGACGATCCTTCCTGTAGTGACCAATGAGTAACCAGACTCGTGAGCCGATTATGGTGGTATGGGACACTATATTCGTGTTGTCGGCCTACATTGATTGGTGACGAGCCCTTTGTAGTGACCTCAAGCATACTTGGATACCGCATTGAGGTGACAAGCCTTATTGTAGTAACAAAGGTATGATAGGCGTGCATTGATTGGTGATGAGCCCCTTGCAATGACCTAAACCATATGATCGTATGAGATGTTTAGGACTGATGACCCTAAAATGGATCACTGTTTGGATAGTGATATGAGGAAGGTACCTTAGCTTCCCAATCCTGCTATATGAAAAGGACTAATAACAACTTGGTAATCATGTTCATGCACCGCATTGCATGTACCTAGAAGAAGTGGAGCACTTGCGGTGATGTCATGCGTAACGTAAGATGAAGACGCTGAGGGTGTACAAGCGAGGGCATACATCATTCTACATACATCCTTACACTAACAAGAGTAATTAGGATATGTTTGATTGTTATGCTTTATCATTACTGCTTGATTGAATTGATAACATGTTAAACTTTACTTTATTGTTCCACTGAGTTGATCACTTACTCCCACGTTCTAGGACGGTGTTTAAACACCAAATCAGACTCTGTCTTAGTTATAGATAATGATGCGACCCCTGAGGCAGAGCAGGAGTTCGAGGATGATGCGGCTGCATTTTCTTTCATGCAGTTTTCAGGCGGGTTCTTGTGAGCCATGTCCTGATGCGTGGGATTCTGGGATTTCTTTTGGGAATAGATGATGTCATTTGATGCTTGTAATTTTTGATAGTAACACTTGTTGTATGACCTGGTATGTATATGTATTTCAGGGATTTGCACATGTACACATATATTTCTTTAAGTCTTCCGCTTGCGTTCTTCACTTATCCCTGAATTATGTTTGCAGTTTGGCTTAATATATTCCATGTTTTATGCACTCATACTAACAACATACATCCATCATTCAATATGTTGCATAAATGATGTTTTGGAACTCGGGAGTTGAGTTATGCTCGACCCCCGAATTTCAGGGCGTTACAACTACTGTAATAAAAATTCTGAAATTGTCAAGGATCTACTAGTCAGACACGCAATTCGATCTGACTTAGGCAGAGATCATTTGCTTGTGGAATTTGTGTATGTGTTCCGTTGCTTCTATCGGTAAAAGTTCACGAAAAATGATTGCCGAGATCGAGTCTGTGCGCACTCTTGATCACACACAGCGACCCAAAATCTCTTCTAGACCATCTATTAATGAGTTTAGATGGTTTATCTTCCCATCTTAACCCTTCAAATGTCAGTAAACCTCTGTTTGTATCAGATTTCAACCTGAGTGGCCCGATGTACGTCGAATCGGACAAAGGGGCCGATCGGGGCATTTCAAGGGGGACCCAGGGGGGACCCACATCATTTTGGAGTTAAGGGGCTAGGAGGACCTCGCCTAAACAATGAATCATCGCCGGATGGTCCAAAGACCGGCGATGACCTCGCCGGTTCGGCGAGCCCTCGCCGCCCAGCGGGCCAGGCCGGGGGGGCCGACTCGGGCCGATGCATTTGGGGCCTAGTGTGGCCCACCCTTCCATGGTTGCTCAGTATTAGGTCTTTCTAAACCCTCTCTCCTTCACAAAATACCCTCCCAAGCTCTCATTTTCTTCAAGTTTCTCTCAAAACTCCACAAAAATCCCTCCCCAATCTCCTTCTTCTTCCATTTTCGTGCACACCCAACCAACCCATCTCAAAACCTCATTCCCATTGCTGATTTCACTCTTTTTTCTTCTCATTTGAGCTCTCAAATCCTTCTTTGGGATTTCAAGTGTGTGGAAGCTTCACCATCCTTCCTATTTCTCCCTTTCTCTTATTTTTTATGGCCTTGTTTGAGTTTGTCACGGCCATCTTTTTCATCTCCACCTTTCTTCCTTTGATAGAAAAGAAGAGAGCGCCCATGGATGAAGCTAGGCCTAGCTGCCCAACCCATGCATGGAGGCCGAGAGGTGCCACCAGGAGCACGACCGCCACCCGTGAGTTTCAAACCAAGCGGGACCTTGATCCTCAAGCTCCCATTGGAAGAACCTTATTGGCGGAGCTATCTCATGGAGTCTATGAAGGCTGTAGGGTCCTTTTTGAGGCTCATGTTGATCCACGGCTATTTGGCGAGTTTCTGTTGTTGGAGTGCCTAAAAGGGGCCGGTTGGTGTCCTTTGTTTGAGGGTGAATATTGCGCCAATGCAAGCACTGTTCAAGCTTTTTATGCCAACATTCATGATCCATCGTTGGAGCCTCTGCAGTTCAAGATTCCTTATGGTAGTGGTCGGGAGGCCATGGTCAACGTTGCTTTGATATCCCGACTCTTGAATGTGCCGCTTGGTGAGATTCATGCCAGTGAGAAGAATTTGAGCAGTATGCACGAGAGGGATCATCACACCCGGTTCTTGTGTGGTTGTCTGGTCGAATGGCAGCCTAATAGAAGCCTTCTAGCTACTAACATGATGGACGACTTCCACTTGCTTCACCACATGTGTACGTTCAATGTATATCCAAGGTGGAGCAACCGCAGCGAGTGTAAGTGCCTGATGGTAGATTTTCTGTATCAGGTGGGGCAATGAGCGAAGTTATGTGTGCCAACGTACATCTTGTGTCAGATTATCCTTATCGCTCGTTCGAACTGGAGGACCAAATCACTCCCATTTGACTGACTCATCTGTAAGCTTGCACATGAGTTTGGCTATAGGCTTGGGGCAGAAAAGCCGGTACCTGTTCGCTACAATAATGAGATGACCCTAAATCAGATGAAAATTGGGCCTCATCGACAAGCATTAGAAAGTGAGGATGAGTCAAAGAGCGATGAGGAAGAGAGTTATGTCAAGGGTAGAGCTAAGATTGAAGAAGAAACAGAGCAGGACGAGGAAGAGGTAGAGGCACAGGATATGAGTGAGAGTTCTCCTCCTGTGGCACCAGAGCAGAGCATAGATCAGGCCGCCAGGGATGCCCGTATCGCTCGACTTGAGGAAGGGAAGGCTGTTCTACGCCAGAATATCATGGATCTTCGAGGCCTTGTGAAGCACAAGTTTAAGAAGGTGACTCGAACTCTGAAGTTTATCCTGTGTTGTTTACAGGATAAGGGTGCCCCGCCTCCATCTCCTGATTCCGACGAGTAGATGCAGTTGTAGTCATCCTTTGCTTTGTTTTGTTGTTTGCCGTTGTTGGCATAGTAGTTGGAAGTTGTTTGTTGTTGGCTGTTTTAGATGTTTTGGTTCACATGCTTTCCCTGTCATGATTCATGTAATGTTGCACTTCTTGTATTGCGACAATTTTGTTAAATGGAATGCATGTTGTTTATCGTTGAAGTTGTGCTGTGATTGCTGTATGGGTGGATTATGTGGACGTAGAATCTTACAGGTTGCATCCTCTGTTGAATGTAGGGTATACCTCCTAAGGGTTCGAAGACTTCGGCCCGTCTCTCTTTGATCAAGTCGCTTGTCGGGGTTCCTCCCCTAAGCGATAGTCAGACGGATCCACAGTCGGGTTCGTCTCATACTGGTGTTGGGGCGACACCTGTGATTCCACCTATGGCTCCTCCAGTCACGCCTTCGGTTCCTGAGCCGAACCGTATATCTTCGTCCGCTCTGCCTTCTGATAGGTTTGAGCAGATGATGCTATTGATGCAGCAACAGCAGGTTCAGCAGCAGCAGCACCAGCAACAGTTTCTGTCTTCCATGGCTGGCATCTTTACTCAGTCGGTGGGGGCGACTCCACCTGCTTCACCTATGCACCCATCTGGGAGCGCTAGTGTGAGCGACACCTTTGAGCGAATCCAGTACTTACGACCTCCCACATTTGCAGGTTCTTATAGATCTGAGGAGGCCGAGTACTGGATTGATCGCATCTCTAAGATGCTGAGACCGCTGTATTGTTCAGAGGTTGAGCAGGTCGAGCTTGCCTCCCTCATGTTTGAGAAGGAGGCTAGTTTATGGTGGGACAGTGTTCTTCGCACATTTGCGGAGGGTTTTGAGTGGACATAGTAGGCATTTGAGGCATGCTTCCATGAGAAGTATTTCTCGGTCACTTACTGACACGAGAAGGAGAGTAAGTTCCTTCGCCTCCGTCAGGGAGGGATGTCGGTGAAAGAGTATGAGAACCAGTTTACTGAGCTGGGTCGATATGCTCCATTACTCCTAGGGGATCAGCCGATGCAGATGCGGCATTTTTTTAAGGGATTGAGGCCTGAGATCCGATCGAAGATGTGCTGTGCTAGCATATCTTCTTATGCTGAGTTGGTGAGGATGTCCCTGCGAGCTGAGCAGGAAGGGGACATGTCGTCCAGTATGCGAGCACCTATAGTTCCCAGACAACGACCTGACTTTCCGAGTACACCATTTCTTGGCAAGAGGCCGCGGGCAGATTCTCCTCCGAGACGTGTTGCGCCGCCCGCTCAGCAGGTGCGAGCTGATCTTCGCTGTTCGTACTATGGGAAGATGAGGCATTTGGATCGTACTTGCTTTTTGCGTATGCGGGATAGTGGATTTACTCCACCGCAGAGGATCAGCCATCCGATGCCTCAGCTTATATCACCTCCACCTCTTCGTTCAGCACCAGCTCATCCATCCTTCAGACCTTCTGTACCTAGCTTCTGGCCACCTCAGCGGCCCATGGTTCCTCCGCCGAATCGTCAGCAGCAGGCTCGAGTTCATGCTCTCTCAGCTGAAGCGCCTGGCTGACTTGGTACCAAGATCCTTCGAGGTTACAGCTCACATAGAAGGTATTCCCATTTCTATGTTGGTGGATACAGGGTCCACTACCTCTCTTATATCGTATGCGGCAGTTAGGCGTCTGAGTTTGAGCATTGTTTCTATGCAAGGAGTGACGCTTACTACCGCTACAGGGATCTCCTCTGCAAGGAACAGGCGTTGTTTGGATTGTTTGATTGATCTAGGAGGTGGATCGATTCTTGTTGACCTTTTTGTCGTACCTCTTTACCATTACGATGTCATTATGGGTATGGATTGGCTCACGAGGATACGAGCAGAGATTGATCGTGAAGCAAAGTCAGTGACGATCCATGGACCTGAGGGCGAGGCGGTTACTTTCCCAGTTCAGGTCAGTTACCCTTTTCGTCTTGGTTATTATACTACTCTATTGGAGAGTATGGCCGGATCGGCGTTTGAAAGCACGCCTGTAGTTCGGGAGTTTGAAGATGTGTTTGAGTCGATTTATAGATTACCCCCTCAGCACGAGATTGACTTTACCAACGATCTCATGCCTGGTGCGGCACCTATTTCTTTGCCCACCTATCGTATGCCTCCGAGTGAAATTGAGGAATTGAGGAAGTAGATAGATGGCTTGTTGAATTTAGGTTTTATTCGGCCTAGTGTGTCTCCTTGCGGAGCACCTGTCCTATTTGTAAACAAGAAAGATGGTTCCTTGCGATTATGTATTGATTATCGCAGGTTGAATCAGGTAATTGTGAAGAACAAGTACCTTTTACCTAGGATCGATGATTTATTTGATCAGTTGAAGGGGGCACGGTACTTCTTGAAAGTTGATCTGCAGTCAAGGTATCACCAGTTGCACATCAAGAATGAAGACATGTAGAAGACCACCTTAAGGACTAGCTTTAGCCACTATGAGTTCCTTATGATGTCGTTCAGTCTTACGAATGCACCTGCCGTGTTCATGGATCTGATGAATAGGGTATTTCGGCCATTCTTGTTCCGATTCGTCATTGTCTTTATCGATGACATCTTGATATATTCTGCGAGTCAGGAAGAGCACGAGGAGCACTTAAGAGCGGTCTTGGATACTCTTAGGAAGAATCAGCTTTTTGCGTAGTTCAAGAAATGCGATTTCTGAAAAGAGGAAGTCAAGTTCCTGGGACATGTGGTGTCCAAGGAAGGGATAGTTGTCGATCTTGCTAAGGTAGCTGCAGTTCAGGACTTGAAGCAGGCTGGTTCAGTTACTGAGGTAAGAAGCTTTCTAGGTCTAGCAGGCTATTATCGATGCTTCATACGAGACTTCTCGAAGATAGCCAGACCGTTGTCTCAGTTGACACGGAAAGATTTGAAGTTTGCTTGGAATGAGAGGGCGGAGATAGCTCTTCAAGAGCTGAAGGACAAGTTGACGTCCGCCCCTGTGCTAGTATTGCCAGAGCAAGGGGTTAAGTATACGATTTATACTGATGCCTCTCGCATTGGTCTGGGTTGTGTCCTTATGCAGAAGGACAGGGTGATTGCTTATGCTTCGAGACAGTTGAGGAAACACGAAGAGAATTACCCTACACACGACCTGGAGTTAGCAGTTGTCATATTCGCATTAAAGCTCTGGAGACATTACCTCTACGGAGAGGAGTTCGAGCTCTTTTGAGACCACAAGAGCCTTAAGTACATCTTCATGCAGCGTGACTTGAATATGAGGTAACGCCGATGGATGGAAACATTAAAAGACTTTAAGTTCGATGTTTCTTACCATCCGGGCAAGGCGAACCTTGTGGCAGACACGTTGAGTCGCAAGAAGGTTATAGAGTTTGTGGCTCTGCTAATGATAGCAGAATGGGACATGTTGGAGTTTGTGCGAGACTTTGAGCAAAAATTTACGGTGGAAGAGCCATATGAGGTTGTCGCACACATTCGTGTACAGCCCCTCATTGACGAGAGGATCGTTGCAGCTCAGGCCGATGATGAGCTTTTGGCGAAGATGAGAAAGCAGGTTGGTACAGATGAGAACTCTGACTGGAGTGTTAGTTCAAATGGGGGCCTACGATTTTGTGGCCGGTTATGTGTCCCAGACATTCCTGACTTGAGACAGGAGGTTCTCGAGTTAGCCCAGAATTCTAAGCTTACGATGCATCCAGGTAGCACGAAAATGTATCAGGATATGAGAAGATCGTATTGGTGGGACAACATGAAGGTTCATATTGCTGAGTTTGTATCTCGTTGTCTCACGTGCCAGTAGGTCAAGGCAGAGCATCGCCGACCTCCTGGGCTACTTCAGTGTATGCCCAAAGCAGAATGGAAGTGGGACTTCATCTCTATGGATTTTATTTCAGGGTTGCCGAGAATGAGGAAGGGACATGACTCTATTTGGGTGATCGTCGACTAATTAACGAAGTCGGCTCATTTCTTACCGATCAGAGTCACAAACTCTGCAGACGAGTTGGCTAGGTTGTATATCAAGGAGATTGTATGTCTGCATGGAGTTCCCTTGGAGATTGTGTCTGACAGAGACACACGTTTCACATCTATCTTCTGGACTCGTATCTAGGAAGCGATAGGTGTGAAATTGAAGTTTAGCACTGCGTTTCATCCGCAGACAGATGGGCAGACGGAACGTGTGAATCAGATCCTAGAAGACATGTTACGAGCTTGTGTTTTTGGATTCAAGGACAGTCGGGATGATTGTCTCCAGTAGGCAGAGTTCGCGTATAATAACAGTTTCCAAGCGAGTATCGGCATGACTCCCTACGAGGCATTGTATGGTTGCCCGTGCAGAGCACCGCATTGCTGGGCAGAAGTTGGCGAGCGTAGTTTGATTGGCCCGGAGCTGTTGCAGGCGACTTCAGAGAAAGTTGACATTATTCGACGTCGACTTCTGACAGCCCAGAGTAGGCAGAAGAGTTACGCTGATACGAGGCAGCGACCGATTGAGTTTGAGGTTGGAGACCATGTATTTCTTAAGGTTTCCCCTATGAAGGGAGTTTGCGATTCGGTAAGAAGGGAAAGCTCACACCGAGATTTATTGGTCCATTTCTAATTCTGGATTGAGTGGGAGCGGTAGCATACCGCCTTGCTTTACCCACATCACTTGCGGGTGTGCATAACGTATTTCATGTTTCTATGCTGAAGAAGTACGTTCCTAATCCTTCGCATATTATCAGTTGGGAGCAGGTGCAGTTGAGCGAGGATGCCACATATGTACTGCGACCGACGCGTATCCTAGACAGGAAGGAGCAGGTATTGCGTAGCAAGGTCATCCCTCTTGTGAAAGTTCTATGGACGCATCATATTGAGGAGGAGGCTACTTGGGAAACTGAAGCTGAGGTTAGAAAGAGCTACCCTCAGATCCTTGAGGAATATGAGAAGGTACAAATTTCGAGGACAAAATTTTTCTTTAAGGGGGGTAGATTGTAATGACCCGGAAAATTTCATGCCAAGACCCGAGTATTACCTCTATTTTTCTTAGAAGTTATTTGTGGGGTAATTAGAGTTAAACTCGATTGCTTGTGAAATTAGCATCAATCACTTTAAATTTGATTTACATGACCCAAAACCTGTAGAATCGTTAGCACTATGTTACTCTGAAATCTGGGATTCATCACTAAATCCAGTTGCTCTTGGGAATTTTTAGAAACTTTGGATCGGACTTGGACCCCGCTTCGAAAGTTCGATAGCGAGGATCTTAGACAATTGTGGTCACCATGTTGGACTTGGCCATCACCTCAAAAATCAAGTCCAGATGATGTTCTGGGTCGATTTGATTGAGTCCGGAGTGAAGAGTGTGAGAACGGTGAGAAATTAAATGTGATTTTATGAAATTTGAGTCGTGTCACTTGCGCGACGATTTTAAGCAATCTGAATGTTGGATTCTGACCCAATTTCACCCTCGGATCAGGGAAGATGGCCCAGGCATGTCATAGTGCTTGTGGACCTGATCGAGTTTTGGTGACCGTTAAATTGAGTGTGGTCCGCCACGGCTGATCTGAACATCCGATCGGTACGAAAACTCAGCCTGACCTAGATCCATGGTCAGTGAGCTTAAGTCCGACCGCACGTGGAAAAAGGACCACCGGAAGTGCTCCGTTGGATCGAGAGAGGCCTGATTTGGTTATAACCTAAGTATACCTTGGCCCTAGGGCTATTTTCATCAATGTTAGGCCTATATATAGACCTTAAAACCCTCACTCTCTTTTCTATACGAATTTCCTAACCCTAGCTAAGAAAGAGAGAGGAAAAGAGAGAGAAAGTAAGAGAGAAGTTGGTGAATCATCTGAAGATTCTTTCCTGTTACTCTACATCCTTTAACCATCACTTTTGAATCGTTATTCCGGCGATTCTAAGTTCATTCTTAGGTAAATTAACCTAACCATAATCTGTTTTAGAGCTTAGAATAGTTTATGTGTTGTTGTAGCTCATTTCTATTCTTGCCTTAGGTTATCTTGTCGTCGTTGACGAAGACATATCATCTGAATCAGTTCGGTGCGCTATTTCTGGTTTAAGGTGCAGACTATATTCGCATAGGTTATGGTTTTCAAGGCTTTCAATGTCAGATAATGGTTTATTCTTATTGTGGGTATAATTCCACATGCTAAATGTTATGTTTATATTGTATTCCTGATATATATGCCTTATATTGAGATTTGTGTATTCTATGTATATGTAGAAAGTACCGTATACATATAAAATATGAACATGTGTTTGCCATGATTATTTGTTGTGTATTTGTGCTAATTGTATGTGTGTCAACTCCTTGGCAAAAGGAATTGTCCAAATGCGTGTATTTCAACATACGTCATATATGTTGAACTTGGTAGTCTAACTGTTTGTAGAAATGTTTGAATGATCTAAAGTGTAATATATTATACTATTTACGAGCATTGAGAAGTGATTCTCAACTCTCCTATTGATGTGTATGATTTCCTACATGCGAGTCACATTCTTTGTTGTTTAACTTCAAGTATTACTCATGTGTAAATCCATGTTTAAGTTAATATTCTGCAAATGCTCACATACTACATGATTTGAATTACTGTTCCATTACTGTTCTAAATTCTATATGAATATCTATTGTAGTGGAATGTGTTTGGGACTATGAATAGTCCAGGAAATCGGTAATCAGCCTTGAGATCATGGCTGAGGTTGCTTTCGCCACATAGGACGCGATTTGATGAATCCGAGTCGTATTAGAGTTGTCAGCAGTGGTTTGACCACACGGAGTGTTTGCGCACTCTATGTCGTTCAACCCAACGTGCGCTCGTGCTAGTCGAGTTCGTCAAGTAACCCGATTGTCCGATGTATGTTCACCATGTATGAACGCTATTGTATGAATATAGGGTACCAAACTTACCGATGAAATCCTGTTAACCATGGTACCTTGATCCACTAAGACTCATGAGCCAGATATGGTGGTATGGGACACCGTGGTCGAGCTGTCAGCTTACGCTGGGGTGACGAGCCTCCCCGTAGTGACCAGTGAGCACACCAGACTCGTGAGCCGATTATGGTGGTATGGGACACTATATTCGTGCTGTCGGCCTACATTGATTGGTGACGAGCCCTTTGTAGTGACCTCGAGCATACCTGGATACCGCATTGAGGTGACGAGCCTTATTGTAGTAACGAAGGTATGATAGGTATGCATTGATTGGTGACAAGCCCTTTGCAATGACCTTAAACCATATGATCGTATGAGATGTCTAGGACTGACGACCCTAGAATGGATCACTGTTTGGATGGTGATATGAGGAAGGTATCTTAGTTTCCCAATCCTGCTGTATGAAAATGACTAATAACAACTTGGTAATCATGTTCATGCACCGCATTGCATGTGCCTGGAAAAGGTGGAGCACTTGAGGTGATGTCATGCGTAACGTAAGATGAAGACGCTGAGGGTGTACAAGCGAGGGCATACATCATCCTACATACATCCTTACACTAACAAGAGTAATTAGGACATGTTTGATTATTCTGCTTTATCATTACTGCTTGATTGAATTGATAACATGTTAACCTTTACTTTATTGTTCCACTGAGATGATCACTCACTCCCACGTTCTAGGACGGTATTTAAACACCAAACCAGATTCTGTCTTAGTTGTAGATATTGATGTGACCCCTGAGGCAGAGCAGGAGTTCGAGGATGATGAGGCTGCATTTTCTTTCATGCAGTTTTTAGGCGGGTTCTTGTGAGCCATGTTCTGATGCGTGGGATTCTAGGATTTCTTTTGAGAATAGATGATGTCATTTGATGCTTGTAATTTTTTATAGTAACACTTGTAGTATGACCTGGTATGTATATGTATTTCAGGGATTTGCACATGTACACATATATTTCTTTAAGTCTTCCGCTTGTGTTCTTCACTTATCCCTGAATTATGTTTGCAGTTTGGCTTAATCTATTCCATGTTTTATGCACTCATATAGACAACATACATCCATCATTTAATATGTTGCATAAGTGATGTTTTGGAACTCGGGAGCTGAGTTATGCTCGACCCCTGAATTTCAGGGCGTTACAATTAAAGGAAAAATCCTCATGATGGGGTCCATGGAGAATGGACCCCATTATGGCAACATGCATGCATAAAGTGGGCCGTTGGCCACACTCATGGTGTTATGTAGGACCTCCACCATTAATTGGTGGATCCTACACACTCCCAAACAAATGAAAAAGATTCATGCAATAAGAGACGAGAGAAAATAATCTTACGAATCACCTACCTCAAGACTTCTTCTTTCTCCACACTCGAGATCTATAGCACCTTAGGAGAGGTTTTAATGGCTAGGATGGGATTTAGAAGGTTAGATTGGGAGGGAAAAGAGGGGAAAGTTGTTGGAAATTTTAAAAAATGGTGGAGTGTTGTAAGGATGAAAATGATTAGTTTTGGGGGAAGAAAAGCCACTCATTGCACATGGGGAAGAAAACTCATGATTACTTTTTTTTGGTGGGAAGAAAATTCGTAATTGCTAGGCTAGGCTATAGGCTAGTTATAGCTTACATGGGAAATGAGAAATGCTAGGGTGGACCCACATGGAAAAATGTGCACAAGGATAAAGTGGGTCCCACATCATGATCATGGGTCCAAAATTGCTCAGCCTACATCTTTTGATCTACTACTTGGATTGATGTACGAGACACAGCGTTGGAACCGCGACATCGATGTGGTCGCAAAGGTATAGGTTTCGGGTCAATCCGGGTCGAGTTTACATGATGGGACGTAAGGATGATCACAAACAAAATCTATAGGTCGCAGGTCACCGAAATTTAACAGGTAGGACCACGAGACCTAACGGAATAAAATGGACACTAAGGTTAAGGCTCTTACACGTATCGACTAAAAGACATGGAGGGTAAGCTCTTACCTCATCCATGGAATACCGATCATTTAAAATATCTACTACCCATGAGGAACTCCGACAAGTGAAATGATTGTTCTTGAGTAATCGCCTTGGTAAAAGCTACTCATGTTTGATTACGAGAAACCTTCCTCAGTTAAAGGTTAGAAGGTTCCCTTTTATTTCTACTATTTTATCTTCCCTTTTTATCTACATATTCAATTATGAGTGACCTCCCTTTGTAAAAGGAAAAAAGGTGTTCGTGATACTTCTACCGTTTCTCCTCTACTATTTTACGAATTCTACAAGAAAAAAACTTCCCCATGTTAGGGGAGGTGAATTTCTTTCAAATCCCGATTATCCAAGATGTACGATCAACCACAAGGACTTCCCTCAATTTAAGGGAAGAAAGTCGTTCTTATTGGTTGGCTCACTACTACGTCTACTATTTGATGGTTGATCTATTTATTCTACCATGCATGACCTATCACTACATGCACGACTTCGTGACTACAAAACTACATGCTCGACTATAGTATCTACTAAGTCATCATACATGACCATCCACACATAAAGGTAATAAAATCAAGGAACATACATGGAAGACTTGACCTTCTCATACATTAGTTCAAAAGTTACTTCTTAAGCTTATAAAGTATATAGCTCAGAGGTAGGGGGCTATTGTTTTAGGTAAAATAAAGCTAAAAAAATGTATGAGACAAATGAGCTGAGCAGCTAGGCTCGATGGCTATAGATTGCTTGGGAGCCGAAAAATCACCTTGACCTTCAGTGTTGGCTACTTTCTACCTCAGCCTCACTTGTCAATTTAGCCTTTAGGTACCAACCTCGGTCTCAAGGGACGACCTCGACCTCGAAGGTCGGCCTCAACCATAGACCTCGACCTCGGAGGTCGATCTTGAATACTAACCTCGACCTTGAAATAGAAAGAAGAATCCTCTTCGTATATGGGTGGGATTACCTCCTGAGATCGCCACCGAAGATCACGTCGATCGAGGTAAAGTCGAATATATTCTTGAACTTAGAATCTAACTTCAATACGGTACCTCCAACAAATCAACGTATATACGAGATTACCTAGAAAGCCTATAAATACACCCCCCATCATGTAACGAGATACAACAAATATTCCAATTCTACTACACCTACTGTAAGTCAATAAACCTAACTTAAGCATCAGAGGGTCCCCAAACTTAACCGGCGACCCTAGTGCGTTCTCTTGTTCTACATTAATTGCAGCTACTCAACGGCTCGCGGGAGGAGAGGCAAGATCAACCAATTTTTGAATCAACAGTTTGGCACCGTGTGTGGGAACGACAGTGAAGCTATCATTAATCGTATCTCTATCTACCTTGCAATGGCTAAAGGGAGGAAGAGGGCCTTGGTCGGCATTGCTGTACCAATCCTGCACTAGAGGAACAGCCTAAAAATATCTAGGAACCACCTTTGCAACATCATACCGACCATGTTCCAGTAGTGGCCTTGGGTAGGCCTTGCAACAGAGCTGGTCGACTCATCTCCTTGGAAAACCAGGTTGAGGCCCTATTAGCAACATAAACAGCATAATGCAAATATTAGAGAGGTAGTAGCCGCCTCTTGACCATGAAGAAAAAGTAGTTATGGTAATCGAATTATCTCAACCTCCTAAGGTACCTCACGACTCATACGTAAAGCAGTGGCCTGGGCAGTATGGTCAGGCCTCCGCATGTACGGTAGGAACAATCATGCTATTAGACTACGACCTACACCACACCTTAGAAAAGAGGAGGTGTGGGAAGGCCCACGAAAACTTCTTAGAGAGAAAGGTCCCATGGGAGGTAGAACTCTAGGAGATCCAGGGCCATCTTTGCAACATTCAACAAGCCTATCGAGCCTGGGGACCACCTTTATGGAAGCCATGGTTGAAGAGGTTGAATCATCATTCATTAATAACATTATGAAGTCTCAGTTCCCATCTAGGTTCCGGATGCCTCAGATCACCCCTTAATCTGGCTTTAGGGACCCAACTAAACACCTTAAATCTTTTAGGACTTGGATGGAGCCTTACAGTGCGTCCGACTTGATAATGTGCCAAGCATTCTCCTTGACTCTATCAAGAGCGACGCGGAAGTAGTATAAATAAATGAAGCTAAAGTCTATTCATTCTTACGCTCAGCTTAGTAAGGCTTTCATCACTTAGTTCATTGGTGGGAAAGATACGAGAAGGTCATCAACCCACCTCCTTATGATCACTCAACGGAAGGACGAGTTATTAAGGGATTATATCATCCGATTCAACATAGAAGCATTGCAGGTCAACGATTATCTTGACCAGATAGCTCTAACCCCCAATGGTAGCTGGCCTTAAACAAGAAAAGTTCCTCCTCTATTGGTAAGTACCCCTGACTACCCTCACCGACCTACTTAACCGAGCTAGAAAAATATTCCAATGTCGACGAGCTCTTTAGTTTACGAACTGTTACTCGAGGAGGAAAAAACTCGACTAAGGATGGGAGCGAAGGGAAGAATGGGAGCCCTCTATTATTAATGCTAAAAGAAATGAGGATGACCAAAACCGAGGCCAGTGTACTGATCGACATCTGAAAAGTCACTTCCTTGAAGACCAAGTTGGAAAAGGTACTGAAGGAAGCTGGGCTGAGTAAGGAAACCTGATGACTGAGCTTAACCAATCAACAAACTAGGTAATAAGGCTCATTAACCAACCCGGACCTAAAGTACTGAGGGACATATCAACTAAAAAACATGGAGGATAAGCTCTAACCTCACCCATGGAATGCCAATCATTTAAAAGATTTACTACCAATGAGGAACTCTGACCAGTGAAATGATTGAGCTTGACTGATCACCTTGGTAGAAGCTAGTCGTGTTCTATTATGAGAAACCTCCCTCAGTTAAAGGGAAGAAGGTTCTTCCCTTTATTTCTATTATTTTATCTACATGTTTGATTGTGAGTGACCTCCCTCTGTAAAAGGAAAAAAGGTGCTCGTGGTACTATTATCGTTTCTCCTCCACTATTTTACGAATTTTACATGATAGAAGTTCCCCAAGTTAGGGGAAGAGAATTTCTTTTAAATCCTGATTATCCAAGCTGTACGATCAACTACAAGGACTTCCCTCAATTTATGGTAAGAAAGTCCTTCTTAGTGGTCGGCTTATTACTCTATCTACTGTTGGGGGGGAAATATGACAAGTCCGATAAGTCGGCTTATATAAAAGTGACATGACCCGAACACACTAGGCGTCGAGCCTAACTGAGGCCTACATGTCCAAAGCCATAAGGCAAGACCTAAGGGAATTCCCAAGGACCAATCCATGCCGACCCGTTTCATGGGTCGACCATTATTCAGGCATAATCAGACCAGGCATAAGCCGACCTCGCCTTGGCCCAACCTCAGTCTGACCTACCTGTTAAGTCAGTCAATAGGGCAGCCATCAACTAACAATAAGTCGATTACGGATCGACCGTGTCTGATTAAGAGTCAGCCAAATGGTAAAGAAAGAGAGGTAGCCGGTGCTAATCATCTGAGAACGTAGATGTTCGGGGTCGGCCAATGGCCTGTCGAGCCACTTTACTTATTCTCAACTAGAGGTTCATCATCGGATCTCGCCTTAATCTGAGCTAAGAGTCGGCCTGTATTAAAAATCTTCCTCCAAGATCAATGGAAGATAATCTTCGATCCCAAAAATTCATGGAATCGAGGATCTCGGTATCATCCAAGATAACGATCAATCCCATTTAAGGAAGATCCCAATGTTTCACAGGATTGCTTCTCCTATACAAATAGAGACGTGGAAAGGTGAAGGGTACACACATTCTCACCTTAACCCATTTTTATGTTATTAGACCCGGAGTCCACACCTAACTTTGGCATCGGAGGGTCCCTTGCACAAAACAAGGTCTCCTTATCTTCTTCCTGTGCAAGTGTTCGAGTAGTGAAAGGGGTGATTCACAAACTGCATCAACATCTACTATTTGATGGTCGATCTATTGATTATACCATTCATGACCTATCAGTACATGCACTAGTTCGTGACTAGAAAACTGCATGCTTGACTATCGTATCTATCGAAGAACATACATGGAATGTGCTAACCTTCTCATACATTAGTTTAAAAGTTACTTCTCGAGCTCATAAAGTAAAGAGCTTGGAAGTAGAGGGGTTACTATTATAGCTAAAATGAAGCTAAACAAATGTATGAGACAAATGAGCTGAGCAGCCAGGCTCGATGACTATGGATTACTTGGGGGTCGAAAAATCACCCCGACCTTTGTTGTTCGCTACTTTCTACCTCGGCCTCACTTGTCACTTTGGCCCTCAGGTACTGACCTCGATCTCAACGAATGACCTCGACCTCAGAGGTTGGCCTCGAATACTGACCTCGACCTTGGAATATAAAGAAGAATCCTCTCCGTATATGAGTGGGATTACCTGCCAAGATTGAAATTGTGGTTTATACTGCTAATACTGAAGAATGAATATGAGAGAAGGTCCTAGAGGGGGGTGAATAGGACTTTTCAAAAAATTTTGCCTACTTAAAATCATGACTGCCTAAATTAAACAATCATCTAGTTTAAAGCAAGTAAGGCAATATAATACTAACTGCTTCCAAGCCAGTTAGAGGTTCCAATCACAAAGGCTATTAAAGATATACAGATATAACAACAAGCCTAGTGTTGTGAGCTTGTGTGTGGAATGTGCTTCTTATCAATTTATAACATTCATTCAATCATGTATGAGAATTTAAAATATTCAAGAATATATAAGCATGATTAAACAGATGTGTAAATGACAATTCCAAACATAAGCATGTATAATGGTTTGACTATCTGTCTACTCCACTCTCGGCATCCACACACAATCCCAGAGTGCAACAGATTACACTATTATGATTTTAAAATAGGTTCACCAATAACTTTTATAGTCCTACACTAATGACATAAATTTATGCTCTCCACAAGAGCAAAGGTCCTACACTAAGAACCCACGTTCAAGCTCACCGGCCAAGCTCCCACACAAGACACCTATGTTTAGGCCCACTAGCCAAGCTCCCACACTCGGAACCTAATTGAGTTTGTTGATAACAAACTCTTAGCCTTAATCCTACACGAGGAAAGAGACTAAATTGTGAACTCTTAACAATGACACTTACTTGTCGGAATAAATTCTCTTTTGTAACTTGTCTTGGGTTACTTAATCTTCACGCTCTCATGCTTGAATCAGCTTCTCGGTGCTCCCCCGATCACATAGCTTAGATTTTCCTGTTAGTCCAACTCCACGATCAAGAACCGTGCATAAGATACACCTATAAAGGTGACCAAGGTAATAGGAGTTGGTTGAATCTCCTATCTAGGATAATTAGTGGATTTCCTAAGGGATTCAACTTATGGATGCTCTAGGGTATCAAAAGATAAAGGATTTTCCTATTGGTTTGGTCTTTCTAATCTAGAGAAGGCACAAGTTCATGTTTTTCATTAATAGGAGCTTTGAATGCTCATAGAAGTGAAAGATCACAATGAAGATAACATGAAACTCGTATGAATAGAGGCTAGGTAGAATAGGATAAGCTTGGGATACACAAGAGTTTTTGAGATGCCTTTTTTCACTATTTTTGTAAGTTTATACAAGCCGGTTTTATAAAGAAAAAGTTCCAACGGATAGAAAATGACTAGTTTACAGTGCTACCGAATCTAACTTCGGTATCACCAAACTTACTTCGGTGGTACCGAATTATCAATTGCTAGTACCGAATAAAATTCTCACGTTGTTGGATGAATTTTACTCCTTTCAGTGGCACCAAAATTTATATGTTGGTAGGAGTCGGTGTACCTGAATTCTAGTCGGTGGTGCCGAATTTTCTTTGAAAGCTAGTGTAACATTTTAGGCACTTTCGATGGTACCGAAGGTATCTTCGGTGCTACTGAAAGTACCATTAGATGGCACCTTCTTCTATCGATCTAGGACAGATATTCCTGTTTTAATTATTTGTCCTGTGATTCATTCAATAACTTGAACTTTCTCAAAGCCAATACTAATAGGATAGAAAATATGAAATTGAAATTGGTTTTGAATAGATGACCTAAGTAGGTTTTTCTATTTGGGTTGGGATCATCCATTTGGAAGGTCAAGATTGTAGAAGCGATTCTTTGTCTTTAATGTGGCTTTGGTGCTACTGATCCAGTTGTGTCGCCGGTCATTCACTTGCCAAGAACTCATCCAACTACTAGACACAACTAGTCATGTGATTGCAAACAAATGTGTAGAGGTGGGTGCACTTATAATCTCCCCCTTTGTCAATTGCATGAGAAAAAAAAACAACCTAACCTACGACCATGTCATGGACCATACCATTGACATACCAAAACAATAAAGATTACATATCAAAAGTGAAATTTACAACTCAAGACTTGACGTGTAATACAAAATTATGCTGCGCCCTATTAGTGACTACCAAGAATAACCAGCAATAAGGAAAAAAGCAATTTCTTTAGAAAAGAAATATTGTTTTAGTGGGTATGTTTCTTCTCCCCCTTTCTATCAGTTATTGGCAAAGGATTTACCAAGAAGTAATCCAATAATAGGGATAAAACAGAGAAATCATATAATGATATAAGCTTAAAGACCATTATCCAAACAATGAAATATATCATCATAAGTAGCTAAATCATATGTTAGATAGAAAAGATAACCATAAAAGGAATATCTAACATGGGCAGAATAAATATCACCATAAATTCATTAAAATTACTACCCCACGCCTGGGTAGATTCATCCATCATCTAAAAAATTTAAAAATTAAGCCCAACATATCTTAATAAATTATCCAGATTTAACAACAACAACAACAAAACTTTATCTAGAAGATCCACCTCCATGTGGAGGGATAAAAGTGTGTCGAGACAAGAGCAATTTCATAATATGCCCCCCCAGTATGTTAAAGAGTGTTAAGACACAATTCAATTTCAGAGAGTTGATTTTCCCATTACTGAAGATGAGCTTCAATAATCGACTGTCTTTCAAGCAGAAGACAAATTGAATTTGTAAGGCCCGTATCTTAGTCCGTACTGTTCCTTAGACTTCTACGATCTTCCTCGTCGAATTCTGTCTACCTACGATATGTAGACAGTGTTTGCGCATGACCTTAAGTCGCATCCCGTATATCTTTGTCAGCTCGACTCGAAACTTATACCCTAGCGACCGTGCCATAGCCGCGGTTCCAACGTCGCATCTTTTGCACTGATGTGATACCCAAGCCAGGAGTTATGGGCCCGCATTTATTTCAATGAAAATGCCGTGCATTGCAAATTTCAAGAGAATCTCTATAACCCATCATATCAATCAATCAAGTACAAGTAAGTACACAACCTATTCCTCTCTTACCAACAAAGCATGGCACCCATTTCTCTCCCATTCCCAAAGTTAACTCTCATGTCTCCTCTCTTACATCATCCATCCTTTCCTTACACCCATCCCACCCCCTTTCATCCCATCACATCCTCTCCTCTCTCATTTCTCTCTTCACTCCCAAGCAAACCAAGAGAGAGCAATCGTCCATGCTCTTCCCAAAGATAGCCAAGTGTCGCCCACTCCCCACCACCCAATCTCCCATCCTAGCCATCCATACTTCATCAACCTTCATCAAAGAGAGAGTTTAGGAGCTTATCATTTCAAGGAGCCAAGAAGGAGCAAAATCGGTGGGTGATTGTAGAATATCCACTGTTCATTTTCATTTGAAGGCCCACTTGTGATAGGCCCACTGTCAGTGGAAACATCCTCCCTTTAATTTCCAGAATAGAATCCATTCATAGATAAACATCAATTGACATTGCACATGATGTCTGGCAGGACTATACACATTCAAATTACAATAGAAGAATGGGTGACCGTTATCCTGTTGAACGAACGAGTAAAGCTGCGATGGTCATATTACGTTCTGCGAAAAGGGTAAGGAGTCCTTACAGGCAGAACACAGAGGTAATAAGGAAAGAGATACACGAAGAGGTCCATGATGGTATCAGAGACAAAAGGAAGTATAAAGTGGAAGGGGTGACCTACAATGTGGTTGGTCATTTAAAAGGCATACCGGCCCGCCTAAGCGTATATGATGCGTTGCGATTGTCAGAAGATTCTAGAAGTAATTTAATACAGGCCCTATCAGATAATAATGTCAGGAGAGCATTGCTTACAGAGATGGAGCACGACGAGTGAAACAATTGTATGTCAATCATTTCTTTCTATGACGAGGACTTAATCTGTCTTGAAGATCATAACAGACTGCTGATGGTTAAAGGCCATGTTGGCAGTAAGCAAATAAGATGGATAATGCTAGATAATGGGTTTGCAGTGAATTTTCTACCACTGATGATGTTAAGTGAACTCGGATATCGTTGCTCTCATCTGCATCCCAGTGGGATGTTGATATAAGGGTTCAACCAAGATGGACAAAGAGCGCTTGACAAAATCATGTTGACACTAGAAATTGGGGGACTAATAACAGATGTTGGTTATCTTGTTATTGATGTAGTAACAACATCTAATCTCCTTTTAGGAAGACCCTCGATGCATCAATATGGCATCGTGTCGTCAACCCTTCATCAATGTTTCAAGTATTGTAAAGACGACATCCAGTGTAAAGTGATGGTTGATGCAAAGCCATATACAGAGGCAGGATCATTCTTCGCTGACGCCGATTATTATGATGAATTTGCCACAGGAAATAACGAGAGAAGCAATAGTAATGAAATGATGAAAGATAGCGTTATCACAACACAAGATGGGATTGCAAAGATAGCAATGTTAGAGAAAGAGAAGGTGAAACAGAAATTTTATTTTGTACCAAAACATTTGAGATGGCCAGGAGCAGTTAGAAATTTTACAGGCAAATTATATGATGCCTCTACCACAAGTTGAAAGGAAGAAACTATTCCCAGTTATGCCTAAAAGATTCCATGTTGAAGCTAATAATAAGAACCCTGAACTTATCAACTTCTATGTAGCGTCAGAGGGGGAGATAGAAGTATGGGGGGATAATAAGATGAAATTTGCAAAGTTGACACCCGACGATCTGGAAAGGTACAGCTCTGCTAGCAAAAGAATAATGAAGAATATGGGCTTCAATTGTGAAGAGCCAGTTGGTTTGAATAAGGGAAAAGGTATTTTAATCCCTGTTGGGGTTGACGAGAAGAAACAGGAAGGATTTCGTGGATTGGGAGGGGAGTCCTTAGTAAACACAATCACCGTATGGGTGATAGAAGAAGAGGAAATTGAAATGATTAAATATCCTAAAGTGGCTCCCAAGTAGATAGAAGATGGGGGGCAACTGACGATTGATAGCTTGCAAGAAATAAACATAAGGACAGAAGAAGAACCCCAAAGCATATTCATAAGTGTCGGTCTTCCTGAGTAGGAGGCCAATTGGCATGTGAGACTTTTAAAAGATAATAAAGATGTATTTGTCTAGATATATGTTAAAATGTCAGTCCTAGAACCATCAGTGGCAGTGCATCGGTTAAATATTTCTAAAGACAAGAGGCCAATTAAGTAAGTGCAATGGAGATTCCATCAGGAGCTGGTTCCTCTTATTGAAGAAGAAGTGGGCAAACTCATCAAAGTTGGGTTCATCAGGGAAGTTAAATATCCCAAGTGGATATCGAATATTGTCCCAGTGAAAAAGAAGAGTGGAAAATCAGAGTATGCGTGGACTTCAGGGACTTGAATGAAGCATGTACCAAGGATAACTTGCCACTATCAATTACAGAGCTATTAATTGATAGTACGACGAAATATGTTGTCATGTCCTTTATGGATGGCTACGCTAGATATAATCAAATAAGAATGGCTCCTAAAGATGAAGAAGCTACGGCATTTAGAACCTCGCTGGGAATTAACTGTTATAAAGTCATGCCGTTTGGTCTCAAAAATGCTGGTGCAACATATTAGAGAGCGATGCAAAACATATTCCAAGATATGATGCACAAACACGATAAATGTTATGTAGATGAATTAGTGGTGTGATCAAATGATCATGAAGAACATTGTGAACACCTGATTTTGGTATTCCACTATCTCAGAAAGAAATAATTGAAGATGAATCCATCTAAATGTACATTTGGCATTTCGTCAGGGAAGTTTCTCGATTTTATCGTTAGACATCGAGGGATTAAAATCGACCCAGGAAAGATCAAAGCCATAAAGGAAATGCCACCCCCAAAAAACACTGAAGGAACTAACGAGTTTACAAGGAAAGTTGGCATATATTTGCCATTTCATTTCAAACATTGTAGGAAGGTGTCAACCGTTTTCACATCTAATGGAGAAAGGAGTAGAGTTTGCATGGGACCAGTCAAAACACATTCTATTCGATTAAAAAGTTACTAAAACATCCCCCAGTATTGACAGCACCTGTAAAAGGTAAACCCCTTATTCTGTATATTTCTACATCAAAAAATTCATTAGGGGCTTTTCTAGCATAGACTAACAAGCAAGGGAAGGAAATCGCGATGTATTATCTGAGCAAAACTTTAGTGGGAGCCGAATGCAATTATGTGCTTATTAAGAAAGTGTGCCCAGCCCTGATCTTTGCAGTATAGAAATTAAGATATTATTGCCTCTCCCACAATATAATTTTGATTTCACGAGTGGACCCACTGAAGTTCTTAATGACAAGGCCGATGTTATCGAGGAGATTGGCCAAGTGGATGCTTCTACTGTCAGAATATGCGATCACATATGAACCGACAAGAGCAATAAAAAGACAAGTAGTGGTAGATTTCTTGGCAGCCCATCTCGTGTCAAATAGAAAAATGATCAACGATGATTTTTCAAATGAACAGGTGATGATGACTGAACTATACAACCTGTGGTAGATGTATTTCGATGGTGCTTCCAGAACTTCAGGAACCGGTGCTAGGGTAATATTTATTAGTCCACAAGGTGATTTATTGCCATATTCTTTCACATTAGGCGCAACATGCACCAATAATGAGGTTGAGTATCAGGCCCTCATTATAGGGATGGAAATAGCCCAGGAAATGAAGATAAGGGCATTGTGAATTTTCAACGATTCTAAGCTGGTAATAAACCAGCTCATGACAGAATTTGAAGTAAGGAAGCAAGAACTACTCCCATATTATCATCGTGCGCAACAACTTATGGAGTAGTTTTATGATGTTGAAGTCAAACATATACCCAGGTCAGAAAATGCAAGGGCAGATGCTTTAGCTAGTCTAGCTGCGGCCTTAGCTTATTCTAATCCGAGCCCTCTATAAATAACAATCGAAGAAAGATGGTTCTTAACACTTACTGATGATGTCGAGATCACTGAGGTACTTCTCGTATCATGTTTAGAGAACACGATTGATGATTGACGTCAGCCTTCTATGGATTATCTCAAATATGATATCCTACCGGAGGATCTTGTACCAAAGATGCAAAAAAGGCAAAGAGCAAAGAAATTTATTATGTGTAATGAGGAACTTTATAAGAAGTCCTACAATGAGATACTATTGCGATGTTTGGATACGAAGGAGATGAATTAAATATTAGGTGAAGCACATTCTGGAGAATGCGGAGCTCATCAGGCTGGTAGAAATTTGTTTCATCGAATACGTCGAATGGGATATTACTGGCCTACGATGTTTAAGGATGCAATTAATTTTGCATGACAATGTCATGAATGCCAAATACATGTGATTTAATATATGTACCTTCTGAAGATTTGCATCAATCAGTGGCTTCTTGGCCCTTTGTAGCCTGGGGACTTGATGTTATCAGTCCCATAATCCTGATGGCCACGGATTACTTTTTTAAGTGGACTGAAGCTATAACATTGAGAAGTGTTAAAGAGAGGGACGTTGTGAATTTCATACAACATGCAATAATATACCGTTACGATATTCTAAAAGATTGTCACCGATAATGAGACACCATTTAAGAATAAGAGAATGGACAAATTATGCCAGAAATACGATACATTCGTTCTTGACACCTTACTATCCACCCGCTAATGGATTAGCCGAAGCTTTTAACAAAACAATTGTGAAAATATTGAAGAAAACTGTTGCAGGAATCAAACGTGATTAGGACGAGAAGTTGTAGGAAGATTTATAGGCTTATCGAACTACTCACCGTACTACCACGAAAGCAACACCATACTCTCTAATTTATGGGGTTGAAGCAGTTATTCCTATAGAGATGTGAGTTGCCTCACTCAGAGTGGCAATACATCAGTCAATGACAGATGATGAGAACGCTAAAATCAGGTTGGCTGAATTAGATGTAATGGATGAAAAATGGTTAGCAGCTCAGCAGCGATTACAGTTGTATCAAGCAAAAATTTATGCCGGTTTTGATAAAAGGATTAGATATCGTTCTTTCAAAAAAGGTGATATGATATTAATGTTGAAAAGACCAATAGTGGTCACCCATGAGACAAGAAGCAAATTTGACCCTAAATGGGATGGCCCATGTATAATATCTGAAGTGTATTCTAATAGGGCAGATCGGGTAGTGGATCAAGATGGACAGGGTATAAGTATACTGGTGAACGCCCATTTCCTAAAAATATACCGTCCATGAATATGCATATAGTTTTGATTCAGAAGACTTGCGGCTTAACTTCGTAATTCTTCTCAATCAAAAGGGAGCAGACAAGAGTGCAATAAAGATGGATCTCTATATTAATTTTCAGTGTTGTATTTTCATTCTTTGAGTAGTAATGAAATGCAGATTTTTGAGGTGTATCAAAAGCATATCAAAAGCATCAGCCATCCCGTCAGGTGAAAGCCGCCATATATATATATATATATATATATCTATATATATATGTGTGTGTGTGTTGCCGATCGCTGAAATGCCAATGATAATGCTGATGATTATCACTAATGGTCAATGCCAATGAATTATCATAAGAATAGGTTGTCGAACGAAAAAGCTAAATGCAAAGATTACAACGGACCATAAAATTGAACTATGTGACCAAGTCAAGATCAATCAGCGATGATAAGTGCCAAAAGTTAATGGATATTGCCATAAAGCCAAAATAAGCCTATCTTATCAAAATTTCCATCATCGCCAAGTGGATATTATCTTAAATATAATATGAATATTAGCAAAATGCTATCAGCAATGATGAAATGTCAATTATTGATTTATATGGCTAACTACATGTAAAGTCAATGACAACGATGACAGCTTATCATTTAAGGCAGTTTAGCCAAGCCGTATGCAACCAATCATGCAGAAGACCTATCATTGGTAGCAACATATATGTGTCATTAGGGCAGCAGTGGAGTTTGTGGCCCTAAAAAGCCCACAGAGAGCTTCATATGCACCATGCGGGCGATTGACGAAGCAGTCATGTAAGACCCATGCCGTCTATATAGTTTCATGCAGCGTCATGAGGATGGCCAGAGAGCACCCCTTGTGAATGGGTTTGACCTTGGAGGTGAAGAAAAAGTGAGTTTCCAAAGCAGGATAACTCCCAGATCTTTGGTTTGATTTCAATAATAACATATTTGGGCAAGTCTCTAACGCAGGAGACTCTCCACTACTTGGCTACCGACCTTAGATTTGGTACCCCAACAGTAGCCTTGCATGCCCCGCGAACTTTAGAGAGTAACTGTGGCCAACCCTATGCGTAAATCCTACCGAGTCCACAACCATGGTATCTTCACTAGGCCCCTCTGACGGATCACGGTTTGTGAACTCCCTGGCCGCGATAAGCCCGTGGATTCTAGAGAGTTACAGCAACCATTCATGTAAGACCAACTCCAACTACGTATGAGTTTAAACTGTGGTTGCTCCAACTACTTATGAGCATAAATTGGGTGTGCAACTAACTGGAACTGAAACTTAGTCCCGCTCATTCCGAATATCATTTAGGCAATGTTATTCTAACCATTATTATAACTTGTCATTCAAGCTTCACATATCTATCAAATATACTTATGAGAATTGCTCAAGTTCAAAATGATGTAATGACAAGATATATATACCACACAAAGATATGACATTAAGAAAGATAAGTTTCATATCAAGTATAAAAAGAAAAAGAAGAGAGAGTCATATTTCCTATTCAAAATGTATTCCTGCTAAACTTAACCAAATGTATGTGATATTTTTTTTACTTCGAAGAGTATAAGCTTTCAATGATGATATGCTTGTTCTTTCGAAGAGAGCGACAGTGCCTGTCTATCTCTTGTCTTCTCGACGCCTCAGGAAAAATGTCTTTCACAACTTACAAAGGAGGAGGAGGATGAAATTGCGTGGAATTATCATCTTCTTCTGAAAACGTTTGGGATTCATGGGTACTTTGCAGAGATAATCTAAAAGCTATCCAACCTTCAAGAGTATCGGCCAATAATGCTTCATGAGAAGTTGTTCTGAAGAAATCATTGCACGAAATTGACCAGAATGGGGGGGGGGGGGGGAGGGAATGGTCAATTTCCCTATAATAACCGATGCCTTAGTCTTCTTGATGACTCTTTAGTCGAGGTGGAGGAATGACTATGGCATGTTGAGCTGAATAATATCTGCGCACCAAATAGTACTGGTGGACCCACCAACGCATCTAAGAATAGGAAGAGTGAACTGGGTATCCTTGGCCCCAGAGTATAAAGAGAGATCTAGTGTTAACCTTGAAGAGTTGTCTCCATATCAAATCCTAGTTATACGGTCCGATGACACAGATCCTCATAGATCTAGTCACAATATCACAAGTTGTCAGAACGATCTGGTTAAATCCGAACTGACGAGCAAACCTACTTGGATAATAGGGTTCACACCAAAACATGCTGCCTTCTATTAAGGGAAGAGTACTCAATCTGATGGAAATAAGCACTATGCCAAAATAGTGAAAAAAGGATGATCATGGACCGTCGCATGGGCCGTCATATTTTAACGTGTCGTATTACTTAAAGGATGGTTGAAAACTGTCATTCTTATTAACGAAAAAAGGACAGTCATGGACCATCTCTTATGAGCCTTCAAAGGACGATCATGGACCGTCCTTTAAAAGGACAGTCACGGACCATCCTTAAAAAGGACAGTCATGGACCGTCTCTTATGAGCCTTCAAAGGACGGCCATGGACCATCCTTTAAAAGGACTGCTATGAACCATCTCTTATGAGCCTTCAAAGGACGGTCACGGACCATCCTTTAAAGGGACGGTCATTATAAGACTCGTATCCTAGCCCGTACTGTTCTGTAGGCTTCCGCGATTATCCTAGTTGAATTCCAGCGACCCATGATCGGTTATCGGCGTTTACGCGTGACCCTGAGACATGCCCCGTATATCTGAGTCCGCTTGACTTGAGACTTGTACCAGTGCGACAGCGCTGTCGCCGGGGTTCCGATGTCGCATCTTGCACGCCGATGTGGTACCCTGGTTAGGAGATGTGGGCTCGTGCTTAGTTCGAGGAACACGCTGCACGTTACAAATCTCGAGAGAATCCATCACATCAATCACCTCATTTGTCAAAAGTACACCCATTAGTCTCCCCATTCCCAAGTACAAAAAAAGTAATCCCAAAAGTCAACTTTTCCATCACCTCACCATCCTCTCTCCCATCACTTCTTTACACCTCTCTCTCTCATCTCTCTCTCTCATTTTTTCAACCTCCTCTCTCCAAGCAATCCACATTCATGGCTTCTAAGAGGAGAAGCTAGTGTGGACCACCTTCCTTACTCCCATCTCCACTGTCCATGATCCAATCTCGACTGTTGAAGTTCGTCCATTGATGCTCTAGGATACTTTGGCGAAAGGAGGAGAAGATCATAGGTGGGTGCTTCTCTCTCTCTCTCTCCCTCCCTTTTTTCATTTATTTTGTGTGTGAAGATGTGATTATGTGGCCCACTTAATCAGTTGTGAGATGTCCAAACCGTTCATTAAATGGACCTCACCTTGATGTGTGTCTTCTGCACACCATCTAAACATTTGGTGGCCCACCCTAGTAGCACGTCTATGGGTGGGGCCCACCTTAAATGTGTTACATGTAGCCATCCAGCGTCCCTGGACACTGGATGGGCTTTATAATAAAGTGTGAGCTGACAGTGGATACACTAATGATAGTAAAAAAAAAGAACAAAAAAATTTGGGTGGGCCACTTGTGTAGGCCCCACCTTGATATATTTTTCAATCCAAGCCGTCCATCCCCTTTCCTAGATCATTCTTGGCATTGAGCTGAAAAATGGAGCCAATTCGAGGTTCTGGTGGGCCATAGCATAGCAAACAGTTCCTTTACTGTTGAAAATCACCCTGCTATTTCTATACCCCGAAATATGCTCGATATTGGGCTCGTTTGGTCTGTCTTGACCAGTAAGAGCCAATGGGTGGAGTGGATCCATCTGATATGGGCCCCACCATGGAAAAACCTTAGTAAATAAAATAATAAAAAAATAAAATATATGTAGCAGGTCGCTCCTGCTGGCAGAAGGTGCGCAGACAGCGCCTGCTGTGCTATTGACGGACGGACAGCATGGGACCCACGGTCCCAGCCGTGGGCCCTAACATGATGTGTATCGACCATCAACACCATGCATTTGATAGGTCCCCTCGACCCAGTAGGCCACCCAAAAATCAACCGTATGTGGGACTCAAGTGGCCCACACGGCAGGAAACAGTGGTGATTGAGCGTCTGCCATTAGAACCCTTTCTGGGTGTCTCAAAAGTTTGGATCATCATGAAATTTATTTTGCTCTTCATCCAGGGTCTATGTGACCTTATCAACGGTTTGGATGGCGGATAAACATTATGGTGGGCCCTACGTGAGACCCACTGATTATGTGTGTATCTTCACACCGTCACAGTGGAGTGGATGGGCTGGAGTACTTCGTCAGCGAGTCCGTGGTGCCCACCATGAGGTATGTTTATATTCAAACCATCCATCAACTCCCTGGCCTATGGCCAGGGAACGAGACAGATTCAATCCCTGGTGGGCCACGTACGTGGACCCAACTGATGATGTGTTGTATGTTGAGGTGTGTCCCATGCTAACCGCCCAGATCATGGGATGTACCATGATAGATGTGTTTTGATCTCCACCGTCCAGTGATCTGACCTTGGACGGTGGGGCTAGCCATGGTGAACTTGTTTTATCCACCGTCCACGTGGATGTGTACACCACCGTGATATATTTTGTTTCATATCCACACCGTCCAGAGTGTCTGGATGGTGCTGGACCTCTTTTGGATGGCACACGGTGTTGTCCAATGTTTGGATGGTGCTGATTTACCTGAGTAAAGTTTGGATAGTGCTGATCATCGTTAGTGGGCCGTGTGCCCCATGGAATGATAGTGTTCAATGGTACACATGTTACACCCACAACTATTGAAATGATTTTGGTGCAGCCTATGTGGTGAGGCCCACCTTGATGTAGTTTATGGCCCATTTGTCGGGCCCACTTTAATGTATTTTGTGGCCCATCTTTCAGGGCCACTTTGATGTATTTTGTGGCCCATTTGTCTGGCCAATCTTGATGTACTTTGTGGCTCATCCGTCAAGCCCACTTTGATGTGTTTTGTGGTCCATTCGAGGTGCCCACCTTAATATACTTGTGACCCATCTGCGTGGCCTACCTTGATATATTTATGGGGCTCATTAGTATGACCCAATGATGTGACCCACTTGTTGTACATGAGGCCCATTGGTGCGACCCATTAACACGGCCTAACTTGATATGATGAGGCCCAGGTGCAAGGCCCACCTGTTATGTATATTAGGTCTTTGTGTGAGGCCACGGGCCCACTGTATGTTCGGCCCTATGTGGCCCACTCCTTGGGAGCAATGTTGGTTGAATGTCCACATTAATGGGCAATGATGGTTTAATGTCCACATCATGACCTTCACTTAAGCCTTGACCGATTGATCATCGAGATCGGTCCCGATTGTCGTGACCGATTGCTGATTCTGATTGACGTGACCGATTTGCCGATTCTGATTATCGATCGATTTTGATTGTCGTGACCGATTACCAATTGACGAGACCGATTTGTCGATTCTGATTATCGATCGATTTCGATTTTCATGGCTGATTGTCGATTTTGATTGTCATGGCCGATTGTCGATTTCGAATATCGTGACCGATTTGTCGATTCTGATTATCAATCAATTTTAATTGTCATGACCGATTGCCGATTGACGAGACCGATTTGCCGAATCTAATTATCGATCGATTTTGATTTTCATGGCCAATTGCTAATTTCGATTGTCGTGGCCGATTGCCGATTTCGATTGTCGTGGCTGATTGTCGATTGTCGATTATGATTTTCATGGCCGATTGCTGATTTCGATTTTTATGGCTGATTACCGATTCCAATTTTCATGACCGATTGCTGATTTTGATTTTCATGCTCGATTGTCAATTTCGATTTTTATGGCCAATTTTAATTCTCGAGGCCGATTGACGAGGCCCAATGTGGGGTATATGCGGCCCATATTTGAGGCCCATTGTGATGTGCGTTCGGCCCATGTTTGAGGCCCAATGTGATGTATATGGGCCCATATTTGAGGCCCATTTTGATTTGTATTCAACCCATATTTAAGGCCCAATGTGATGTATTTGAAGCCTATGTGATGAGGCCATTATGATGCATTTGAGGGCTAGCTGATGGGCCCATTGTGATGTATATTAGGCCCATGTGAGAGGGCCATTGTGGTGTATATTAAGCTCTTAAGTGAGACCCATGGTATTATATATTAGGCTCTTGTGTGAGGCCATGGGTCCACTATATGTTAGGCTCTATGAGAGTCATTCCTTGGGGGCAATGTTGGTTAAATGTCCACATTGTCGAGGCCGATTCTTGATGCCAGTTATTGATACCGATTATGAGTATGTGACAGTATAGCATCATGATACATGCCCATACGCATCATCTGCATGCTTGTTATGTGATGTGGTTGATTATTGCATATGTCGTTAAGCATGTTATTATGAGACTCCTTGATAGGCGGAGGTTTTCTCACATGAGCGCACGGTATGCATAGGATTGATACATGGCTGGTTCATATGACTCATGCATCTTGCATTATAATTACTGTATGCCCTAGCGACATCAGGGCCGTAGCCTCCACAGGCATATCGTGGTTGGCCAGACGGGACACCAAAAATTTGTTCTAGCATCGGACTGCCATAAATGGCCCTGGGTTAAAATCCCTAAACCCTCTTGGTACCAGAGGACGCTCTAATGTCGAGATCGAGTGGATACATGAGCGCCTGAGTGCCGAATACTAGGAGACCGCGTCCCCCACTATGTAGTGGTCAGTTGGGAGGGGGTGTGGCCTTACCCGCCTGAGTGTAGGGGGCAATACTAGGTTGAGTTTGACCAGCTCGTGAATGGGTCCGCTATCGACATGCCGGATAGGTATTAACAAACTATTGGCCAGGCGGATAGTGATGTTTCTTACGCTCACTTGGACTGTGCAGCTGGGAGAACGGCAGTGCCATTTGAAGTGTACTAAACCCCGATGATGATCCTAGAGATGAACTATACTGATATGTGGACTTATTGAGTAGGAGTTGCATACTCATTCATTCATTCACTATCCACTCGAGTTGGTGGTACGCAGCTATTTGTTCTATGTACCTTCGCAAAGGCCAAGATTTTGGATAGAAGTCCTTTGTGATAGACCCCATAGCCTGCGATACCACGTACTATCATCCCGACTTTACACTCCAGCATGGTCATTCCATTCGCACCACATGTTGCATTACATCCGCGACATATGGCAATTTGGGTTATTGTGTTTCTACATTTATATGGTTTAGGTATGGCTGACGCTATTTGTATTATTCATCAGGAATGTATATTGCATTGCATCTTTTGCATTTGATATTTGGCTCTCTATGATTCCTCATTTGTATAGTTGATTCGTATTATGTATTTTAATATTGTATGACTCATGGACTTGTCAGTATTTTCACTTACTCTGTTATCATATGATTTGTGATTTTGTCAGTATTTCTGCTTACTCTGATAATTCATGATCTTGTTAGTATTTCTAATTATTTTCGACATTGTATGATTTATGGATTACCAGTATTTTCGGTATTGTATGACTATGGCATTGTATTGAATACTTGATACTTACCTTATGCACACACTTACACCACCCTCTAAGCTTTTTATAAGCTTATGCACGATAGATGCGTGTAGGTGATGTTAGGTTGCAGCAGTATTCAACTTAGAGCTTGCAGCAGTCTTCTAAAGCCTTGATTTTTAACATATGTGTTTCCCTTTCAGCAGCGTATTTAAAATTTTTATTAGTGGATATGATGATGTTGCCTTTGTGATTTGGGTATACTTGTGGTTATGCCTATTAAGAGTTAAATGTACAAAAAAAATCCTCCTTGTAGGATCCCAGGATCAGAATCTGGTATATGGACGTTAGGAGCCGAGAATGGGGTACTACAGAGGCTATCAGCACCGGATTCAACGAACGAGATTGTTGTGAATCCGATTTCTGGGTTTGGGGCGTTATAGTCATGGACCGTCTTTAAAAAGGACTACTATGAACCATCTCTTATGAGCCTTCAAAGGACAGTCATGGACCGTCCATAAAAAGGACTGCTATGAACCGTCTCTTATGAGCCTTCAAAGGACGGCCATGAACCGTCCTGTAAAAGGATGGCCATGGACCGTCCTTAAAAAGGACTGCTATGAACCGTCTCTTATAAGCCTTTGAAGGACATTTTCAAATTTGAGACATTCAATATACACCTGTTACAATATATTTCATCATATTCTTCCTAATATACACCTATTGTATAATATATTTCATCATATTCACATTCACATCCATCTAAACCCAAACTACGTAAATCCATCCAAACATAAACTACATTCATCCAAACATAAACTACTTCCATCCAAACATAAACAATCTTATCCACATTACATTCATCCATGCATAAATACATATAAGTTTTACTTCATAAATAAAAAAAGGAAAAAAATCAGCAACAATTTTCTTTTTGTGTCTTTCATCTAATAAAAAAATATTCAACCAACAAAACATTATAATTCAGAATTATGAAGAATTGTAAAAACTTCTTCCAAAAAAGTGGGCACTATTTTAAAATAAAACTAATCATTAAAATAAAACTAATGCAAGCAAATAATTCAAAAAAGTGTTTCAATTCAAGTTAATAGAAACAACAACAAAAATTAAAGCTTTGTAAAAAGGGGCATGTGTTAAAAGGAATACATTCTTGTTTGTTGTCATGTGATTGTGCTACAATTCAAGTTAATAGAAATAAAAACAAAAATTAAAGCTTTGTAAAAAGGGACATGTGTTAAAAGGGATACATTCTTGTTTGTTGCCATGTGATTGGGCTACATTATTACAGCAATCGAGTTCGGGTTCAGGATCGGGTTTAGGTTTGGGTTACAAGTTTAGGTTTAGGTTTAGGTTAGGGAGTTGAGATTTGGATTAGGTGTAAGTCTAGGTTTAGGGATTTAAGAATACATTTAGGTTTTAGGTTTAGGTTTAGGTTTAGGTTTTAGGTTTAGGTTTAGGTTTAGGTTTTAGGTTTAGGTTAAGGTTAGGTTAAAGTTATAAGTTTAGGTTATAGGTTATAGGTTATAAGTTAAGGTTTAGGTTATAGGTTTTGGTTTAGGTTTAGGTAAAGGTTTAGGTTTAGGTTATAGGTTTAGGTTAAGGTTTAGGTTTAGGTTATAGGTTATACTATATAGGTTAGAGCTTAAGCGAATTGAGAATAGGTTAAGGTTAAGGTTTAGGTTTAAGAAATTGGGTTCGGGTTCGGGATCGGGTTTAGGTTTAGGTTTTCAAGTTTAGGTTTAAGTTTAGATTAGGGAGTTGAGATTAGGATTAGGTGTTGGTTTAGGTTTAAGGATTTGATAATACATTTTGGTTTTAGGTTTAGGTTTAGGTTTTAGGCTTAGGTTTATGTTATAGGTTTAGGTTGAAAGTGTAGGTTATAGGTTTAGGTTTAAGTTAGGTTATAGGTTAAGGTTTAGGTTTAGGAAATCGAGTTCGGGTTCAGGATCGGGTTTAGGTTAGGGTTTTCAAGTTTAGGTTTAGGTGTAGGTTAGGGAGTTGAGATTAGGATTAGGTGAAGGTTTAGGTTTAGGGATTTGAGAATATGTTTAGGTATTAGGTTTAGGTTTAGGTGTAGGTTATAGGTTAAGGATTAGGTTTTAGGTTTAGGTTAAGGTTAGGTTGTAGGTTATAAGTTTAGGTTATAGGTTATAGGTTAAGGTTTTAGGTCATAGGTTTTGGTTTAGGTTAAGGTTATAGGTTTAGGTTTAGGTTAAGGTTTAGGTTGAGGTTATAAACTATAGGTTTAGGGAATTGAGAATAGGTTAAGGTTTAGGTTTAGGTTAAGGTTTAGGTTGAGGTTATAAACTATAGGTTTAGGGAATTGAAAATAGGTTAAGGTTTAGATTTAGGAAATCGGGTTCGGGTTCGGGATTGGGTTTCCGTTTGGGTTTTCAAGTTTAGGTTTAGGTTTAGGTTATGGAGTTGAGATTAGGATTAGGTGTAGGTTTAAGTTTAGGGATTTGTAAACACATTTAGGTACTAGGTTTAGGTTTAGATGTAGGTTATAGGTTAAGGTTTAGGTTTTACGTTTAGGTTAAGGTTAGGTTATAGGTTATAAGTGTTGGTTATAGGTTGTAGGTTAAGGTTTTAGGTCATAGGTTTTGGTTTAGGTTAAGGTTATAGGTTTTGGTTTAGGTTAAGGTTTAGGTTTAGGTTATAAGCTATAGGTTTAGGGAATTGAGAATAGGTTAAGGTTTAGGTTTAGGAAATTGGGTTCGGGTTCGGGATTGGGTTTAGGTATGGGTTTTCAAGTTTAGGTTTAGGTTTAGGTTAGGGAGTTGAGATTGGGATTAGGTATAGGTTTAAGTTTAGGTATTTGAGAATACATTTAGGCTTTAGGTTTAGGTTTCTGTTATTAGTTTAGGTTTAGGGTTTAGGTTTAGGTTTAGGTTATAAGCTATATGTTTAGGGAATTGAGAATAGGTTAAGGTTTAGGTATAGGAAATCGGGTTAGAGTTCGGGATTGGGTTTCCGTTTCGGTTTTCAAGTTTAGGTTTAGGTTTAGGTTATGGAGTTGAGATTAGGATTAGGTGTAGGTTTAGGTTTAGGGATTTGAGAATGCATTTAGGTTTTAGGTTTAGCTTTAGGTTATAGGTTTTAGGTTTAGCTTTAGGTTTAGGTTCAGGTTTAGGTTTGGGTTTAGGTTTAGGTTATAAGCTATAGGTTTAGGGAATTGAGATTAGGTTAAGGTTTAGGTTTAGGAAATCGGGTTCGGGTTCGAGATCAGGTTTAAGTTTAGGTTTTCAAGTTTAGGTTTAGGTTTAGGTTAGGGAGTTGAGATTAGGATTAGGTGTAGGTTTATGTTTAGGGATTTGACAATACATTTAGGTTTTAGGTTTAGGTTTAGGTTATAGGTTATAGGTTTAGGTTAAAGTTTATGTTTAGGTTTAGGTTTAGGTTATAAGCTATTGATTTAGGGAAATGAGATTAGGTTAAGGTTTTGGTTTAGGAAATCGGGATTGGGTTGGGGATCGGGTTTAGATTTGGGTTGTCAAGTCTATGTTTAAGTTTAGGTTAGGGAGTTGAGATTAGGATTAGGTGTAGGTTTAGGTTTAGAGATTTGAGAATATATTTAGATTTTATGTTTAGGTTTAAGTTATAGGTTATAGGTTTAGCTTTAGGTTTAGTTTAAGGTTTAGGTTTAGGTTTAGGTTTAGGTTTAGGTTATAAGCTATAGTTTTAGGGAATTGAGAATAGGTTAAGGTTTAGGTTTAGGAAATCGGGTTCAGGTTCGGGATCAGTTTTAGGTTTGGGTTTTCAAGTTGAGGTTTAGGTTTAGGTTAAGGAGTTGAGATTAGGATTAGGTGTAGGTTTAGGTTTAGGGATTTGAGAATATCTTTAGGTTATAGGTTATAGGTTATAGGTTTAGGTTCAGGATAAGGTTAAGGTTTAGGTTTTTGTTATGAGCTATAGGTTTAGGTTTATGAAATCAGGTTCGGGTTTGGGATCGGGTTTAGGTTTGGGTTTTCATGTTTAGGTCTAGGTTTAGGTTAGGAAGTTGAGATTAGGATAAGGTGTAGGTCTAGGTTTAGGGATTTGAGAATACATTTCGGTTTTAGGTTCAGGTTTTGGTTTTAGGTTATAGGTTTAGGTTTAGGTTGAGTTTTTAGGGTTAGGTTAAGTTTAGGTTATTGGTTATAGGTTATGGGTTAAGGTTTAGGTTATCGGTTTTCCTTTAGGTTTAGGTTAAGGTTTTGGTTCAGGTTATAGGTTTAGGTTAAGGTTTAGGGTTAGGTTATGGGATATATTATATAGGTTATAGCTTAAGGGAGTTAAGAATAGGTTAAGGTTAAGGTTTAGGTTTAGGAAATCGGATTCGGGTTCGGGATCGGGTTTAGGTTTGGGTTTTCAAGTTCAGGTTTAAGTTTAGATTAGGGAGTTGAGATTAGGATTAGGTGTAGGTTTAGTTTTAAGGATTTGAGAATACATTTTGGTTTTTAGTTTAGGTTCAGGTTTTAGGATTAGGTTTAGGTTATAGGTTTAGGTTGTAAGTGCAGGTTATAGGTTTAGGTTTAGGTTAGGTTATAGGTTAAGGTTTAGGGAATTGAGATTAGGTTAAGGTTTAGGTTTAGGAAATCAGGTTCGGGTTTAGGGTCGGGTTTTGGTTTGGGTTTCTAAGTTTAGTTTTAGGTTTAGGTTAGCAAGTTTTAGGATTAGGTTTAGGTTGTAAGTGCAGGTTATAGGATTAGGTTTAGGTTAGGTTATAGGTTAAGGTTTAGGTTGTAAGTGTAGGTTATAGGATTAGGTTTAGGTTAGGTTATAGGTTAAGGTTTAGGGAATTGAGATTAGGTTAAGGTTTAGGTTTAAGAAATCGGGTTCGGGTTTAGGGTCGGGTTTCGGTTTGGGTTTTCAAGTTTAGATTAGGATTAGGTGTAGGTTTAGGTTTAGGGATTTGAGAATACATTTAAGTTTTAGGTTTAGGTTTAGGTGTAGGTTATAGGTTAAGGTTTAGGTTTTACGTTTAGGTTAAGGTTTGGTTATAGGTTATAAGTTTATGTTGTAGGTTATAGGTTAAGGTTTTAGGACATGGGTTTTGGTTTATGTTAAGGTTATAGGTTTAGGTGTAGGTTTAGGTTTGGGTTAAGGTTTAGCTTTTTGTTATAAGCTATAGGTTTAGGGAATTGAGAATAGGTTAAGGTTTAGGTTTAGGAAATCGGGTTCAGGCTCGGGATCAAGTTTAGGGTTTGGTTTTCAAGTTTAGGTTTAGGTTTAGGTTAGGGAGTTGAGACTAGTATTAGTTGTAGGTTTGGGTTCAGGGATTTAAGAATACATTTAGGTTATAGGTTTAGGTTTATGTTATTGGTTATAGGTTTAGGTTTAGGTTAAGGTTAAGGTTTAGGTTTAGGTTTAGGTTTTTGTTATAAGCTATAGGTTTAGGGAATCGAGAATAGGTTAAGGTTTAGGTTTAGGAAATTGGGTTCAGGTTCGGGTTTTGGTTTTGGTTTGGGTTTTCAAGATTAAGTTTAGGTTTAGGTTAGGGAGTTGAGATTAGGATTAGGTGTACGTTTAGGTTTAGGGATTTGAGAATACATTTTGATTTTATGTTTAGGTTTAGGTTATAGGTTATAGGTTTAGGTTGAGGTTTAGGTTAAGGTTTAGGTTTGGGTTTAGGTTTAGGTTATAAGCTTTAGGTTTAGGGAATTGAGATTAGGTTAAGATTTTGGTTTAGGAAATCGGGTTCGGGTTCGGGATCTGGTTTAGGTTTGGGTTTTCAAGTTTAGGTTTAGGTTTAGGTTTGGGAGTTGAGATTAGGATTAGGTGCATCTTTTTGTTTAGGGATTGGAGAATACATTTAGGTTTAGGTTATAGGTTATAGGTTTAGTTTTAGGTTTAGGTTAAGGTTTAGGTTTAGGTTTAGGTTTAGGTTTTATGCTATAGGTTTAGGGAATTGAGATTAGGTTAAGGTTTAGGTTTAGGAAATCGGGTACTGGTTAGGGATCGGGTTTAGGTTTAGGTTTTCAAGTTTATATTTAGGTTTAGGTTAGGGAGTTGAGATTAGGATTTGAGAATACATTTTGGTTTTAGGTTTAGGTTTAGGCTTTAGGCTTAGGTTTAGGTTATAGGTTTAGGTTGTAGGTGCAGGTTATAGGTTTCGGTTTAGGTTAGGTTATATGTTTAGGTTTAGGTAATTAAGAATAGGTTAAGGTTTAGGTTTAGGAAATCGGGTTCGGGTTCGGGATCGGGTTTAGGTTTGGGTTTTCAAGTTTAGGTTTAGGTTTACGTTAGGGAGTTGAGATTAGGATTAGGTGTAGGTTTAGGTTTAGGGATTTGAGAATACATTTAGGTTTTAAGTTTAGGTTTAGGTGTAGGTTATGGGTTAAGGTTTAGGTTTTATGTTTAGGTTAAGGTTAGGTTATAGGTTATAAGTTTACGTTCTAGGATATAGGTTAAGGTTTTAGGTCATAGGTTTTGGTTTAGGTTAAGGTTATAGGTTTCGGTATAGGTTTTGGTATAGGTTATAAGCTATAGGTTTAGGGAATTGAGAATAGGTTAAGGTTTAGGTTTAGGAAATTGGGTTCGGGTTCGGGATCGGGTTTAGGTTTGGGTTTTCAAGTTTAGGTTTAGGTTTAGGTTAGGGAGTTGAGATTAGGATTAGGTATAGGTTTAGGTTTAGAGATTTGAGAATACATTTAGGTTTTAAGTTTAGGTTTAGGTGTAGGTTATGGGTTAAGGTTTAGATTTTACGTTTAGGTTAAGGTTAGGTTATAGGTTATAAGTTTACGTTCTAGGATATAGGTTAAGGTTTTAGGTCATAGGTTTTGGTTTAGGTTAAGGTTATAGGTTTCAGTATAGGTTTTGGTATAGGTTATAAGCCATAGGTTTAGGGAATTGAGAATAGGTTAAGGTTTAGGTTTAGGAAATTGGGTTCGGGTTCGGGATCGGGTTTAGGTTTGGGTTTTCAAGTTTAGGTTTAGGTTTAGGTTAGGGAGTTGAGATTAGGATTAGGTATAGGTTTAGGTTTAGAGATTTGAGAATACATTTAGATTTTAGGTTATACGTTTAGGTTTAGGGTTTAGGTTAAGGTTTAGATTTAAGTTTTGGTTATAAGCTATAGGTTTAGGGAATTGAGAATAGTTTAATGTTTAGGTTTAGGAAATCGGGTTCGGGTTCGGGATCGGGTTTAGATTTAGGTTAGGGAGTTGAGATTGGGATTAAGTGTAGGTTTCGGTTTAGGTATTTGAGATTACATTTGGCTTTTAGATTTAGTTTTAGGTTATATGTTTTAGGTTTAGGTTTAGGTTTAGTTTAAAGTTTAGGTTTAGTTTATAAGCTATAGGTTCGAGGAATTGAGATTGGGTTAAGGTTTAGGTTTAAGAAATCGGGTTCGGGTTCGAGATCAGGTTTAGGGTTGGGTTTTCAAGTTTAGGTTTTGGTTTAGGTTAGGGAGTTGGGATTAGTATTAGTTGTAGGTTTAGGTTCAGGGATTTGAGAATACATTTAGGTTATAGGTTTAGGTTTAGGTTATAGGTTATAGGTTTAGGTTTAGGTTAAGGTTAAGGTTTAGGTTTAGGTTTAGGTTTTTGTTATAAGCTATAGGTTTAGAGAATTGAGAATAGGTTAAGATTTAGGTTTAGGAAATCGGGTTCAGATTCGGGTTCGGGTTTTGGTTTGGGTTTTTAAGTTTAGGTTTAGATTTAGGTTAGGGAGTTGAGAGTAGGATTAGGTGTAGGTTTAGGTTTAGGGATTTGAGAATACATTTGGGTTTTTGGTTTTGGTTTAGGTTATTGGTTTAGGTTTAGGGTTTAGGTTAAGGTTTTAGTTTAGGTTTAGGTTATAAGCTATAGGTTTAGGGAATTGAGAATAGGTTAAGGTTTAGGTTTAGGAGATCGGGTTCGAGTTCGGGATCGGGTTTAGGTTTGGGTTTTCAAGTGTAGATTAAGGTTTTGGTTAGGGAGTTGAGATTAGGATTAGGAGTAGATTTAGGTTTAGGGATTTGAGAGTACATTTAGGTTTTAGTTTAGATTTAGGTTATAGGTTATAGGCTTAGGTTGAGGTTTAGGTTAAGGTTTATGTTTGGGTTTAGGTTTAGGTTATAATTTTTAGGTTTAGGGAATTGAGATTAGGCTAAGATTTTGGTTTAGGAAATCGGGTTCGGGTTCGGGTTCGGGATCTGGTTTAGGTTTGGGTTTTCAAGTTTAGGTTTAGGTTTAGGTTTGGGAGTTGAGATTAGGATTAGGTGTAGGTTTTTGTTTAGGGATTGGAGAATACATTTAGGTTTAGGTTGTAGGTTATAGGTTTAGGTTTAGGTTATATGCTATAGGTTTAGGGAATTGAGATTAGGTTAAGGTTTAGGTTTAGGAAATCGGGTTTGGGTTGGGGATTGGGTTTAGGTTTGGATTTTCAAGTTTATATTTAGGTTTAGGTTAGGGAGTTGAGATTAGGATTTGAGAATACATTTTGGTTTTAGGTTTAGTTTTAAGCTTTAAGCTTAGGTTTAGGTTGTAAGTGCAGGTTATAAGTTTCGGTTTAGGGAATTGAGAATAGGTTATGGGTTAAGGTTTATGTTTTACGTTTAGGTTAAGGTTAGGTTATAGGTTCTAAGTTTAGGTTAAGGTTTTAGGTCATAGGTTTTGGTTTAGGTTAAGGTTATAGGTTTCGGTATAGGTTTTGGTATAGGTTATAAGCTATAGGTTTAGGGAATTGAGAATAGGTTAAGGTTTAGGTTTAGGAAATTGGGTTCGGGTTCGGGATCGGGTTTAGGTCTGGGTTTTCAAGTTTAGGTTTAGGTTAGGGAGTTGAGATTAGGATTAGGTATAGGTTTAGGTTTAGAGATTTGAGAATACATTTAGGTTTTAGGTTATAGGTTTAGGTTTAGGGTTTAGGTTAAGGTTTAGGTTTAGTTTTAGGTTATAAGCTATAGGTTTGGGGAATTGCGAATAGTTTAAGGATTAGGTTTAGGAAATCGGGTTCGGGTTCGGGATCGGGTTTAGGTTTAGGTTAGGGAGTTGAGATTAGGATTAAGTGTAGGTTTAGGTTTAGGGATTTGAGAATACATTTAGATTTTAGGTTTAGGTTTAGGTTATAGGTTATAGGTTTAGGTTTAGGTTTAGGTTAAGTTTTATGATTAGGTTTAGGTTTAGGTTATAAGCTATAGGTTTAGGGAATTGAGATTAGGTTAAGGTTTAGGTTTAGGAAATCAGGTTCGGGTTCGGGTTTAGGTTTGGGCTTTCAAGTTTAGGTTTAGGTTTAGGTTAGGGAGTTGAGATTAGGATTATGTGTAGGTTTAGGTTTAGGGATTGGAGAATACATTTAGCTTTTAGATTTAGTTTTAGGTTTAGGTTTAGGTTTAGGTTAAAGTTTAGCTTTAGGTTAAAAGCTATAGGTTTGAGGAATTTTAGATTAGGTTAATGTTTAGGTTTAGGAAATCGGGTTCGGGTTGGAGATCGGGTTTAGGTTTTGGTTTTCAAGTTTATGTTTGGATTTAGGTTAGGGAGTTGAGATTAGGATTAGGTGTAGATTTATGTTTAGGGATTTGAGAGTACATTTTGATTTTATGTTTAGGTTTAGGTGATAGATTATAGGTTTAGGTTTAGGTTTAGGTTTAGGTTATAACCTATAGGTTTAGGGATTTGAGAATTGGTTCAGGTTTAGGTTTAGGAAATCGAGTTTGGGTCCGGGATCAGGTTTAGGTTTAGGTTTTCAAGTTTTAGTTTATGTTTAGGTTAGGGAGTTGAGATTATGATTAGGTGTAGGTTTAGGTTTGGGGATTTGAGAATACATTTAGGTTTTAGGTTTAAGTTTAGGTTATAGGTTACAGGTTTAGGTTGAGGTTAAGGTTAAGGTTTAGGATTAGGTGTTGGTTATAGGTTATGGTTTGGGTTTTACGTTTAGGTTAAGGTTAGGTTATAGGTTATAAGTTTAGGTTATAGGTTATATGTTAAGGTTTTAGGTCATAGGTTTTTGTTTAGGTTAAGGTTTAGGTTTAGGTTTAAGTTATAAGCTATAGGTTTAGGGAATTGAGATTAGGTTAATGTTTAGGTTTAGGAAATCGGGTTCAGGTTCGGGATCGGGTTTAGGTTTGGTTTTTCAAGTTTATGTTTAGGTTTAGGTTAGGGAGTTGAGATTAAGATTTGAGAATTCATTTTTGTTTTAGGTTTAGGTTTAGGTTTTAGGCTTAGGTTATGGTTATAGGTTTAGTTAGTAAGTGCAGGTTATAGGTTTCGGGTTAGGTTGTGTTATATGTTAAGGTTTAGGGAATTGAGAATAGGTTAAGGTTTAGGTTTTGGAAATCGGGTTCGGGTTCGGGGTCAGGTTTCGGTTTGGGTTTTCATGTTTAGGTTTAGGTTTAGGTTAGGGAGTTGAGATTAGAATTAGGTGTAGGTTTAGGTTTAGGGATTTGAGAATACATTTAGGTTTCAGGTTTAGGTTTAGGTGTAGGTTATAGGTTAAGGTTTAGGTTTTACGTTTAGGTTAAGGTTAGGTTATAGGTTATAAGTTTAGGTTATAAGATATAGGTTAAGGTTTTAGGTCACAGGTTTTGGTTTAGGTTAAGGTTATAGGTTTCGCGTTAGGTTTCGCGTTAGGTTTAGGTTAAGGTTTAGGTTTAGGTTGTAAGCTATAGGTTTAGGGAATTGTGAATCGGTTAAGGTTTATGTTTAGGAAATCGGGTTCGGGTTCGGGATCAGTTTTAGGTTTGGGTTTTCAAGTTTAGGTTTAGGTTTAGGTTAGGGAGTTGTGATTAGGATTAGGTGTAGGTTTAGGTTTAGGGATTTGAGAATACCTTTAGGTTATAGGTTTAGGTTTAGGTTATAGGTTATAAGTTTAGGTTCAGGATAAGGTTAAGGTTTAGGTTTTGGTTTAGGTTTTTGTTATAAGCTATATGTTTAGGGAATTGAGAATAGGTTAAGGTTTAGGTTTATGAAATCAAGTTCGGGTTTGGGATCGGGTTTAGGTTTGGGTTTTCATGTTTAGGTTTAGGTTTAGGTTAGGAAGTTGAGATTAGGATAAGGTGTAGGTCTAGGTTTAGGGATTTGTGAATACATTAAGGTTTTAGGTTTAGGTTTTGGTTTTAGGTTATAGGTTTAGGTTTAGGTTGAGTTTTTATGGTTATGTTAAGTTTATGTTATAGGTTATAAGTTTAGGTTATTGGTTATAGGTTATGGGTTAAGGTTTAGGTTATAGGTTTTCCTTTAGGTTTAGGTTAAGGTTTTGGTTAAGGTTATAGGTTTAGGTTAAGGTTTAGGGTTAGGTTATGGGATATATTATATAGGTTATAGCTTAAGGGAATTGAGAATAGGTTAAGGTTAAGGTTTAGGTTTAGGAAATTAGATTCGGGTTCGGGATCGGGTTTAGGTTTGGGTTTTCAAGTTCAGGTTTAAGTTTAGGTTAGGGAGTTGAGATTAGGATTATGTGTAGGTTTAGTTTTAAGGATTTGAGAATACATTTTGGTTTTTAGTTTAGGTTCAGGTTTTAGGATTAGGTTTAGGTTATAGGTTTAGGTTGTAAGTGCAGGCTATAGGTTTTGGTTTAGGTTAGGTTATAGGTTAAGGTTTAGGGAATTGAGATTAGGTTAAGGTTTAGGTTTAGGAAATCGGGTTCGGGTTTAGGGTCGGATTTCGGTTTGGGTTTTCAAGTTTAGGTTTATGCTTAGGTTAGCAGGTTTTATGATTAGGTTTAGGTTGTAAGTGCAGGTTATAGGTTTAGGTTTAGGTTAGGTTATAGGTTAAGGTTTAAGGAATTGAGATTAGGTTAAGGTTTAGGTTTAAGAAATCGGGTTCGGGTTTAGGGTCGGGTTTCGGTTTGGGTTTTCAAGTTTAGATTAGGATTAGGTGTAGGTTTAGGTTTAGGGATTTGAGAATACATTTAGGTTTTAGGTTTAGGTTTAGGTGTAGGTTACATGTTAAGGTTTGGTTATAGGTTATAAGTTTATGTTGTAAGTTATAGGTTAAGGTTTTAGGACATAGGTTTTGGTTTAGGTTAAGGTTATAGGTTTAGGTGTAGGTTTAGGTTTAGGTGTAGGTTTAGCTTTTTGTTATAAGCTATAGGTTTAGGGAATTGAGAATAGGTTAAGGTTTAGGTTTAGGAAATCGGGTTTAGGTTCGGGATCAGGTTTAGGGTTTGGTTTTCAAGTTTAGGTTTAGGTTTAGGTTAGGGAGTTGAGACTAGTATTAGTTGTAGGTTTGGGTTCAGGGATTTGAGAATACATTTAGGTTATAGGTTTAGGTTTATGTTATAGGTTATAGGTTTAGGTTAAGGTTAAGGTTTAGGTTTAGGTTTAGGTTTTTGTAATAAGCTATAGGTTTAGGGAATTGAGAATAGGTTAAGGTTTAGGTTTAGGAAATCGGGTTCAGGTTCAGGTTTGGGTTTTGGTTTGGGTTTTCAAGTTTAAGTTTAGGTTTAGGTTAGGGAGAGTAGATTAGGATTAGGTGTAGGTTTAGGTTCAGGGATTTGAGAATACATTTTGATTTTATGTTTAGGTTTAGGTTATAGGTTATAGGTTTAGGTTAAGGTTTAGGTTAAGGTTTAGGTTTGGGTTTAGGTTTAGGTTAAAAGCTTTAGGTTTAGGGAATTGAGATTAGGTTAAGATTTTGGTTTAGGAAATCAGGTTCGGGCTCGGGATCTGGTTTAGGTTTGGGTTTTCAAGTTTAGGTTTAGGTTTAGGTTTGGGAGTTGAGATTAGGATTAGGTGGAGGTTTTTGTTTAGGGATTGGAGAATACATTTAGGTTTAGGTTATAGGTTATAGGTTTAGGTTTAGGTTTAGGTTAAGGTTTAGGTTTAGGTTTAGGTTTAGGTTGTTGTAAGTGCTATAGTTTTTATCCCTGTCTGTTGTCAAATTTGTGGTGCCAAAATCAATGTTATGTTATATATAACTTGCTTAAGTGAAGCTCTTTCAAGGATCAACATTCATGAACAAGCTAAGCTCACAACAAGCAAAGCTCACTAGACAAGACTCAAGCTGCAAGACTTCAAGAAGAGTTCAAGGCAGTTTGTACACTTTCAAGATTGAGCTACATCAAGGTTTGATCTACATCAAGACTTCAAGGCTCATACTTCAAGGTCTCAAGTTCCGAATGTTTCAATGTCCATACTTCATGGTTAAGGTTTGATTGACCATAGGTTGACCTTAGAAGTAGGTCATTTCGGATACATAAACCGAATGTTTATTTTACATGTGATTGGTCTGTTCTTCGACTAGTCCTAGGTCTTCTTCGACTAGTCCTGGACTTGCTTCGACCAGTCTAACTTTTTTTTGATCAATCGTGAGTTTGTTACAAATTCGGATAAAATTTGTTAGCCTTCGACTAGTCCAGAATCTATTCGACGATCGTAGGAACAGTGTCGGCCGATCTTGACCGATCGTACAATCTTCAACTTGAAGTCAGCGAAGATTTACAGGACCTACGACGATCGAAGAAACCTACGACCGATCGTAGGTGACCTACGACGATCGTAGAATGGTCAAAGCATATCCCGCCGGATTTTTCAAATATTTGTTATGGCTTCGACTAGTCGAAGAGCACTCTAGACCAGTCGAAGACCCGATCTTCTCACTTATAAATAGTGCACGAATCTCAGAAGAAATCATCGATTTAATTAATCTATTCAAGCCAATCTTCGTCGAACTTCTGAGAGATAATTCTGTGCTCCATCTAAGCTAAGTGTGCTTATTTAATATTCTCTTTCCTTAGCTTTATTTTAATTGATTTTGTTTCGTATATTCCAATCTGATTTGATAAAGAGGAATTATTATTCCCTTTCGTTGGAAGCAACATCAAGTAAGGCACGCCCTCTTTGGTTTAATTTAAAATCAATTAGAATTAGAACCATTGTAATCGAGTCTTGGACATTAAACTTGGACATTCAATCATCTACTTTGATTTGGTTCTACCGATCTACAACGAAGGAGATATTCAGGTATTTTACATATTATAAATTTCTTTCTATTATTTTGGTTTCTTTCAAGATTTGCCAGAAAAATCTTGTTATATTGGTTATCTGAGGAAAGCCAGGAAAACTCAGAAGTGGGGTTTTTTTAATTGTGTAAGCCCACATACAAAGACACAATTGTAAGAGTTTTGGGTGAACCTGGGAAAACCTATTTTTAGTGAACGCTAATATCCCCTGTGTGAGGATATTAGGAGTGGAGTAGCTTTTTGTGTGGCTGTTGTTTAACAGTTGGTGAACACACAGGCGAACCACTATAAACCCTTGTGTTTGATTGTTTTATTCTTCTAATTTTTAATTATTCTTTTGTGGGATGTATGTTTGGTGGTGAATGTTGTAATTATTTAATTCAAGCATTGTGGGAATGTTGTAATAGTTTAGAATTTATTTTTTGCTATTCCTTTATCACTTGATTTGCAATTTCATTTGAAAGTTGTTCCAGTAAGGTTGCCCTGCCATTTTTATGGTGTATGGCTGTCCCTAGAACAATTCATTTTTGATTCAAGTTATTTCAATTCAGTTTATATTTATTATTGTATTCCTCTTCAGTTTGAGACTTGATACAAAGATCTTTCTAGAAATAAGGTTGTCCTACCATAAACTCTGTTTTTGGTGTAAGGTTGTCCTTAGAACAACGTTTGTATCAACCTCTCAAGATCTGAATTTTGAGGTTATTTTAATTTACTGCATTGTGATTTACTTTGGCTATCATATTCATTTTAATTCCGCTGTTATAAGTTTTTATTTGGCACTGTCCTATTCACCCCCCCTCTAGGACATATAGCTTGGCCTTTTCAGTTATATGCTATAGGTTTAGGGAATTGAGATTAGGTTAAGGTTTAGGTTTAGGAAATCGGGTTCGGGTTGAGGATCGGGTTTAGGTTTGGGTTTTCAAGTTTATATTTAGGTTTAGGTTAGGGAGTTGAGATTAGGATTTGAGAATACATTTTGGTTTTAGGTTTAGGTTTAGGCTTTAGGCTTAGGTTTAGGTTATAGGTTTAGGTTGTAAGTGCAGGTTATAGGTTTCGGTTTAGGTTAGGTTATATGTTAAGGTTTAGGTAATTGAGAATAGGTTAAGGTTTAGGTTTAGGAAATCGGGTTGGGGTTCGGGATCGGGTTTAGGTTTGGGTTTTCAAGTTTAGGTTTAGGTTTAGGTTAGGGAGTTGAGATTAGGATTAGGTGTAGCTTTAGGTTTAGGGATTTGAGAATACATTTAGGTTTCAGGTTTAGGTTTAGGTGTAGGTTATGGGTTAAGGTTTAGGTTTTACGTTTAGGTTAAGGTTAGGTTATAGGTTATAAGTTTAGGTTCCTGGATATAGGTTAAGGTTTTAGGTCATAGGTTTTGGTTTAGGTTAAGGTTATAGGTTTCGGTATAGGTTTTGGTATAGGTTATACGCTATAGGTTTAGGGAATTGAGAATAGGTTAAGGTTTAGGTTTAGGAAATTGGGTTCGGGTTCCGGATCGGGTTTAGGTTTGGGTTTTCAAGTTTAGGTTTAGGTTTAGGTTAGGGAGTTGAGATTAGGATTAGGTATAGGTTTAGGTTTAGAGATTTGAGAATACATTTAGATTTTAGCTTATAGGTTTAGGTTTAGGGTTTAGGTTAAGGTTTAGGTTTAAGTTTAGGTTATAAGCTATAGGTTTAGGGAATTGGGAATAGTTTAAGGTTTAGGTTTAGGAAATCGGGTTTGGGTTCGGGATCGGGTTTAGGTTTAGGTTAGGGAGTTGAGATTAGGATTAAGTGTAGGTTTAGGTTTAGGGATTTGAGAATACATTTAGCTTTTAGATTTAGTTTTAGGTTATAGGTTATAGGTTTAGGTTTAGGTTTAGGTTAAAGTTTAGTTTTAGGTTATAAGCTATAGGTTTGAGGAATTGAGATTACGTTAAGGTTTAGGTTTAGGAAATCGGGGTCGGGTTCAGGATCAGGTTTAGGGTTGGGTTTTCAAGTTTAGGTTTAGGTTTAGGTTAGGGAGTTGGGATTAGTATTAGTTGTAGGTTTAGGTTCAGGGATTTGAGAATACATTTAGGTTATAGGTTTAGGTTTAGGTTATAGGTTATAGGTTTAGGTTTAGGTTAAGGTTAAGGTTTAGGTTTAGGTTTAGGTTTTTGTTATAAGCTATAGGTTTAGGGAATTAAGAATAGGTTAAGGTTTAGGTTTAGGAAATCGGGTTCTGGTTCGGGTTCAGGTTTTGGTTTGGGTTTTTAAGTTTAGGTTTAGATTTAGGTTAGGGAGTTGAGATTAGGATTAGGTGTAGGTTTAGGTTTAGGGATTTGAGAATACATTTGGGTTTTAGGTTTAGGTTTAGGTAATTGGTTTAGGTTTAGGGTTTAGGTTAAGGTTTTAGTTTAGGTTTAGGGAATTAAGAATAGGTTAAGGTTTAGGTTTAGGAAATCGGGTTCGGGTTCGGGATCGGGTTTAGGTTTGGATTTTCAAGTGTAGATTAAGGTTTTGGTTAGGGAGTTGAGATTAGGATTAGGAGTAGGTTTAGGTTTAGGGATTTGAGAGTACATTTAGGTTTTAGGTTTAGATTTAGGTTATAGGTTATTGGCTTAGGTTGAGGTTTAGGTTAAGGTTTAGGTTTGGGTTTAGGTTTAAGTTATAATTTTTAGGTTTTGGGAATTGAGATTAGGTTAAGATTTTGGTTTAGGAAATCGGGTTCGGGTTCGGGATCTGGTTTAGGTTTGGGTTTTCAAGTTTAGGTTTAGGTTTAGGTTTGGGAGTTGAGATTAGGATTAGGTGTAGGTGTTTGTTTTGGGATTGGAGAATACATTTAGGTTTAGGTTGTAGGTTATAGGTTTAGGTGTAGGTTATATGCTTTAGGTTTAGGGAATTGAGATTAGGTTAAGGTTTAGGTTTAGGAAATCGGGTTGGGGTTGGGGATTGGGTTTAGGTTTGGATTTTCAAGTTTATATTTAGGTTTAGGTTAGGGAGTTGAGATTAGGATTTGAGAATACATTTTGGTTTTAGGTTTAGGTTTAGGCTTTAAGCTTAGGTTTAGGTTGTAAGTGCAGGTTATAGGTTTCGGTTTAGGTTAGGTTATATGTTAAGGTTTAGGGAATTGAGAATAGGTTATAGTTTAGGTTTAGGTGTAGGTTATGGGTTAAGGTTTAGGTTTTACATTTTGGTTAAGGTTAGGTTATAGGTTCTAAGTTTAGGTTCTAGGATATAGGTTAAGGTTTTAGGTCATAGGTTTTGGTTTAGGTTAAGGTTAAAGGTTTCGGTATAGGTTTTGGTATAGGTTATAAGCTATAGGTTTAGGGAATTGAGAATAGGTTAAGGTTTAGGTTTAGGAAATTGGGTTCGGGTTCGGGATCGGGTTTAAGTCTGGGTTTTCAAGTTTAGGTTTAGGTTAGGGAGTTGAGATTAGGATTATGTATAGGTTTAGGTTTAGAGATTTGAGAATACATTTAGGTTTTCGGTTATAGGTTTAGTTTTAGGGTTTAGGTTAAGGTTTAGGTTTAGTTTTAGGTTATAAGCTATAGGTTTGGGAATTGCGAATAGTTTAAGGATTAGGTTTAGGAAATCGGGTTCGGGTTCGGGATCGGGTTTAGGTTTAGGTTAGGGAGTTGAGATTAGGATTAAGTGTAGGTTTAGGTTTAGGGATTTGAGAATACATTTAGCTTTTAGATTTAGTTTTAGGTAATAGGTTTTAGGTTTAGGTTTAGGTTAAAGTTTAGTTTAGGTTATAAGCTATAGGTTTGAGGAATTGAGATTAGGTTAAGGTTTAGGTTTAGGAAATCGGGTTCGGGTTCGGGATCAGGTTTAGGGTTGGGTTTTCAAGTTTAGGTTTAGGTTTAGGTTAGGGAGTTGGGATTAGTATTAGTTGTTGGTTTAGGTTCAGGGATTTGAGAATACATTTAGGTTATAGGTTTAGGTTTAGGTTATAGGTTATAGGTTTAGGTTTAGGTTAAGGTTAAGGTTTAGGTCTAGGTTTAGGTTTTTGTTATAAGTTATAGCTTTAGGCAATTGACAATAGGTTAAGGTTTAGGTTTAGGAAATCGGGTTCAGGTTCGGGTTCGGGTTTTGGTTTGGGTTTTTAAGTTTAGGTTTAGATTTAGGTTAGGGAGTTGAGATTAGGATTAGGTGTAGGTTTAGGTTTATGGATTTGGGAATACATTTGGGTTTTAGGTTTAGGTTTAGGTTATTGGTTTAGGTTTAGGGTTTAGGTTAAGGTTTTAGTTTAGGTTTAGGTTATAAGCTATAGGTTTAGGGAATTGAGAATAGGTTAAGGTTTAGGTTTAGGAAATCGGGTTCGGGTTTGGGATCGGGTTTAGGTTTGGTTTTTCAAGTGTAGATTAAGGTTTTGGTTAGGGAGTTGAGATTAGGAATAGGAGTAGGTTTAGGTTTAGGGATTTGAGAGTACATTTAGGTTTTAGGTTTAGATTTAGGTTATAGGTTATAGGCTTAGGTTGAGGTTTAGGTTAAGGTTTAGGTTTGAGTTTAGGTTTAGGTTATAATTTTTAGGTTTAGGGAATTGAGATTAGGTTAAGATTTTGGTTTAGGAAATCGGGTTCGGGTTCGGGATCTGGTTTAGGTTTGGGTTTTCAAGTTTAGGTTTAGGTTTAGGTTTGGGAGTTGAGATTAGGATTAGGTGTAGGTTTTTGTTTAGGGATTGGAGAATACATTTAGGTTTAGGTTGTAGGTTATAGGTTTAGGTTTAGGTTATATGCTATAGGTTTTGGGAATTGAGATTAGGTTAAGGTTTAGGTTTAGGAAATCGGGTTTGGGTTGGGGATTGGGTTTAGGTTTGGATTTTCAAGTTTATATTTAGGTTTAGGTTAGGGAGTTGAGATTAGGATTTGAGAATACATTTTGGTTTTAGGTTTAGGTTTAGGCTTTAAGCTTAGGTTTAGGTTGTAAGTGCAGGTTATAGGTTTCGGTTTAGGTTAGGTTATATGTTAAGGTTTAGGGAATTGAGAATAGGTTATGGTTTAGCTTTAGGTATTTTTTATGGGTTAAGGTTTAGGTTTTACGTTTAGGTTAAGGTTAGGTTATAGGTTCTAAGTTTAGGTTCTAGGATATAGGTTAAGGTTTTAGGTCATAGGTTTTGGTTTAGGTTAAGGTTATAGGTTTCGGTATAGGTTTTGGTATAGGTTATAAGCTATAGGTTTAGGGAATTGAGAATAGGTTAAGGTTTAGGTTTAGGAAATTGGGTTCGGGTTCGGGATCGGGTTTAGGTCTGGGTTTTCAAGTTTAGGTTTAGGTTAGGGAGTTGAGATTAGGATTAGGCATAGGTTTAGGTTTAGAGATTTGAGAATACATTTAGGTTTTAGGTTATAGGTTTAGGTTTAGGGTTTAGGTTAAGGTTTAGGTTTAGTTTTAGGTTATAAGCTATAGGTTTGGGGAATTGCGAATAGTTTAAGGATTAGGTTTAGGAAATCGGGTTCGGGTTCGGGATCGGGTTTAGGTTTAGGTTAGGGAGTTGAGATTAGGATTAAGTGTAGGTTTTGGTTTAGGGATTTGAGAATACATTTAGATTTTAGGTTTAGGTTTAGGTTATAGGTTATAGGTTTAGGTTTAGGTTTAGGTTATGTTTTATGATTAGGTTTAGGTTTAGGTTATAAGCTATAGGTTTAGGGAATTGAGATTAGGTTAAGGTTTAGGTTTAGGAAATCAGGTTCGGGTTCGGGTTTAGGTTTGGGCTTTCAAGTGGGAGTTGAGATTAGGATTATGTGTAGGTTTAGGTTTAGGGATTGGAGAATACATTTAGCTTTTAGATTTAGTTTTAGGTTTAGGTTTAGGTTTAGGTTAAAGTTTAGCTTTAGTTTAAAAGCTATAGGTTTGAGGAATTTTAGATTAGGTTAATGTTTAGGTTTAGGAAATCGGGTTCGGGTTGGAGATCGGGTTTAGGTTTTGGTTTTCAAGTTTATGTTTGGATTTAGGTTAGGGAGTTGAGATTAGGATTAGGTGTAGATTTATGTTTAGGGATTTGAGAGTACATTTTGATTTTATGTTTAGGTTTAGGTGATAGATTATAGGTTTAGGCTTAAGTTTAGGTTTAGGTTATAACCTATAGGTTTAGGGATTTGAGAATAGGTTCAGGTTTAGGTTTAGGAAATCGAGTTTGGGTTCGGGATCAGGTTTAGGTTTAGGTTTTCAAGTTTTGGTTTAGGTTTAGGTTAGGGAGTTGAGATTATGATTAGGTGTAGGTGTAGGTTTAGGGATTTGAGAATACATTTAGGTTTTAGGTTTAAGTTTAGGTTATAGGTTACAGGTTTAGGTTGAGGTTAAGGTTAAGGTTTAGGATTAGGTGTTGGTTATAGGTTATGGTTTAGGTTTTACGTTTAGGTTAAGGTTAGGTTATAGGTTATAAGTTTAGGTTATAGGTTATATGTTAAGGTTTTAGGTCATAGGTTTTTGTTTAGGTTAAGGTTTAGGTTTATGTTTAGGTTATAAGCTATAGGTTTAGGGAATTGAGATTAGGTTAATGTTTAGGTTTAGGAAATCGAGTTCAGGTTGGGGATCGGGTTTAGGTTTGGTTTTTCAAGTTTATGTTTAGGTTTAGGTTAGGGAGTTGAGATTAAGATTTGAGAATTCATTTTTGTTTTAGGTTTTGGTTTAGGTTTTAGGCTTAGGTTATGGTTATAGGTTTAGTTAGTAAGTGTAGGTTATAGGTTTCGGGTTAGGTTGTGTTATATGTTAAGGTTTTGGGAATTGAGAATAGGTTAAGGTTTAGTTTTAGGAAATCGGGTTCGGGTTCGGGGTCAGGTTTCGGTTTGGGTTTTCAAGTTTAGGTTTAGGTTTAGGTTAGGGAGTTGAGATTAGAATTAGGTGTAGGTTTAGGTTTAGGGATTTGAGAATACATTTAGGTTTCAGGTTTAGGTTTAGGTGTAGGTTATAGGTTAAGGTTTAGGTTTTACGTTTAGGTTAAGGTTAGGTTATAGGTTATAAGTTTAGGTTATAGGATATAGGTTAAGGTTTTAGGTCACAGGTTTTGGTTTAGGTTAAGGTTATAGGTTTCGGGTTAGGTTTAGGTTTAGGTTAAGGTTTAGGTTTAGGTTATAAGCTATAGGTTTAGGGAATTGAGAATAGGTTAAGGTTTAGGTTTAGGAAATCGGGTCGGAGTTCGGGATCGGGTTTAGGTTTGGGTTTTCAAGTTTAGGTTTAGGTTTAGGTTAGGGAGTTGAGAATAGGATTAGGTATTGGTTTAGGTTTAGAGATTTGAGAATACATTTAGGTTTTAGGTTTAGGTTTAGGTTATATGTTTAGGTTTTGGGTTTAGGTTAAGGTTTAGGTGTAGGTTTAGGTTATAAGATATAGGTTTAGGGAATTGAGAATAGTTTACGGTTTAGGTTTAGGAAATCAGGTTCAGGTTCGGGATCGGGTTTAGGTTTGGGTTTTCAAGTTTAGGTTTAGGTTTAGATTTAGGTTTAGGTTTAGGTTATAAGCTATAGGTTTAGGGAATTGAGAATAGTTTAAGGTTTAGGTTTAGGAAATCGGGTTCGGGTTCGGGATCGGGTTTAGGTTTGGGTTTTCAAGTTTAGGTTTAAGTTTAGGTTAGGGTGTTGAGATTAGGATTAAGTGTAGGTTTAGGTTTAGGGATTTGAGAATACATTTAGGTTTTAGGTTTAGGTTTAAGTTATAGGTTATAGGTTTAGGTATAGGTTTAGGTTAAGTTCTATGTTTAGGTTTAGGTTTAGGTTATAAGCTAGAGGTTTAGGGAATTGAGATAAGGTTAAGGTTTAGGTTTAGGAAATCGGGTTCGGGTTGGGGATCGGGTTTAGGTTTGGTTTTTCAAGTTTATGTTTAGGTTTAGGTTAGGGAGTTAAGATTAAGATTTGAGAATTCATTTTGCTTTTAGGTTTTTCGGCTTAGGTTATGGTTATAGGTGTAGGTTGTAAGTGCAGGTTATAGGTTTTGGTTTAGGTTGTGTTATATGTTAAGGTTTAAAGAATTGAGAATAGGTTAAGGTTTAGGTTAAGGAAATCGGGTTCGGGTTCGGGGTCAGGTTTCGGTTTGGGTTTTCAAGTTTAGGTTTAGGTTTAGGTTAGGGAGCTGAGATTAGAATTAGGTGTAGGTTTAGGTTTAGGGATTTGAGAATACATTTAGGTTTTAGGTTTTGGTTTTGGTGTAGGTTATAGGTTATGGTTTAGGTTTTACCTTTAGGTTAAGGTTAGGTTTTAGGTTATAAGTTTAGGTTATAGGATATAGGTTAAGGTTTTAGGTCACAGGTTTTAGTTTAGGTTACGGTTATAGGTTTCGGGTTAGGTTTAGGTTTAGGTTAAGGTTTAGGTTTAGGTTGTAAGCTATAGGTTTAGGGAATTGAGAATAGGTTAAGGTTTAGGTTTAGGAAATCGGGTCGGAGTTCGGGATCGGGTTTCAGTTTTGGGTTTTCAAGTTTAGGTTTAGGTTTTGGTTAGGGAGTTGAGAATAGGATTAGGTATAGGTTTAGGTTTAGAGAATTGAGAATACATTTAGGTTTTAGGTTTAGGTTTAGGTTATATGTTTAGGTTTAGGGTTTAGGTTAAGGTTTAGATTTAGGTTTAGGTTATAAGTTATAGGTTTAGGGAATTGAGAATAGTTTATGGTTTAGGTTTAGGAAATCGGGTTCGGGTTCGGGATCAGGTTTAGGTTTGGGTTTTCAAGTTTAAGTTTAGGTTTAGGTTTAGGTTATAAGCTATAGGTTTAGGGAATTGAGAATAGTTTAAGGTTTAGCTTTAGGAAATCGGGTTCAGGTTCGGGATTGGGTTTAGGTTTGGGTTTTCAAGTTTAGGTTTAGGTTTAGGTTAGGGAGTTAAGATTAGGATTAGGTGTAGGTTTAGGTTTAGGGATTTGAGAATACATTTAGGTTTTAGGTTTAGGTTTAGGTTATAGGTTATAGGTTTAGGTTTAGGTTTTGGTTAAGTTTTATGTTTAGGTCTATGTTATAAGCTATAGGTTTAGGGAATTGAGATTAGGTTAAGGTTTAGGTTTAGGAAATCGGGTTTGGGTTCGGGTTCGGGTTTAGGTTTGGGTTTTCAAGTTTAGGTTTTGGTTTAGGTTAGGGAGTTGAGGTTAGGATTAGGTGTAGGTTTAGGTTTAGGGATTTGAGAATACATTTTGGTTTTAGATTTAGTTTTAGGTTATAGGTTTTAGGTTTAGGTCTAGGTTTAGGTTAAAGTTTAGGTTTAGGTTATAAGCTATAGGTTTGAGGAATTGAATTAGGTTAATGTTTGGGTTTAGGAAATCGGGCTCGGGTTAGAGATCGGGTTTAGGTTTATGTTTTCAATTTTATGTTGAGGTTTAGGTTAGGGAGTTGAGATTAGGATAAGGAGTAGGTTTAGGTTTAGGGATTTGAGAATACATTTTGATTATATGTTTAGGTTTAGGTGATAGATTATAGGTTTAGGTTTAAGTATAAGTTTAGGTTTTAAGCTATATGTATAGAGAATTGAGAATAGGTTAAGGTTTAGGTTTAGGAAATCGGGTTCGGGTTCGGGATCAGGTTTGGGTTTGGGTTTTCAAGTTTTGGTTTAGGTTTAGGTTAGGGAGTTGAGTTTATGATTAGGTGTTGGTTTAGGTTTGGGGATTTGAGAATACATTTAGGCTTTAGGTTTAGGTTTAGGTTATAGGTTATAGGTTTAGGTTGAGGTGAAGGTTAAGGATTGGGTTTAGGTGTAGGTTATAGGTTATGGTTTAGGTTTTACTTTTAGGTTAAGGTTAGGTTATAGGTTATAAGTTTAGGTTATAGGTTATAGGTTAAGGTTTTAGGTCATAGGTTTTGGTTTAGGTCAAGGTTTAGGTTTTCGTTTAGGTTTAAGTTTAGGTTATAAGCTATAGGTTTAGGGAATTGAGATTAGGTTAAGGTTTAGGTTTAGGAAATCGGGTTTGGGTTGGGGATTAGGTTTAGGTTTGGTTTTTCAAGTTTTTGTTTAGGTTTAGGTTAGGGAGTTGAGATTAGGATTTGAGAATACATTTTAGTTTTAGGTTTAGGTTTAGGGTTTAGGCTTAGGTTTAGGTTATAGGTTTAGGTTGTAAGTGCATGTTATAGGTTTCGGTTTAGGTTAGGTTTGTTAAGGTTTAGGGAATTGAGAATAGGTTAAGGTTTAGGTTTAGGAAATCGGGTTCGGGTTCGGGATCGGGTTTCGGTTTGGGTTTTCAAGTTTAGGTTTAGGTTTAGGTTAGGGAGTTGAGATTAGGATTAGGTGTAGGTTTCGGTTTAGGGATTTGAGAATACATTTAGCTTTTAGATTTAGTTTTAGGTTATAGGTTTTAAGTTTAGGTTTTAGTTTAGGTTAAAGTTTAGGTTTAGGTTATAAGCTATAGGTTTGAGGAATTTAGATTAGGTTAATGTTTAGGTTTAGGAAATCGGGTTCGGGTTGGAGATCAGGTTCAGGTTTGGGTTTTCAGGTTTATGTTTACGTTTAGGTTAGGGAGTTGAGATTTGGATTAGGTGTAGGTTTAGGTTTAGGGATTTTAGAATACATTTTGATTTTATGTTTAGGTTTAGGTGATAGATTATAGGTTTAGGTTTAGGTTTAGGTTATAAGCTATAGGTTTAGGGAATTGAGAATAGGTTCAGCTTTAGGTTTAGGAAATCGAGTTTGGGTTCGGGATCAGGTTTAGGTTTAGGTTTTAAAGTTTTGGTTTAAGTTTAGGTTAGGGAGTTGAGATTATAATTAGGTGTAGGTTTAGGTTTTTGGATTTGAGAATGCATTTAGGTTTTAGGTTTAGGTTTAGGTTATAGGTTATAGGTTTAGGTTGAGGTTAAGGTTAAGGTTTAGGATTAGGTGTAGGTTATATAGGTTATGGTTTAAGTTTTACGTTTAGGTTAAGGTTAGGTTATAGGTTATAAGTTTAGGTTATAGGTTATAGGTTAAGGTTTTAGGTCATAGGTTTTGGTTTAGGTTAAGGTTTAGGTTTAGGTTTAGGTTATAAGCTATAGGTTTAGAGAATTGGGATTAGGTTAAGGTTTAGGTTTAGGAAATCAGGTTCGGGTTGGGGATCGGGTTTAGGTTTGGTTTTTCAAGTTTATGTTTAGGTTTAGGTTAGGGAGTTGAGATTAAGATTTGAGAATTTATTTTAGTTTTAGGTTTAGGTTTAGGTTTTTCGGCTTAGGTTATGGTTATATGTTTAGGTTGTAAGTGCAGGTTATAGGTTTCGGTTTAGGTTTGGTTTTATGTTAACGTGTAGGGAATTGAGAATAGGTTAAGGTTTAGGTTTAGGAAATCGGGTTCGGGTTCGGGGTCAGGTTTGGGTTTGGGTTTTCAAGTTTAGGTTTAGGTTTAGATTAGGGAGCTGAGATTAGAATTAGGTGTAGGTTTAGGTTTAGGGATTTGAGAATACATTTAGGTTTTAGGTTATAGGTTATAAGTTTAGGTTATAGGATATAGGTTTAGGTTTTACGTTTAGGTTAAGGTTAGGTTATAGGTTATAAGTTTAGGTTATAGGATATAGGTTAAGGTTTTAGGTCACAGGTTTTGGTTTAGGTTAAGGTTATAGGTTTCGGTATAGGTTTAGGTTAAGGTTAAGGTTTAGGTTTAGGTTATAAGGTATAGGTTTAGGGAATTGAGAATAGGTTAAGGTTTAGGTTTAGGAAATTGGGTCCGAGTTCGGGATTGGGTTTAGGTTTGGGTTTTCAAGTTTAGGTTTGGGTTTTCAAGTTTAGGTTTAGGTTTAGGTTAGGGAGTGGAGATTAGGATTAGGTATAGGTTTAGGTTTAGAGATTGGAGAATACGTTTAGGTTTTAGGTTTAGGTTTAGGTTATATGTTTAGGTTTAGGGTTTAGGTTTAGGTTTAGGTTATAAGCTATAGGTTTAGGGAATTGAGAATAATTTATGGTTTAGGTTTAGGAAATCGGGTTCGGGTTCGGGATCGAGTTTAGGTTTGGGTTTTCAAGTTTAGGTTTAGGTTTTGGTTTAGGTTTAGGTTATAAGCTATAGGTTTAGGGAATTGAGAATAGTTTAAGGTTTAGCTTTAGGAAATCGGGTTAGGGTTCAGGATCGGGTTTAGGTTTGGGTTTTCAAGTTTAGGTTTAGGTTTAGGTTAGGGTGTTGAGATTAGGATTAAGTGTAGGTTTAGGTTTAGGGATTTGAGAATACATTTAGGTTTTAGGTTTAGGTTTAGGTTATAGGTTATAGGTTTAGGTTTAGGTTTAGGTTAAGTTTTATGCTTAGGTTTAGGTTTAGGTTATAAGCTATAGGTTTAGGGAATTGAGATTAGGTTAAGGTTTAGGTTTAGTAAATCAAGTTTGGGTTCGGGTTCGGGTTTAGGTTTAGGTTTTCAAGTTTAGGTTTAGGTTTAGGTTAGGGAGTTGAGATTAGGATTAGGTGTACGTTTAGGTTTAGGGATTTGAGAATACATTTAGGTTTTAGATTTAGTTTTAGGTTATAGGTTTTAGGTTTAGTTTTATGTTTATGTTAAAGCTTAGGTTTAGGTTATAAGATATAGGTTTGAGGAATTGAGATTAGGTTATTGTTTGGGTTTAGGAAATCGGGCTCGGGTTAGAGATCGGGTTTAGGTTTGGGTTTTCAAGTTTATGTTGAGGTTTAGGTTCGGGAGTTGAGGTTAGGATTAGGTGTAGGTTTAGGTTTAGGGATTTGAGAACACATTTTGATTTTATGTTTAGGTTTAGGTGATAGATTATAGGTTTAGGTTTTAAGCTATAGGTTTAGTTAATTGAGAATAGGTTAAGGTTTTTGGTTTAGGAAATTGGGTTCGTGTTCGGGATCAGGTTTAGGTTTGGGTTTTCAAGTTTTGGTTTAGGTTTTGGTTAGGGAGTTGAGATTATGATTATGTTTTGGTTTAGGTTTAGAGATTTGTGAATACATTTAGGTTTTATGTTTATGTTTAGGTTATAGTTTATAGTTTTAGTTTGAGGTGAAGGTTAAGGTTTAGGTTTAGGTGTAGGTTATAGGTTATGGTTTAGGTTTTACATTTAGGTTAAGGTTAGGTTATAGGTTATAGGTTATAGGTTAAGGTTTTAGGTTTAGGTTTAGGTTATAGGTTATAGGTTTAGGTTTAGGTTTAGGTTAAGGTTTAGGTTATAAGTTATAGGTTTAGGGAATTGAGAATAGGTTACGGTTTAGGTTTAAGAAATCGGGTTCGGTTTCAGGATCGGGTTCCGGTTTGGGTTTTCAAGTTTAGGTTTAGGTTTAGGTTAGGGAGTTGAGATTAGGATTAGGTGTAAGTTTAGGTTTAGGGATTTGAGAATACATTTAGGTTTTAGGTTCAGGTTAGGTGTAGGTTATAGGTTAAGGTTTAGGTTTTACGTTTAGGTTAAGGTTAGGTTATAGGTTATAAGTTTAGGTTATAGGATATAGGTTAAGGTTTTAGGTCACAGGTTTTGGTTTAGGTTAAGGTTATAGGTTTCGGTATAGGTTTAGGTTTAGGTTAAGGTTTAGGTTTAGGTTATAAGGTATAGGTTTAGGGAATTGAGAATAGGTTAAGGTTTAGGTTTAGGAAATAGGGTCCGAGTTCGGGATAGAGTTTAGGTTTGGGTTTTCAAGTTTAGGTTTGGGTTTAGGTTAGGGAGTGGAGATTAGGATTAGGTATAGGTTTAGGTTTAGGGATTTTAGAATACATTTAGGTTTTAGGTTTAGGTTTAGGTTATATGTTTAGGTTTAGGGTTTAGGTTTAGGTTTAGGTTATACGCTATAGGTTTAGGGAATTGAGAATAATTTATGGTTTAGGTTTAGGAAATCGGGTTCGGGTTCGGGATCGAGTTTAGGTTTGGGTTTTCAAGTTTAGGTTTAGGTTTTGGTTTAGGTTTAGGTTATAAGCTATAGGTTTAGGGAATTGAGAATAGTTTAAGGTTTAGCTTTAGGAAATCGGGTTAGGGTTCAGGATCGGGTTTAGGTTTGGGTTTTCACGTTTGGGTTTAGGTTTAGGTGTTGAGATTAGGATTAAGTGTAGGTTTAGGTTTAGGGAGTTGAGAATACATTTAGGTTTTAGGTTTAGGTTTAGGTTATAGGTTATAGGTTTAGGTTTAGGTTTAGGTTAAGTTTTATGCTTAGGTTTAGGTTTAGGTTATAAGCTATAGGTTTAGGGAATTGAGATTAGGTTAAGGTTTAGGTTTAGTAAATCAAGTTTGGGTTCGGGTTCGGGTTTAGGTTTAGGTTTTCAAGTTTATGTTTAGGTTTAAGTTTAGGGAGTTGAGATTAGGATTAGGTGTACGTTTAGGTTTAGGGATTTGAGAATACATTTAGGTTTTAGATTTAGTTTTAGGTTATAGGTTTTAGGTTTAGTTTTATGTTTATGTTAAAGCTTAGGTTTAGGTTATAAGATATAGGTTTAAGGAATTGAGATTAGGTTATTGTTTGGGTTTAGGAAATCGGGCTCGGGTTAGAGATCGGGTTTAGGTTTGGGTTTTCAAGTTTATGTTGAGGTTTAGGTTCGGGAGTTGAGGTTAGGATTAGGTGTAGGTTTAGGTTTAGGGATTTGAGAACACATTTTGATTTTATGTTTAGGTTTAGGTGATAGATTATAGGTTTAGGTTTTAAGCTATAGGTTTAGTTAATTGAGAATAGGTTAAGGTTTTTGGTTTAGGAAATTGGGTTCGTGTTCGGGATCAGGTTTAGGTTTGGGTTTTCAAGTTTTGGTTTAGGTTTAGGTTAGGGAGTTGAGATTATGATTAGGTGTAGGTTTAGGTTTAGAGATTTGAGAATACATTTAGGTTTTAGGTTTAGGTTTAGGTTATAGGTTATAGGTTTAGGTTGAGGTGAAGGTTAAGGTTTAGGTTTAGGTGTAGGTTATAGGTTATGGTTTAGGTTTTACATTTAGGTTAAGGTTAGGTTATAGGTTATAAGTTTAGGTTATAGGTTATAGGTTAAGGTTTTAGGTCATAGGTTTTGGTTTAGGTTAAGGTTTAGGTTTAGGTTTAGGTCATAAGCAATAGGCTTAGGGAATTGAGATTAGGTTAAGGTTTAGGTTTAGGAAATCGGGATCAAATTCGGGATCGGGTTCTGGATCGGGTCTAGGTTGTGTTTTCAAGTTTAGGTTTAGGTTTAGATTAGGGAGCTGAGATTAGAATTAGGTGTAGGTTTAGGTTTAGGGATTTGAGAATACATTTAGGTTTTAGGTTTAGGTTTAGGTGTAGGTTATAGGTGAAGGTTTAGGTTTTACGTTTAGGTTAAGGTTAGGTTATAGGTTATAAGTTTAGGTTATAGGATATAGGTTTAGGTTTTAGGTCACAGGTTTTGGTTTAGGTTATAGGTTATAGGTTTCGGTTTAGGTTTAGGTTTAGGTTAAGGTTTAGGTTTAGGTTATAAGCTATAGGTTTAGGGAATTGAGAATAGGTTAAGGTTTAGGTTTATGAAATCGGGTCCAAGTTCGGTATCGGGTTTAGGTTTTGGTTTTCAAGTTTAGGTTTAGGTTTAGGTTAGGGAGTGGAGATTAGGATTAGGTATAGGGTTAGGTTTAGGGATTTGAGAATACATTTAGGTTTGAGGTTTATGTTTAGGTTTAGGTTTAGGTTTAGGTTTAGGTTATAAGCTATAGGTTTAGGGAATTGAGAATAGTTTATGGTTTAGGTTTAGGAAATCGGGTTCGGGTTCGGGATCGGGTTTAGGTTTGGGTTTTCAAGTTTAGGTTTAGGTTTAAGTTTTAGGTTATAAGCTATAGGTTTAGGGAATTGAGAATAGTTTAAGGTTTAGAATTAGGAAATCGGGTTCGGGTTCGGGATTGGGTTTAGGTTTGGGTTTTCAAGTTTAGGTTTAGGTTTAGGTTAGGGAGTTGAGATTAGGATTAGGTGTAGGTTTAGGTTTAGGGATTTGAGAATACATTTAGGTTTTAGGTTTAAGTTTAGCTTATAGGTTATAGGTTTAGCTTATAGTTTATAGGTTTAGGTTAAGTTTTAGGTTTAAGTTTAGGTTTAGGTTAAGTTTAGGTTTAGGTTTAAGCTATAGGTTTAGGGAATTAAGAATAGGTTAAGGTTTAGGTTTAGAAAATCGGGTTCAGGTTCGGGTTCGGGATCGGGTTTAGGTTTGGGTTTTCAAGTTTAGGTTTAGGTTTAAGTTAGGGAGTTGAGATTAGGATTAGGTGTAAGTTTAGGTTTAGGGATTTGAGAATACATTTAGGTTTTAGATTTAGTTTTAGGTTATAGGTTTTAGGTTTAGTTTTATGTTTATGTTAAAGCTTAGGTTTAGGTTATAAGATATAGGTTTGAGGAATTGAGATTAGGTTATTGTTTGGGTTTAGGAAATCGGGCTCGGGTTAGAGATCGGGTTTAGGTTTGGGTTTTCAAGTTTATGTTGAGGTTTAGGTTCGGGAGTTGAGGTTAGGATTAGGTGTAGGTTTAGGTTTAGGGATTTGAGAACACATTTTGATTTTATGTTTAGGTTTAGGTGATAGATTATAGGTTTAGGTTTTAAGCTATAGGTTTAGTTAATTGAGAATAGGTTAAGGTTTTTGGTTTAGGAAATTGGGTTCGTGTTCGGGATCAGGTTTAGGTTTGGGTTTTCAAGTTTTGGTTTAGGTTTAGCTTAGGGAGTTGAGATTATGATTAGGTGTAGGTTTAGGTTTAGAGATTTGAGAATACATTTAGGTTTTAGGTTTAGGTTTAGGTTATAGGTTATAGGTTTAGGTTGAGGTGAAGGTTAAGGTTTAGGTTTAGGTGTAGGTTATAGGTTATGGTTTAGGTTTTACATTTAGGTTAAGGTTAGGTTATAGGTTATAAGTTTAGGTTATAGGTTATAGGTTAAGGTTTTAGGTCATAGGTTTTGGTTTTGGTTTAGGTTAAGTTTTAGGTTTTGGTTTAGGTTTAGGTTTAGGTTATAAGCTATAGGTTTAGGGAATTGAGATTAGGTTAAGGTTTAGGTTTAGGAAATCGGGTTCGGGTTGGGGATCGGGTTTAGGTTTGGTTTTTCAAGTTTATGTTTAGGTTTAGGTTAGGGAGTTGAGAGTAGAATTTGAGAATACATTTTAGTTTAGGTTTAGGTTTAGGTTTTAGGCTTAGGTTTAGTTTATAGGTTTAGGTTGTAAGTGCTGGTTATAGGTTTCAGTTTAGCTTAGGTTATATGTTAAGGTTTAGTGAATTGAGAATAGGTTAAGGTTTAGGTTTAGGAAATCGAGTTCGGGTTCAGGATCGGGTTTCGGTTTGGGTTTTCAAGTTTAGGTTTATGTTTAAGTTAGGGAGTTGAGATTAGAATTAGGTGTAGGTTTAGGTTTAAGGATTTTGAGAATACATTTAGGTTTTAGGTTTAGGTTTTGGTGTAGGTTATAGGTTAAGGTTTAGGTTTTACGTTTAGGTTATGGATAGGTAATAGGTTATAAGTTTAGGTTCTAGGATATAAGTTAAGGTTTTAGGTCACAGGTTTTGGTTTAGGTTAAGGTTTTTGGTTTCGGTTTGGGTTTTGGTTTAGGTTAAGGTTTAGGTTTAGGTTAGGTTTAGGTTTAGGTTAGGGAGTTGAGATTAGGATTAAGTGTAGGTTTAGGTCTAGTGATTTAAGAATACATTTAGGTTTTAAGTGTAGGTTTAGGTTTAGGGATTTGAGAATACATTTATGTTTTAGGTTTAGTTTTAGGTTATAGGTTTTAGGTTTTGGTTTAGGTTTAGGTTGAAGTTTAGGTTTAGGTTTTAAGCTATAGGTTTTAGGAATTGAGATTAGGTCAAGGTTTAGGTTTAGGATATCGGGTTCAGGTTGGGGATCGGGTTTAGGTTTGGGTTTTCAAGTTTATTTTTATGTTTAGGTTAGGGAGTTTAGATTAAGGTTATGTGTAGGTTTAGGTTTAGGGATTTGAGAATACATTTTGATTTTATGTTTAGGTTTAGGTTTAGGTTTAGGTTTTAAGCTATAGGTTTAGGGAATTAAGAATAGGTTAAGGTTTAGGTTTAGGAAATTGGGTTCGGGTTCGGGATCAGGTTTACGTTTGGGTTTTCAAGTTTAGGTTTGGGTTTAGGTAAGGGAGTTGAGATTTTGATTAGGTTTAGGTTTAGGTTTAGGGATTTGAGAATACATTTAGGTTATAGGTTTAGGTTTAGGTTATAGGTTATAGGCTTAGGTTGAGGTTAAGGTTAAGGTTTAGGTTTAGGTGTAGGTTATTGGTTAAGGTTAGGTTATAGGTTATAAGTTTAGGTTATAGGTTATAGGTTAGGGTTTTAGGTTATAGGTTTTGGTTTAGGTTTAGGTTTCGGTTTAGGTTTAGGTTAAGGTTTAGGTCTAGGTTATAAGCTATAGGTTTAGGGAATTGAGAATAGGTTAAGGTTTAGGTTTTGGAAATCGAGTTCGGGTTCAGGACCGGGTTTTGGTTTGGGTTTTCAAGTTTAGGTTTAGGTTTAGGTTAGGGAGTTGAGATTGGGATTAGGTATAGGTTTAGGTTTAGAGATTTGTGAATACATTTCGGTTTTAGGTTTATGTTTAGGTTATAGGTTATAGGTTTAGGTTTAGGTTTTGGTTTTGGTTTAGGTTTAGGTTTTAAGCTATAGGTTTATGGAATTGATATTAGGTTAAGGTTTAGGTTTAGGAAATCGGGTTCGGGTTCGGTATCGGGTTTAGGTTTGGGTTTTCAAGTTTTGGTTTAAGTTTAGGTTAGGGAGTTGAGATTACGATTAGGTGTAGGTTTAGGTATAGGGATTTGAGAATACATTTAGGTTTTAGGTTTAGTTTTAGGTTTTAGGTTTAGTTTTAGGTTATAGGTTATATGTTTAGGTTTAGGTTTTGGTTATAAGCTAAAGGTTTTCAGAATTGAGATTAGGTTAAGGTTTAGGTTTAGGAAATCTTGTTCGGGTTGGGGATCGAGTTTATGTTTGGGTTTTCAAGTTTATGTTTAGGTTTAGGTTAGGGAGTTGAGGTTATGATTACGTGTAGGTTTAGGTTTAGGGATTTGAGAATACATTTTGATTTTATGTTTAGGTTTAGGTTATAGGTTATAGGCTTAAGTTTAGGTTTAGGTTAAGGTTTAGGTTTAGGTTATAAGCTATAGGTTTAGGGAATGGAGAATAAGTTAATGTTTAGGTTTAGGAAATCGGTTTCGGGTTCGGGATCAGGTTTAGGTATGAGTTTTCAAGTTTAGGTTTAGGTTTAGGTTAGGGAGTTGAGATTATGATTAGGTGTAGGTTTAGGTTTAGGGATTTGAGAATACATTTTCATTTTATGTTTAGGTTTAGGTTATAGGTTATAGGTTTAGGTTTAGGTTTAAGTTAAGTTTTAGATTTAGGTTTAAGTTTAGGTTATAAGCTATAGGTTTTGGGAATTGAGAATACGTTAATGTTTAGGTTTAGGAAATCGGGTTCGGGTTCGGGATCGGGTTTAGGTTTGGGTTTTCAAGTTTAAGTTTAGGTTTAGGTTAGGGAGTTGAGATTAGGATTAAGTGTAGGTTTAGGTTTTGGGATTTCAGAATACATTTAGGTTTTAGGTTTCAGTTTAGGTGTAGGTTATAGGTTAAGGTTTAGGTTTTACATTGAGGTTAAGGTTAGGTTATAAATTATAAGTTTAGGTTATAGGTTATATGTTAAGGTTTTAGGTCATATGATTTGGTGTAGGTTAAGGATATAGGTTTAGGTTTAGGTTAAGGTTTAGGTTTAGGTTATAAGCTATAGGTTTAGGGAATTGAGAATAGGTTAAGGTTTATGTTTAGGAGATCGGGTTCGGGTTTGGGATCGGGTTTAGGTTTGGGTTTTCAAGTTTAGGTTTAGGTGTAGCTTAGGGAGTTGAGATTAGGATTAGGTATAGGTTTAGATTTAGAGATTTGTGAATACATTTAGGTTTTTGGTTTAGGTTTAGGTGATAGGTTTAGGTTTTGGGTTTAGGTTAAGGCTTAGGTTTAGGTTTAGGTTATAAGCTATAGATTTAGGGAATTGAGAATAGTTTAAGGTTTAGGTTTAGGAAATCGGGTTCGGGTTCAGGATCAGGTTTAGGTTTGGGTTTTCAATTTTACTTTAGGTTTAGGTTAGGGAGTTGTGATTAGGATTAAGTGTAGGTTTAGTTTTAGGGATTTGAGAATACATTTAGGTTTTAGGTTTAGGTTTAGGTTATAGGTTTTGGGTTTAGGTTTTGGTTTAGGTTTAGGTTAAGGTGTAGGTTTAGGTTTAGGTTTAGGTTATAAGCTATAGGTTTAGGGAATTGAGATTAGGTTAACATTTAGGTTTAGGAAATCGGGTTCGGGTCCGGGATCGGGTTTAGGTTTGGGTTTTCAAGTTTTGGTTTAGGTTTAGGTTAGGGAGTTGAGATTAGGATTAGGTATAGGTTTAGGTTTACGGATTTGAGAATACATTTAGGTTTTAGGTTTAGTTTTAGGTTATAGGTTATATGTTTAGGTTTAGGTTTAGGTTTAGGTTAAAGTTTAGGTTTTGGTTCAGGTTTAGGTTATAAGCTATAGGTTTTGGGAATTGAGATTAGGTTAAGGTTTAGGTTTAGGAAATCGGGTTCGGGTTGGGGATTGTTTTTAGGTTTGGGTTTTCAAGTTTATGTTTAGGTTTAGGTTAGGGAGTTGAGATTAGGATTAGGTGTAGGTTTAGGTTTAGGGATTTGAGAATACAATTTGATTTTATGTTTAGGTTTAGGTTAAGGTTTAGGTTTAGGTTTAGGTTATAAGCTATAGGTTCATGGATTTGAGAATACATTTTGGTTTTAGGTTAAGGTTTAGGTTTTAGGTTTAGGTTAAGTTTAGGTTATAGGTTATAAGTTTAGGTTATAGGTTTTAGGTTAAGGTTTTAGGTCATAGCTTTTGGTTTAGGTTAAGGTTATAGGTTTAGGTTTAAGTTTAGGTTAAGGTTTAGGTTTAGGTTTAGGTTTAGCTTATAAGCTATTGGTTTAGGGATTTAAGAATACATTTAGGTTTTAGGTTTAGGTTTAGGTTATAGGTTATAGGTTAAGGTTTAGGTTTTAGGTTTAGGTTAAGGTTAGGTTATAGGTTATAAGTTTAGGTTAAAGGTTTTATGTTAAGGTTTTAGGTTATTGGTTTAGGTTTAGGTTTAGGTTAAGGTTTATGTTTAGGTTATAAGCTATAGGTTTAGGGAATTCAGAATAGTTTAATGTTTAGGTTTAGGAAGTCTCGTTCGGGTTCGGGTTTGGGTTTAGGTTTGGGGTTTCAAGTTTAGGTTTAAGTTTAGGTTATAGATTAAGGTATAGGTTTAGGTTATAGGTTTAGGTTTAGGTTTAGTTTTAGGTTTAGGTTATAGATTTAGAGAATTGAGAATAGGTTAAGGTTAAGGTTTAAGAAATTGGGTTCGGGTTCAGGATCAGGTTTAGGTTTGGGTTTTCAAGTTTAGGTTTTGGTTTAGGTTAGGGTGTTGAGATTAGGATTAGGTGCAGGTTTAGGTTTAGTGATTTAAGAATTCGTTAATGTTTAGGTTTGGGAAATTGGGTTAGGGTTCGGGTTTGGGATCGTGTTTACGTTTGGGTTTTAGGCTTAGGTTTTAGGTTTAGATTATAGTTAGGTTTTAAGTGTAGGTTATAGGTTTAGGTTTAGGTTAGGTTATGGGTTATGGTTTAGGGAATTGCGTTTAGGTTATAGGTTATAGGTTTAGGTTTAGGGAATTGAGTTTAGGTTATAGGTTATCGGTTTAGGTTATAGGTTATAGGTTAAGGTTTAGGGAATTGAGTTTAGGTTATAGGTTATAGGTTAGGTTATAAGTTAAGATTTAGGTTTAGGTTATAGGTTTTGGGATTTGAGAATAGGTTTAGGTTAAGGTTAGAAGTTTAGGTTATGGTTATAAGTATTGGTTTAGGTTATAGGTTAAGGTTTTAGTTATAAGTATAGGTTTTGGGATTTGAGAATAGGTTTTGGGATTTGAGAATAGGTTTTGGTTAAGGTTATAAGTATAGATTTAGGTTATAGGTTACGGTTTAGGTTATAAGTATAGGTTTTGGGATTTGAGAATAGGTTTTGGTTAAGGTTATAAGTTTAGGTTAAGGTTATAAGTATAGGTTTAGGTTATAGGTTAAGGTTTCGGTTATAAGTATAGGTTTTGGCATTTGAGAATAGGTTTTGGTTAAGGTTAGAAGTATAGGCTTAAGTTATAGGTTAAGGTTTAGGTTTAAGTTATAAGTATAGGTTTTTGGATTTTATAATAGGTTTAGGTTCTAAGTATAAGTTTAGGTTAGGTTGTAGGTTAAGGTTCAGGGAATTGAGTTTAAGTTATAGGTTATAGGTTTAGGTTAAGGTTTAGGTTGTAGTTATAGGTTTTGGGATTTTAGAATAGGTTTAGGTTATAGGTTATAGGTTATAGGTTTAGGTTTAGGTTTAGGAATTCGGGTTCAGGTTCGGGTTCGGGTTATATGTTTGGGTTAAGGTGTAGGTTTTAAGTGAATTAAGTTTAGGTTATAGGTTTAGGTTTAGGCTAAGGGTTTAGGGATTCAGATTCAGGTTCGGGATCGTGTTTAGGTTTAGGTTATGGAGTTGAGATTAGGATTAGGTGTAAGTTTAGGTTTAGGGATTTAAGATTAGGATTAGGTGTAGGTTTAGGTTTAAGGATTTGAGAATACGTTTAGGTTTTAGGTTTAAGTTTAGGTTTTAGGTTTTAGGTTTTAGGTTTAGGTTATAGGTTTAGGTTAAGGTTTAGGTTTAGATTTAGGTTATAGATTTAAGGAATTGAGAATAGGTTAAGGTTTAGGTTTAAGAAATCAGGTTCGGGTTCGGGTTCGGGATCGGGTTTACGTTTGGATTTTAAGCTTAGGTTCTAGGTTTAGATTATAGTTAGGTTATAAGTTTAGGTTATAGGTTTAGGTTTAGGTTAGGTTATGGGTTAAGGTTTAGGGAATTGCGTTTAGGTTATAGGTTATAGGTTATGGTTTAGGGAATTGAGTTTAGGTTATAGGTTGTAAGTTAAGGTTTAGGGAATTGAGTTTAGGTTATAGGTTATAGGTTAAGGTTTAGGGAATTGTGTTTATGTTATAAGTTATAGTTTATAGGTTAGGTTATAAGTTAAGTTTTAGGTTTAGGTTAAGGTTATAAGTATAGGTTTAGGTTATCGGTTAAGGTGTAGGTTATAAGTATAGGTTTTGAGATTTGGTAATAGGTTTTGGTTAAGGTTATAAGTTTATATTAAGGTTATAAGCATAGGTTTAGGTTATAAGTTAAGGTTTACGTTTAGGTTATAAGTATAGGTTTTGGGATTTGAGAATAGGTTTAGGTTAAGGTTATAAGTTTAGGTTTTAGGTTTTGGGATTTGAGAATAGGTTTAGGTTAGAGTGTACGTTAAGGTTTAGGGAATTGAGTTTAGGTTATAGGTTTAGGTTTAGGTTATAGGTTTAGGTTATAGGTTTAGGTTAGGTTATAGGTTTTTGGTTAAGGTTTAGGTTATAGTTATAGGTTTTGGGATTTGAGAATTGGTTTAGGTTATATGTGTAGGTTTAAGTTAAGTTATAGGTTAAGGTTTAGGGAATTGAGTTTAGGTTATAGGTTCAGGTTATAGGTTATAGGTTTAGGTTAAGGTTTAGGTTATAGGTTTTGGTATTTGAGAATAGGTTTAGGTTATAAGGATAGGTTTAGGTTAGGTTGTAGGTTAAAGTTTAGGGAATTGAGTTTAGGTTATATGTTATAGGTTTAGGTTAAGGTTTAGGTTGTAGTTATAGATTTTGAGATTTGAGAATAGGTTTAGGTTATAAGTTAAGGGTGTGGTCCCTGCACATACAGATATAAACACGGTCTGCTCCAATTGGCCAGGCCCCTCCGATGTTGTCCATAGGAAATGGACATCTTTATCATGGTCATAATAGCGGTTCCTACCTTCTAGGGACCCCCACTCAACATCCGGATAGCTCCGATGCACATCCGGGTCTACTCCATCAATTTCAAGCAAATACAGATATAACACGACCTGTCCAAATGGTCAAGCCACTCCAATGATGTCTATAGGAAATGGACAGCTTCATCATGGTCATAACAGCGGTTCCCACCTCCCAGGGACCCCCACTCAACATCTGGATAGCTCCGACGCACATCCGGGTCTGCTCCATTAATTTCGAGCAAATACAGGTATAAACATGGCCTATCTAAATGGCTAGGCCACTCCAGTGCTGTCCATAGGAAATGGACTGCTTCGTCATGGTCTTAACAGTGGTTCCCACCTTCTAGGGACCCCCTCTCAACATCCGGATAGCTTCGACGCACATCCGGGTATGCTCATTTAAATAAAATGGATTATCAAGATCATTTAAATAAAATCAGGTCCAATCAACAATCTGACCTGGAGGATTCTGTGGCCACTGATGCTATTTATCTTTCTGTGAAGTTGGCGACGATTTTTGCATCAAACCCGACCAAAGCAGCCCTAATGATAAAGAACATTTCTTTCCATGAATTCATTATATCTCTCTCTTTTAATTTTTTAACTTTCCATTACAATAATAACTATCTGAAATCATGGCATTTTCTCAAGATAGAAGTCCAATCCATCCCAACTTATGCACCTGTTAGGACAAGCAATTCAAACAACATCCTGCAACACATTTAAATGCCTAATCAGTCTCACTTCAGTCTTATATATTGAATGCCTAATGTACAGTCTCTTGAATTGGTGCAAACCATACCTGAATTGAGTGTAATGAATCAAAGAACGAAGAAATTCGACAAGTAACTACATACAAGAAAGATAAAGGATATGCATATCTGGCGTGATGTTATTCTCACATTGCTATGAGAGAGTAGGGTTTCATCATATATATTGATCAACTTATGGAATTTTATAATCATATGAAGCTAAGGCATGCATGCAAACCAAAAAAGGCACTCCATAATCTAAAACAACATCTAAAGCTTGGTTACAAAGGTTGAAAAAAAATTATGTAGTTAATCCTATAACATATGTTGAATGGAAAATTTATAGTTACTACCACAACCACTCAAAATTTATTTGTTGATAACTCAATAAATTTCTTGCAGTTACTGCACATGAAACTCAAAAGCAAAGGCAACTGAGTTCTTTTTCTCGGGAATGAATTGAATTCGGCAGTATGAGCTGGAGGGAATGAGTTGAATAATTAATCTCCATTGTCATCTTATTTACTAAATAAAAAATAAAAAATGGGGCACCTGAATGACCAGACAATCTTGGGCATTCAATTTATGAAGGAAACAACATTGGTGCCAGACTGAACACTGAAATGGCCAAGCTATATGTCCTAAAGGGGGGGTGAATAGGACTATGCCAAATTAAAAATAAATATTGCAAAATATGAAACAAAGAATAGATAGCACTATTCACCAATCACAGAATAGGAATGGAAAGCAACCTAAAATAAAGAAATAGAAAACAAAATTGTTTTAAGGACAACCTTACACTAAAAACCAAAGTTTATGGTATGACAACCTTATTTGTAGAACAAATAGAGAAACAAAAGCTCAACGTAATAAATAGATAGCAAAAAAATATAATGCTGAAATGTAACTCTAAATTATCACAACATTCCCCATTGAGCTTGAAATGTAAAATTTACAACATTCTCATCCACGCATACATTTCACAATTCTGAATGATAAAAGATAGGAAATATAAATCACACATCCACAACACAGAGAATTATAGTGGTTCGCCTGTGTGTTCACCAACTGTTAAACAATAGCCACATAGAATGCTACTCCACTCCTAATATCCTCACACGGGGGATATTAACGTTCACTATCAAATAGGTTTTCATAGGTTCACCCAAAACCTTCACAATTGTGTCTTCTTTTTTTTCAAAGGGCTTACACAATTCAAAAACCCTCACTTCTGAGTTTTCTAGCTCTCCTCAGATAACCAACAACTTTGAGATTTTTCTGGCTTAACCTTAAACAAAACCAAACAATGTAAATTACACAAATTGTAAAATACCTAATTTTCTCCTTCGTTGCAATAGCCCAAAAGAACCAAGTCGGAGTAGAGATTTGAATGTCCAAGTTCAATGTCCAATACTCACTTTATAATGGTTCTAAGTTCTAATAGATTTTAAATTAAAACAAAAGGGCTAGCTCTAATTGATTTTGATTCCAAAAAAAGGAAAACAACAATTCCTCTTTTCATATTAGATTGGAATACAAGAAACAAAATCAATTAACAAAGCTAAAGAAAGAGAATATTAAATATGCACACTTAGCTTAAATGAAGCACCGACTTATCTCTTAGAAGACTGAATTAAATTAACTTGAATTACCTTATTTATTCTGAGATTCGTGCTCTATTTATAGGTGAGCAAATCACGTCTTCGACTGGTCGTAGAACCAATAGATATTTGAAAAATTCAGGCACGATAAGATTTAGCAGTTTTACAACTGGTCGTAGGTGGTCTACGACTGGTCGTGGGTCTCTTACGACTGGTCGTAAGTTTCACACGACTAGTCGAAGCAAGTCAAATTTCAGCGCTGTACATTGAGTCGTAGCTCTACGACAGGTCGAAGATGCAGTCGACACTGTACCTACGACTGGTCGTACAGTCCCTAAGACTAGTCGAAGCCTAACAAAAAAATTTTAATTTTTGTAACAAATTTACGACTGATCCAGGAAATGTTTAGATAGGTCGAAGAGTGCTAGGACTAGTAAAAAAAAGTCTAGGACTAGTCTTAGAACAGACCAAACTCACATATATAAAACATATGAATTATGTATCCAGAATGACCTACTCTAAAGGTCAACCTAAGGTCCGTCATACCTTAGGAGTGAAGTAAGGACATTGAACATAGGAGACAAGTGACCTTTGAAAGTAGTGAAGCTTGAAGTCTTGATGGAGCTCAAACTTGAAAGCTTCTTGAGATCTTAGCGTAGAACTTGAAAGCTTCTTGAGATTCTTGACTTGTGAACAGTGCTTGTCAACCGAAGTTGATCTTGAGTGGAGCATTGTTCTTCACAGATGCAAGCTTCATAACAGTGTCTTTGGCACCACAAATTTGACAACATAAAGGGCTATAAACTATGGCACTTACAAACACTTACGAGGAATTTCTTGGGAAATAACCATTCTCCAATTCGTTTAAGGGAAGTTGAGCGTTGGTGGCACTCTTTGAATGCCCAGCCCTGACTTGATCTTCTCCACTTGAAAAAGGCTCATCAACATTGGGCATCTTTTTCTTTGAAGTAACATTGAGAAACTTTTCCATCTGGATCAAGGGCTTCTGTAATAAGATGGTTGCACTGTCGATTATCCTTGTACCTGGAATGGTTGTAATTATTATAATAGACGCAGGATGGATCTTAGTGTAGGATGAAACCGATAGAACTGATACTGTATGACTTCAAAAGCACAACTGCAAGATTAGGTGTAGGCTTAGGTTTAGGGATTTTAGTGTTTCCTTCTTCTTTTCATCAAGCTCTTCAATCACCTTCTTGATTTTTGACTTATCATTATAAGCAAGAGAAGAATATAGTAAACAAACAGCTTCAGACATAAACAAATTCAATTTTTTTTTAAAAAAAAGAAAAAAAAGAGAGAGATCCTTTAGGCTGAGAAATACAACAATATACCTCAATGATGCGTTTCTTGGATAATAAGTCATTGTATTCTGATATGATATTCCCCAAAAGATTAGCTGATGTAATGAAAAGTTTGCTAATATGAATTTCACTGAAACATGTTATACACAAGGAAGCATTCATCATTTATTTTAGTCAACCATGAAAAGTAGGTACAATACAAGCAGATCTATAGATAAACTGTCTGAAGATACAAGCATATTTATTTTCATATTTTTTTACTGAAATTTCTATCCAAACCGTCCCTAAATCATGTGGTTGGAAAAACTTTTAGGAAACAAGTCATCTATGGGCTTGGCAGATAAATTGTCTGAATCACAAGATTGATGTTTGAAGATATTGTCCTGCAGATTACAATACACATCCAACTCCAGTGGGAGTAAGAAACAGAACCAGCATCCTTTATATTCTTGTAAGGAACTAGATACCACTATATTTCTATTTCTTTTCAAGTAAAGAACAGAGTTATTATGAGGATTACACATCATCAGAAGAACGAAGTAGTGAAAAACAAACAATATGATGTGCATTAGTCTTGCGAAGTTAACATAACTACTTAACATCATGATCATCATATTAATTAAATTGGAAACTCAAATATAGAGAGGACTACTAAAGGCACTTGTAACAAATCAAAGAAGCAGAAATGCATACCAAATGTAATACTTTTACTTCAAGAAAAAAACCAAATGCCTAAGATGACTTCGTTTTCATACAAGTTTTCATGTCCCTATTAGAAACCTATTACATATCTGAGTATGAACTCATGACTCCATTAAGTGGAGTCCTGTAAACCAAGAACCATGGACAAAAAAGATTGTCAACATTTAATCAAGTTGGATGAGATATAAAATACAAAACTAATAAAATATGCCAACAACACAAGTGATAATCATTACCATGACAACCTAAAGAATAGAAAGCATTCCTAGATAGGTCATCCTACAAATGCCTCTTTAACAAGAGGTGAGCTATACTCACGTAAGCATGCATGCACAGGTGCACTAAGGCCATTATGTTGTTGATCACCAAGAAGGTATTTGTCTAGAAAACTTCTAGAATGTTGTTGGCAACCACGAGGGTCCATTCATGCTTTGGATACCGTTGCACAAGTGCACTAAGGCCATTATTTGTATACAAAAAAATTTGATACTCTGTTTGAGTGGAATGGTTGATGCATAGGCATTAAAAATACCACCGTGGCACACATGTATCTTAGATTGAACTGTCCAAATTATGCCCCCAAATCTAGATAGATATATAAAAAATAATAGTAATAACTTACTTCATCAATGGGCTACATACCTATTAAACAAGGTGAGTTAGACTTGCCCGAATTTTATGTGCAGTAGAAGCTAGATTGTGGCTTGTACCTGGTACAAAGCTTTGATAATGCACCCATGTGAACTCCCCCAGCAAAACATTGCAGACCTCCTCTCAAGCCTACACAATAAAATAACTTCTTCTACTTTAACTCATATTACAAAGATGGACAAACATAAAATGAAAAAAAAAAGAAAGAAGAGGAACAAATGAAACAGTTCCTTCGTACATATTATACTAATTACAACTTGGACATTTTCCTTGCTTCCATTCAAATTTTCACTTAACAACTATCCAACATGACTGCCCTATGATCATTGCAGAAACTTTGACATTTCTTCCACACCTATTTTGAAGTAGTTGTATGCATCTCTGAATGTGTTTCCAATGATCTGGTTTTATGGTGCATTTAGCTTGTAACCTTGAGAAATGGAGAAAAATAGTTTGTGATTTTGGAATCTCTGCACTTAGTAGAATTTCCAACAATTGAGAAATGGGGCTCCTATATGTGTTATATTGGACAGAAAGGGCTCTTTCACATCCACATGTGCATTGTTTCACAATTTTTAGAAATTCTACAAAAAGTAGAAATACTGATAATCATGAATTATTTTTCTCATGGTCCTAGCCAAACCGTTTGTGTTCCAGACTCCATGGTACCTTGGCCATCATAAGAAGCATTGTTGAATGGGTGATTTCATATAAACAAGAATATTTAATAGCTCATAGTCAAATTAAAGATTCAAAGGTCAGGATTATAAGACCATATCTTCTATACGGTAGCATCATGAACATGAATGGTTCAAATCATTTAAAACAAACTCCGCTTCTACCGACAAAACACCATCTTAGTTTCTTCCCAGACAAATAAAATTTCAAATTCAGGAAAGTAAAAAATCCAAACATCAGACATCATCTCCTAAACAATGGTGTTTGCTGCACACAAAATTCTTCACTACAAATCTACATGTTACTTCCAAATTGGTCTTGTAATTTCCAAACCTTCTATTTCTCCCTCAAGATTCACTATCACACCAACATTATATTCGAAATACATGTATACACAAATAAATAGACTAGAGCATTTGAAACCAATAAAAACGTCATGATCATTTTCACAAACACATCATGAGCAAGGGCATTTTCACAAACACGTCAGGAAAAAAACAATAGCATTGCAGACATCTATTTTATGGACTATAGACAGTGTATATTGATTATGGATTATTCGTCAATTCGTCAGAAAATTCATCAATCAGAGATAAGAAAATAGGAAAATTTTCAATAGATTAAGAGGAAACAATGAGAATGGACCTGAAATTCGTGTTCGCCTTTGCAGGATCAATCTGAGAGAGATTGCAAAGGGAAACCCTAAAAATCTCCTAGAAGAAGACTTGTCTCCTCTTTTTCTCTGAATTTGTTGGATTTCTCAAATGAAAGCTTGAGGTTTGAGAAATAGAAATTTATATATAGAGAGAGAGGAGGCGATTAGGGGTAAGTAACAGAACCAAAACTTATAGGATTTCTCTCTGATTCACTGGAAAATGCAAATGAGAAGGAGAGAGAGAGAGAGAGAGAGAGAGAGAGAGAGAGAGAGATGAATTTGGAATATGACGCTTCGATGGAAGATGACGCTAGATGGACGATGACGGTCGATGGAAGATGATGCTCGATGAAAGAGGGAGAAGAGGCAATGGCGCTCGACGGAAATGGCGCTCGAAGATGAATTTGGAAGATGGAAATGGTGCTCGCGGATATCCTCTTTTGGATATAATTAAAACTTGAAATCCTAATTATGTGAGTTTTCCATTATTTATAACACAAGCTATATTAACAGACGTACATGCATGGGACCATTTTCTAGATGGTTAAATTATATTTATATTATATAATAAAATTATAAATATTTACCATCTACAACTAGACCGATTATTTGGATGGTCTGGATAACTCAAATCTTTGCCAGTATTGTTATGAATGAGTCACCATTATTTTAAATCAAATACAAAACTCACATTCTTTCACTCTCACCTAAAACTCACCCTCCTTTTTATTACAGTGAGTGAGGGGGAAATACTTCCCATGGAAGCAAGTCTCAAATGCATCTTATGTCCACACGTATCCTGGGGCAACTGTTCGGAGGACGCTGTCGCACCAGAGACTAGCTTCCTTCTCAAACATATAGGTAACCAACTCTACCGGCTTTGCCTTAGTGCAGTGCAGCAGCTTCAGCATCTTAGAGATGCTGTCAAGCCAGTATTCGACCTCTTCGGGCTTATGAGTGGCTGCAAAGGTGGGAGGTCGGAAACGGTGAAAGCGTTCAAATAAACCACAGGCATTCATATTCCCAATATGCTGCACAGGTGGTGCAGGCGAGACCATATTCATGTTTTGGGCAAGGGCCCCCGCGATCGTGGTCCAAAGTTAATGTTGCTGCTGCATTAGGAGCATCATCTGCTCCAACCTATTAGGAGGAGGAGCTGCCTGAGGCATGCGTGGCGTCGAATTAGATGCGCAGTTCTATTCTGAAACTGGTGGTGCACTAGGTGTTGGCCCATTGGTGGGGCCAGTGGCTAGTTGTGAATTCGGCATGGTGTCACTATCAGGCCCCAAACTAGGGTCTGTGTGGCTATCACTTAGGGGAGGTACCTCGTCAAATGATCCGCCAAGTATAAGTTGTGCAGTGCTCCGAGTGCTCTTAGGTGGCATTCCCTATATATAACATATGGTGCAACTTGTGTAAGGTTTAACATAATAATGCATACTTATCCAAAAATCATTCACATTCCAAATCAAAAGAAGCTTCATGCATTTCATTTAATCAAAATCATCATAATACATGAGATGTAGTCTTACATGGATCATGACAGAAGATACATGTGAGCTATTCTAACACAAGTTTTAAACACTAAACACACTAACATCCAACCAAGCCTACCAAGGCTATTACAAAAGAAAATAAAAAACAAAGCAAACTAAAAGACGACTGCATCGTATGACTAGCCATACCAATCTGGTGATGGTGGAGGAGCACCCTTGTCCTGCATACAGCACAAGAGGGCCTTCAGAGTGCGGGACATCTTCTTAAATCTCTGCTTCATGTAAGCTTGACTCTCTTCAAGCTTTTGTTTCAGTTCAGCTTGGGTCTCCTTGACCTATTGTCTCAGGGTGGCCTAGTTCTCTTCAATCTGAGCCAGGTAGGCTTCCAGCGCAGCCTGATCACGGCGATGCTCAGGTGTAGTAGTAGGAGGTCCCTCATCTGAATCCTGGGACTCCTCTTCTTCCTCACTTCCTTCTTCCTCATCGCTTTCTTCTTCTCTACCTTATTCACCTTCACTTTCTTCCTCTATTTCATTACTCTCTTCCTCTTCACTCTCTGTCTCGCCCCCATACTCATCGAGTCAGGCTTGACATTATCGAAGGCTAATTCCCATGTTGAGCGCAGTGTCATTAATGAAGTGAATCGGTGCAAACTCATCCATGCTAAGTCTGTAGCCGAACTCTCAAGCAATCTTGCAAGTAAGTCGGCTGAATGGGAGTGAAACATCTCTCCTAACAGAGCGTATGTTTTGGATTATCTATAAGAGGGCGAACATAGGCAGACACAGCTTATCTCCCTTACCAGTTCTATACAGGAAGTCCACCATCCAATGAGTGCATTCGGTACAGTTGCCCCACCTAGGATACACATTATATGTGAATATGTGGTGGAGCAGAAGGAAATCATTTGTCAATTTGGTCGATGGGAGGTAATTGCCTCACTTCCAATGAACTAGTCGGCCACAAAGAAACAGTGTACGACGATCTCTTTCTCGCATACTCTTAAGATGAGATTCATTAGCATGCACTTCACCACGTGCAACTACCATAATTCAGGCCATCACATCCACATTGACTATTGCTTCCCGCCTTCCCACAGGTATAGTAAACTGTAGAGGTTCCAGTAATGGATCCCATATGCGGGCATAGAAGGCTCGGACAGTGGCTTCACAAGCATGAGACTTGCCTTCAAATATGGGACCCCACCCGGATTCCAACAGGAGGTCCATCACCGGATATGGCCCGAATAACCTTTCATCAACATGTACTTCAAACACTACTCTACGGCCACGAAACTTACCATGTTCGATGCCCGGAAGTAGAGATCTTTCAAGTGGAATCTGGGGATCGAGATCCCGCTTCGTCCTTTGCTCATGTATGGCGCTTGTACGTACTTTTACACCCTCTTTCTTCTTTGGACGGGATAGATGGCTAGGCTCGGCTTCATCCGTGGACACCCTTCTCTTCCCCATGAGAGAAAGGAGTGTGGAGAGAGAGAATACAGTGGCCACTATCTCAAAGAGGGCCATGGAAGTGAAGAAAGCTTGATGGAGGAGATGGGTTGGTGGGTTTTGGGATTTATGAGACACAAGGAGGGATTTGGTGCTCAAATGAGAGGAATAAGGGGGATAGAAGGTTGTATGAGATGGGTTTTGAGGGAAATGGTGGTGGGTGTAGGTGTATTGAAGAAGAAGAAGAAGATGGAGTATGGAATGAGGATTTGAGAGGGGAAATAGGATTTTTGAGGGGTTTGAAAGCTTAGATGGGATGAAAATGGGGGAAAATGGGGTAAAGGGATGTAAAAAGAGGGCCCCACATGGAATACAGGGCCCCACACAAGTGCAAAGGGGCGGCAGGTCACCAAACACGCAGGCCCGCCACGGCCCATTGGAGTGGACCTCGGTGCCGCCTCGGTCCGCTAGACCGTGGGCGGTGCCGCTACCCTGGGGCTATGGCCACTGTCACGCCCCAAACTCAAAAATCGGGCTCACAAAATTTTTGATCGCCGAATCCGGCGCAGACAGCCTCCGTAGAACCCCATTCTTGGCTCCCAGCGCCCATTCGCCAGGTTTCGATCCTTGGATGCTACGAGGAGGATTTTTTTTACATCAGTTTTATTCGTAATAAGTATAATGTAAGTGCTATAGTTTATATCCCTGTCTGTTGTCAAATTTGTGGTGCCAAAATCACTGTTATATATAACTTGCATAAGTGAAGCTCTCTCAAGGATCAACATTCATGAACAAGCTAAGCTCACAAGTACAAGGATCAATCTTAAATGCAAGAACTACTCACAAGACAAGACTCAAGCTGTAAGACTTCAAGAAGAGTACAAGGCAGTTTGTAAAGAACTCAAGACACTTTTAAGATTGAGCTACATCAAGATTTCAAGATTGAACTACATCAAGACTTCAAGGCTCATACTTCAAGGTCACTAGTTCCTAATGTTTCAATGTCCTTACTTCATGGTTGAGGTTTGACTGACCTTAGGTTGACCTTAGAAGTAGGTCACTTTGGATACATAAATCGAATGTTTATTTTACATAAGTTTGGTCTGTTCTTCGACTAGTCCTAGAGTTGCTTCGACCAGTCTAAGAAATTCCTCGATCAGTCGTGAGTTTGTTACAAATTTCGGATAAAATCTGTTAGGCTTCGACTAGTCCAGAACTGCTCAACCACCGAAGGAACAGTGTCGATCGCATCTTCGACTTGAAAATCTTCGACTCAAAATTCAGCGATGTTTTTCAGGTTCTTCGACCGGTCGACCAATCGAAGGAGACCTTCGACCAGTCGTAGAACAGTCAAAACTTATTGCACCTGATTTTTCAAATATCTGTTATTGTTTCGACTAGTCGAAGAGCTCCCTAAACCAGTCAAAGACGCGATCTGCTCACCTATAAATAGTGCACGAATCTCAGAAGAAATCATCGAATTAATTAATCCATTCAAGCCAATCTTCGTCGAACTTCTGAGAGATAATTATGTGCTCCATCTAAGCTAAGTGTGCTTATTTAATATTCTCTTTCCTTAGCTTTATTTAATTAATTTTATTTCTACTATTCCAATCTAATTTGATAAGAGGAATTGTTATTCCCTTTCTTTGGAATCAAAATCAATTAAGGCAAGCCCTATTTGGTTTAATTTAAAATCTATTAGAATTAGAACCATTGTAATTGAGTACTGGACATTGAACTTGGACATTCAATCATCTACTCTGATTTGGTTCTACCGGGCTGCTTCAACAAAGGAGATAATCAGGTATTTTACATTTAATTGTAAATTCCTTTCTGTTTTGGTTTCTTTCAAGATTTGCCAGAAAAATCTTGTTGTATTGGTTATTTGAGGAGAGCCAGGAAAACTCAGAAGTGGGGTTTTTTAATTATGTAAGCCCACAAACAAAGACACAATTGTAAAGGTTTTGGGTGAACCTGGGAAAACCTATTTTGTTAGTGAACGCTAATATCCCCTGTGTGAGGATATTAGGAGTGGAGTAGCATTCTATGTGGCTGATGTTTAACAGTTGGTGAACACACAGGCGAACCACTATAATCCCTTTTGTTATGGTTGAATGATTTATACTTCTGATCTTTAATTATTATTTTGTGGGATGTATGTATGGTGGTGAATGTTGTAATCATTTAATTCAAGCATTATGAGAATTTTGTAATAGTTTAGAATTTATTTTCTGCTATTCCTTTATAAGCTTGATATTCAATTTCCTTTAAAAGTTGTTCTAGCAAGGTTGCCCTGCCATTTTTATGGTGTATGGCTGTCCCTAGAACAATACATTTGTGATTACAATTTATTTCAATTCAGTTTGTATTTATTTCTGTATTCCTCTTTGGTTTGAGATTTGATACAAAGATCTTTCTAGAAATAAGGTTGTCCTACCATAAACTCTAGTTTTTGGTGTAAGGTTGTCCTTAGAACAACATTTGTATCAACCTCTCAAGATCTAAATTTTGAGGTTATTTTACTTTCTTGCATTGTGATTTATTTTGGCTATCATATTCTTTTTAATGCCGCTGTTATAAGTTTTATTTGGCATTGTTCTATTCACCCCCCCTCTAGGACATATTGCTAGGCCTTTTCAAGTGGTATCAAAGCCTAATAGCTCTTTTTTATTCTTAGATTTAATTCCTGAGCTAACGATTTAAGCTATTTAAGATGTCAAATTTTGATAGCCTTTCAATCACTAGGCCTCCACCCTTTAATGGCTCCAACTATGCCTATTGGAAAGCCAGAATGAGGATCTTCCTCAAATCAATGGATGAGAGTGTGTGGCAAGCCACAGCAACTGAATGGAAACCTCCTATCATGGAAGTTACTGGGGTTGATGGTTCAAAATCTATGAAAGTCACACCATATTACCAATGGACCACTCTTCAGAAAAGTGAGAGTAGTGCAAATGCTAAAGCACTAAATGCAATTACTTGCGCACTATCACCGGATGAGTTCAAAAGAATCATTTCCTGTGATACTGCAAAGCAAGCTTGGGATATTTTAGAAATGACACACGAGGTTACTACAATTGTCAAAAAATCTAAAGTCCAACTCCTCACAACCAGATTTGAAGAAATTCATATGGAGGAAAATGAAATGTTTATGGACTTTTACACTAGATTGAATGACATTGTAAACTCAATGTGGGGTCTTGGCGATAAAATCCCAGAAAGTAAAGTGTATGCAAAAATGTTACGCTCACTTCCTGAATGGTTCAATTCTAAAGTAACCGCGATCCAAGAACTTTGTGATACGGATAATATAAGGGTAGAAGAACTAGTTGGTTCTCTACAAACCTACGAGTTAAACTTTAAAGCTCCTAAAGGTAAATCTATCGCTATAAAATCTTCTAAATGAATAAAATTCTGATTCAGAAGATGATATGGCTTTTTTAGCTAAGAAATTTTACAAGATTTTCAAAAGCAAGAAAAGGGTTGATTTTCAAAAATCAAATAATAAAAAGAAGTTTAGACCCAAATCTCGAAAATCTTTGAAAGATAGTCAATGTTACAACTGTCAAGAATATGGGCACTTAGCAAATAGATGTCCTAAAAGGGACAAACCCAAGAAGAAGGGTATGTTAGCTACATGGGATGAATCATCTGATTCTGAAGGTTCTTCTGAATCAGAAGATTCTGAAACTGAGTCGGGCAATGAGGTTAAAGCTCTTATGACTCTAGCCAAATTCACATTTTCAGATAATGACTCAACAAGTGAAGAAAATTTGAGTAGTGAATGTGAAAATGAAGATGATCTTCAAGACGCTTACAATGTCTATATAAGGAAAGTTGTAAAATTGCTGTCAAACTTAAACTTCAAAAAGAAAAGTTTTCTAAACTCAAAAAATGTTTTGAATCACTTGTTTTAGAAAAATCACAAATTTCAGATTGTTTTGAAAAATCAAAATGCGATTTGGAATTCAAAAACTCCCTAATTATTGATTTAAAATCTGAAATTGAGAAACTTAAAACTGAAGTATCTTCTCTTCTGAGTCTAAAGGACACATGGAAATATGCCTAAGGTGATCCAAAGTTAGAAAAACTGTTATCCGGATCAAGAAAATGTGGCGATCGATCCGGGTTGGGCTATGATAAAAATCTACCTCCTAAACAAAAGTATACTCCTCCTATGTTTGTTAAATGAGAGTCCTCAAACTCAAAAGGGAAAAGTACTTATCAAGATTTTTCTAGAAATTCAAAAACTTTTCAAAAACCTAGAAGCAGCCATGTCAACTTTAATCAGAAACGAAATCCACTAGCTGAAAAGATAGTTGATTTACTCAAGGAGCTCTTAAAATCTAACTCTATTGGTCATTCCTACAAATATACACAAAAGAAGACCAACTATGTTCCTAAACCCAAAACATTTATGACATGGGTTCCTAAAGTTACCTGCTTGGTTGCTCACACTGCTTTTAAAGCAACAAGTCATTCAAAGTGGTACCTAGACAGTGGATGCTCCAGGCATATGATAGGTGACAAAACTTTATTCACGGATCTGAAAGATATGACTGATGGTTCAGTTACATTTGGCGATGGTTGCAACTGCAAGATTATAGGCCAAGGTACGGTTCAACTTTTTAATCTTCCTGTGTTTAAAAATGTTTTATATGTTGAAGGCTTAAAACATAACTTGCTTAGTATATCTCAAATATGTGATAATAACCATAGTGTTCAGTTTTCTAATCAAAGCTGTGAGATACTAAATAATAAGGGTTCTGTAATATTAACTGGACGTAGAACGTCTGAAAATTGCTATATTATAAGCGAATCCAGCTCATCTAATCAAACATGTTACATGGTCCATACAGATGAGGCTGATTTATGGCACAAACGTCTTGGACATGTACATTATCAAAATTTATATAGATTGAGCAAACGAGAACTTATAAGAGGTTTACCCAAACTTCAGAAATTAGATAAAATATGTGGTGAGTGCCAGATAGGCAAACAAACAAGGAACTCACACAAAAAGGTGAATTCAAATACCACATCAAGACCACTCGAACTTCTCCGCATGGATCTGATAGGACCTACCAGAACAGAAAGTCGTGGTGGGAAAAAGTATATCCTGGTAATAGTTGATGACTTTACCAGATTCACTTGGGTAGTCTTCTTAAGGGATAAATCTGAAACCTTTGAAGAAGTAAGAAAAGTTTTCAAAAGGATTCAAGCTAAAAAAATTTCTCAAATCAGTAAAATTCGTAGTGATCATGGATCTGAATTTGAGAATAGCAATTTTGAGAAGTTCTGTACCGACCAAGGAATATTACATGAATTCTCTGCTCCCAAAACTCCACAACAAAATGGAATTGTAGAAAGAAAGAATAGGGTGCTTCAAGAAATGGCTAATGTCATGTTGAATAGCATGAAGCTCTCTAAAAATCTTTGGGCTGAAGCAGTCAACATAGCTTGCTATATTATTAACTGAGTCTACACTAGCAAAGATAATAATAAAACGGCTTACGAATTGTGGTTCAATGAAAAGCCTACTATTAAATACTTTCGAGTTTTTGGCAACAAGTGCTATATTTTACGTGATAGTGAAAATTTGGAAAATTTTGATACGAAGAGTGATGAAGGTATTTTTCTAGGATATTCCTTAAACAGTCGAGCTTATAGGGTTCTGAACAAAAGGACTGGTGTGATTCAAGAATCCATTAATGTTGTCATTGATGATCACTTAAACACGCCAATTTTTAATTCAGATAATGATGAAGTACTAATCATTGATAAACCCGATACTTCATCGAATCAGACTGATTCTGAGTTGAGGACTGTTAAAGATCATCCAACCACACAAATTCTTGGAAACCCTCTCACCGGTGTTCGCACCCGTAGATAACTTGAGGATATATGTAATTATGTATGTTTTACATCCCAAATAGAACCATCTAACGTAAAAGAAGCTCTTGCTGATGAGAACTGGATTGTTGCGATGCAAGAAGAACTCAACCAATTCGTAAGAAATGATGTTTGGTATCTCGTACCAAGACCTAAAGATAAACACATCATTGGAACAAAATGGATTTTCAAAAATAAGTCTGACGAGTGTGGAAATGTAATTAGAAGCAAGGCTAGACTAGTGGTACAAGGTTATACTCAAATTGAAGGGATTGATTTCGATGAAACTTTTGCACCAGTAGCACGTCTTGAATCTATCAGACTATTTATATCCATTACATGTTTCAAAAAGATAAAGATCTATCAGATGGATGTGAAAAGTGCTTTTCTAAATGGCGATTTACATGAAGAAGTCTATGTTAAACAGCCAATGGGTTTTGAAGATTCCAAAAATACTGATTATGTGTATCGGCTTAAAAAGGCACTTTATGGATTAAAACAAGCACCTAGGGCATGGTATAAGAAACTAACAAAATTTCTTTTAAGTCATAATTTTCAAATGAGATCTGTTGATAAAACTTTGTTTGTTAAAAAACATAATGATCATATCTTAATGGTGCAGATTTATGTTGATGATATCATTTATGGATCAACTTGTACTGACTTGACTACTGAATTTGCAGATTTGATGAAATCACAGTTTGAAATGAGTATGGTTGGGGAATTGACTTATTTCCTTGGATTGCAAGTAAAGCAACAACCTAAAGAAATATTCATTTCTCAATCTAAGTATGCTTTGAATCTAATCAAGAGATTTGGATTTGAGAATGGCAAGAATTTCGATACTCCTATGAGTACTACCCTGAAACTCTCAAAAGACTCTAATGGTAAAAATGTTAACTCAAAACTTTATCGGAGTTTGATTGGTAGTTTGTTATATTTAACTGCTAGTAGACCTGATATTTCTCTAAGTGTTGGTATTTGCGCAAGATATCAATCTGATCCAAAAGAATCTCACTTGATTGTTGTCAAGTGAATTATTAGATATGTCGCAAGTACTGTAAATCTCGGTCTCTGGTATCCTTATAAGACCAGTGTCCAATTAGCTGGGTACTCGGATGCTGACTGAGCTGGTAATCTAGATGATAGAAAATCAACCAGTGGTGGTTGTTTTTACATTGGAAATTGTCTAATTTCCTGGTTTAGTAAGAAACAAAATTCTATATCACTTTCAACAACTGAAGCTGAGTATATCGCAGCTGGTAATGCATGTACACAGCTTGTTTGGATCCAACGAATGCTAAGTGATTATGGAATTAAACAAGATTCTATGTTATTACATTGTGATATTTCTAGTGCGATAAATATTTCAAAAAATCCTATTCAGCATTCTCGTACTAAGCACATTGACATTAGATTTCATTATATAAGGGAATTAGTAGAAGAAAAAGTTATATCTCTAGAATATATTCCTACCGAAGATCAACGAGCTGACATTTTCACAAAACCTCTCGATAAAAGCAGGTTCAAAAAGATGAAATTTGATCTTGGCATGTGCATTTTAAAATGATTATTTATGCCTACTTGTATTATAATATATATATTTGCTAGATTGAATTCCAATTTTCATATAATTTGCAAGAAATATAAATTTTTGGTCATTCTTCGACCAGTCGTGAGTATACTCGACCAGTCGACCTTCGACCGGTCGTAGATATCCACGACCAGTCGTAGATCTCGGGAATTACTTAAAATTTGAGGATTTTTACTTTCTTCCTCATTTCGTTTTTCTTCTCTAAGGAGCCGTGCTTCGACTTGTCGAACCCATCTTTCATGTTCTTCAAGGTTAGTGTTCCAAATCACGTTTTTCTTGCAGATTTGTGTCTAGATTGTTTACTTTTCAAGCTTTAAGCTTTGTATTTTGGATTTCATTGAGATTTGGGGTTTGGATTTTGAAAAATCTATTTTGAGTAAACCTACTTCTCAATCCTTTGCAACTTCTTAATTCCTTGATATCCTTGTTGTAAATGGCTTCTAGAGGTAGAAAAACTACTTCCCGTGGTCCTTCTTCTTCCTCCAGATCGTCCATTATCTCTAAGCGTCATCTTCTTGTTTCCAATGATGATCCATCATTTGTTAGGGATATTAGATTACGTAATATCATTGTTGAACATCCTGTTGATGTTAATCATATTGCACCTTTTGACATCCTTCCTATGCTTGAAGCTGTAGGTTGAGTTAACTTATTACATTGGGGTGGGCCTGCATACCGGTCCATTGCCCAATCCATGTTTACATGTATTAGTGCTTTCTCACAGGATAATTTAACTTTTAAAATATCTCCTAGAGAAGGGCCTTTTGACATTGATCGTCATTTAATTTTAGCCCTTATGGACATTCCTGTGAATGATGAGGGTATTCCTATCCATAACTTAACTGATAAACCCTCAATGTCTAAAAAACGCATGCTTACTAGAGACTTGTGCAACATGGATGTTCAATGGACACAAAAACGGGAATGCGCTTCCCGCAAGGTATTTGTTACCCAAGTACAGAATTCTCCACAAAATCTTTGTGTCTAATCTGTATCCTCGTTCGGGTAATAAAACTGACTTGACTTCGTTTATGGTTCGTGTTATCCGTGCTATTTTCAATGGTACTCAGATTTATTTACCATCCTTAATCTGTCATTTCATTCTTCAGTTTAGACTCCATCCTGGTCATAGTGACATTCCTTTTGCCTATTTAATGACTGTATTGGCTACACATATATTAGTCGATATGCCGGTTGATGAGGCACCTATCCATCATCTAATTTTCAACAATACTAATATCAATAAGATGAAGCTAGATCTACTTCCTGAACAAGGTAGTGGTGGTGGTGGTCATGAAGAAGCTGGTGATGACATTAATATGGATGTCATTTTTGAGGAACTGGATTCTAACTCAACAAATGATCCAGATTTTGAACCATCTGATGTTGATGCTCGTCTTAGTGCATTAGAGGATAAAGTTGAGAATATACATGTAAAGATGGAAAACATGTCTGTTGCTCATGATTTACAATTTAAGTACATGCGCAAATATCTTAGGCGATTGAACAAAAGCATGCACCAACTTGATCCCTCTATTCCTGCTCCGTCATCTGGTTCTGGTTCTGACTAGTTTATATGAGACTTCTGGTCTGAAATAACTTTATAACTTAGTACTTGGTTGACTGATTTTGAGTTGGATACTATCTATGTTTTATGCTAGATATTTATTCTATGTGAAGCTATGCTGAGTATCTCTATCTCTGTTTTACTATACTCTCATAACTCCTCATGTTTACTCTCATATATCCCTTTATTTAGTTCTCCTTTATTGTTGTTTCCTTTGTCATATTGTGACAAAAAGGGGGAGAATGGTTTGTTCTTAACGATGTGATTGTGAGAGGAGTAGCATTAGTTATGTTACTCAGGGGAAGTATGTTTGAACTAGTTGAATGAAACTGGTTGAATGTTGAATATTGAATATTGAATATTGATTTGTAGGTAAGCCAGTTTATATGACCTGGTTCATAACTCTTTAACCAGTTGTTTTACTTTATGTTTATCTTGGTTATGTGTTTTGTCACTAATTTGACAAAGGGGGAGATTGTAAGTGCTATAGTTTATATCCCTGTCTGTTGTCAAATTTGTGGTGCCAAAATCACTGTTATATATAGCTTGCATATGTAAAGCTCTCTCAAGGATCAACATTTATGAACAAGCTAAGCTCACAACAAGCAAAGCTCACAAGTATAAGGATCAATCTTGAATGCAAGAACTGCTCACAAGACAAGACTCAAGCCACAAGACTTCAAGAAGAGTACAAGGTAGTTTGTAAAGAACTCAAGACACTTTCAAGATTGAGCTACATCAAGATTTCAAGATTGAACTACATCAAGACTTCAAGGCTCATACTTCAAGGTCACTAGTTCCTAATGTTTCAATGTCCTTGCTTCATGGTTGAGGTTTGACTGACCTTAGGTTGACCTTAGAAGTAGGTCACTTTGGATACATAAATCGAATGTTTATTTTACATAAGTTTGGTTTGTTCTTCGACTAGTCCTAGGCCTTCTTCGACTAGTCCTAGAGTTGCTTCGACCAGTCTAAGAAATTCCTTGATCAGTCGTGAGTTTGTTACAAATTTCGGATAAAATCTGTAGGCTTCGACTAGTCGAGGAATCTGTTCGACCAGTCGAAGGAACAGTGTCGACTGCATCTTCGACCAGTTGAAAATCTTCGACTCAAAATCCAGCAATGTTTTTCAGGTTCTTCGACCAGTCGAAGGAGACCTTCGACCAGTCGTTGAACGGTAAAAGCTTATCGCGCCTGATTTTTCAAATATATGTTATTGCTTTGACTAGTCGAAGAACTCCCTAGACCAGTCGAAGACGCGATCTGCTCACCTATAAATGGTGCACGAATCTCAGAAGAAATCATCGAATTAATTAATCCATTCAAGCCAATCTTCGTCGAACTTCTGAGAGATAATTATGTGCTCCATCTAAGCTAAGTGTGCTTATTTAATATTCTCTTTCCTTAGCTTTATTTAATTGATTTTGTTTCTGCTATTCCAATCTAATTTGATAAGAGGAATTGTTATTCCCTTTCTTTGGAATCAAAATCAATTAAGGCAAGCCCTATTTGGTTTAATTTAAAATCTATTAGAATTAGAACCATTGTAATTGAGTACTAGACATTGAACTTGGACATTCAATCATCTACTCTGATTTGGTTCTACCGAGCTGCTACAACGAAGGAGATAATCAGGTATTTTACATTTAATTGTAAATTCCTTTCTGTTTTGGTTTCTTTCAAGATTTGCCAGAAAAATCTTGTTGTATTGGTTATCTGAGGAGAGCCAGGAAAACTCAGAAGTGGGGTTTTTTAATTGTGTAAGCCTAAGTTAAAAAGACACAATTGTGAAGGTTTTAGGTGAACCTGTAAAACCTATTTTGTTAGTGAATGCTAATATCCCCTGTGTGAGGATATTAGGAGTGGAGTAGCATTCTGTGTGGTTGTTGTTTAACAGTTGGTGAACACACAGGCGAACCACTATAATCCCTTGTGTTGTGGTTGAATGATTTATACTTCTGATCTTTAATTATTCTTTTGTGGGATGTATGTATGGTGGTGAATGTTGTAATCATTTAATTCAAGCATTGTGAGAATTTTGTAATAGTTTAGAATTTATTTTCTGCTATTCCTTTATAAGCTTGATATTCAATTTCCTTTAAAAGTTGTTCTAGCAAGGTTGCCCTGCCATTTTTATGGTGTATGGCTGTCCCTAGAACAATACATTTGTGATTACAATTTATTTCAATTTAGTTTGTATTTATTTCTGTATTCCTCTTTGGTTTGAGATTTGATACAAAGATCTTTCTAGAAATAAGGTTGTCCTACCATAAACTCTAGTTTTTGGTGTAAGGTTGTCCTTAGAACAACATTTGTATCAACCTCTCAAGATCTGAATTTTGAGGTTATTTTACTTTCTTACATTGTGATTTATTTTGGCTATCATATTCTTTTTAATTCCGCTGTTATAAGTTTTATTTGACATTGTCCTATTCACCCCCCCTCTAGGACATATAGCTAGGCCTTTTCATATAACCAAAGGCATAACCCACAAACAACAACCAAAAACTCCATCATATTTCAACTATGATAAAAAACTTTACAAGTATAATGAGCATAAAGGGAAATACAATGATGATGAATAAAAACTCCAAAACGATAAGCCATGTGCCCAAGCCTCAATGCTGCTGCGATCCAACGTCACCTGCATGCAACGGTCGTACATAAGCTTGTAGAAAGCTTAGAGGGTTGTGAAAGTGTATGCTCAAGGTGGTAATGCAGTTATGCAGTATTAGAGTAATACGGAACATGCTGATGAATGCTAAGAATACCATTAGCCGTACCAAGGCCATGCGGTGCAAAGAATGATGTCGGCCATACCAAGGCCATGCAATGTGAAATGCAACTCAAGCATACAAAGCCTCATCTAAATCCACATATCGATATAGCTCAAAATCTGGAATATCACCGGGGTCTAGTACACTCCAAGCTAGATTGCCACCCCATTGCGCGCAATAAGGTGAGTGGAAAAGACCTCACTATCCGCCTGCCAATATTGTGCTCGGCTCGTTAATAGCGAACCCATTCCTCAAGCTAGTCAGACTCAGCCTAGCATTGCCCCCTATTCTCGGGTGGGTAAGGCTGCACCCCTTCTAACCGACCACAACACAGTGGAAAGTGCAACTGTCTGGTAATCGGCACTCGACACTCATGCACCCACTCGGTCTAGACGTTGGAGCAACCTCTTGGTACCATAAGGGTTTAGGGACTTTCACCCAGGGATATCTATAGCACCCCATGTAGAACAAGATTTCTGGTATCTAATCCTGCCAACCACGATACGCCTGTGGAGGCTACGGCCCTGATGTCGCTAGGGCGTACAGTACCATATCACACAATGTGAATGCATGAATCACACTATCCAGTCATGCAGCAGTCCTGCGCGTATTGTACACTCATGTAGGGCAACACCCCCTATCCAGGAGCCCCTAAACAATCTGCCCGAAGGCATATGCGATGATCAGTCATTTCTCATATCTAGCATACGTATGATGCATATGATTATGAATCATGGAACTAAACATGTTATATAGGATGGATGATGTTCATAATGAAGATGGGCCTAGACGGCCTACACATAACACGTACGAGCCTAACAATGGGCCCTAGGGAAAGTCATAATGCGGACATTTAACCAACACTATACTTGCAATGTGGACGTCAAACCACCATTGCTCCTAAGGCATTGCCCGACGTAAACATCATTACATAACCCTTGTTGGGATCATACATTGCAATGGACCTTAGGTACATCCCATTGGGTCTTAAATACATCAAATGGGCCATATCATATGGGCCTTATATTCATCAAGTGGGCCACATCATTGGGCCGCACCAATGGGCCTTATGTGCATTGCAATGGGCCATAACCCGTGGGCCTTAGAATGCATCAAATGGGCCTAATCTTATGGGCCTTATGTGTATAAAATGGGCCACACCAATTGGGCCCCATATGTACATCAAATGGGCCTCAACCCATAGGCCCCAATACATCTTAATGGGCCATAACCTATGGGCCCCTAAGACATCAAATGGGCCTCGACCCATGGGCCTTACATATATATCAAAGTGGGCCTCAACCATGGGCCACAAGTAAACTGAGATGGGTCCACCACCACCAGTATACTATATATAGTATAATATATAATATATGTATATATATAGTACATACAATATTATATATAATATAATATTATATATATATATATATATATAAATATATATACACACACGTACACACCCACACACGCACGCACAAGAACACACCCACCGTCCCCTGGACGGTGGGGATAAAAGTACAAACATCACAGTGGGCTCCACCGTCCAGGCGGACCGTGGAAATGAAACACATAGATCATTGTGGGCTCCATGTGGGGCCCACCATAATGTTGACACGCCATCCAACCCATTGATAAGGTCACGCAGACCTAGATGAAGGGTAAAAACAAATTTCACCCTGATCCAAAACTTCTGTGGACCCAAAAAGGGTTTCAAGGGTAGAGTTCAATTCACACTGTTTCCTATGATGTGGGCCACCTGAGTCTTGGATGGATCTGAAATTTGGAGGGGGCCCACTGCTGGGAGTGGCCCAGGTTGGATGATAAATAAACATGAAAGTGGGGCCCATGGCTAGAGCCGTAGGTGCTGTCTGCCCGCCCACCCGTCCGCCCGGGTGCTGGTGCGCAGGCGCTACATGTTATATATATATATATATATATATATATATATATATATATATATATATATATATAGTTTTTCTATGGATTTTACAGGTGGGGTCCACATCTAGAGAATTCACTCCGTCCAATAGCCTTCTATGGGTCCAGACAAGCAAAATAAGCCTAATATTGGGCATATTTCGGCGTATAGACAATCAGGGAAGGTTTCAATGGTGAAAACCACCATTTGGTATGATATGGCCCGCCAGGACCTCGGGTTGACACCATTTTTCGGTTCAACGCCTAAAAGGAGGTTGGGAACGGAATGGACGGCGTGGATTGAAGGCATTCATCAAGGTGGGGCCAAAATAAGTGGGCCACCCCAAATGCTTGTGAACAAGCTAATATTTTTATTTTTTTCCTTTTTGTCCAGCGTCTAGGGACGCTGGACGGTTTGGCAGTCCACATGCGTTGGGGTGGGCCCTGCTTAGGTGGGCCACCAAATGATGGATGGTGTGAGTACTACACATATAAGGTGGGCCCCACTTATAAATGGTTTGGATAAAATACCTACCTCATGGTGGGGTCCAACCTAATGGGCCACATGACCATATTAACATAAGAAGAGAAAAAAAAAGGAAAAAGAAAGGGAAAGAGAGAGATAGAGAGTGGGACACGCGTGATGGAGGGACCCCGTTATTATGGGCCCTCCCTTCAATGATCTACAACATAAATCAAGTGGGCCATTACATGTGGGCCCATTAAATCGAAATCCAACGGTGGAGATCACTTCTCCACTCGATTAGACAGTCTAGATGACCCTAAGTATGCAAGGAAAGTAAATATCATGATGGGCTCCATGGGGAATGGCCCCATCATGGAATGATCATGATGATCTAAGTGGGCCATCGGCCACATCTTAGGGTCCAAAGTGAGATCCAAACCATTGATCTGTTGGCCTCACTTGGCCCATCTTAAAAACATTAAAACTATCCTATCAAAGCACCCACCGCTTGATCTTCTTGCTCCATTGGCTTCCTTAGCTCCTTGTGCTTCTCTTTGATGGAGGAAGATGAGAAATGGATGGCTAGGATGAGAGATCTAGGGATGGAAAGGTGGGCCACACTTGTAGCTTAGAAGAGTTGGAGAGGCTCATACGCATGGATTTTTTTCTTGCTTTGGGAGAGTTTGAAAATGAGAGAGAGACTTGTAAAGGGAGAGAGAGAGAGAGTGATGGGTGATGGAGTGATGGATGTGATGGTGATGCGTGTAAGAGGCTTTTTTGACTTTTGTGGCTACTGGTGTAAGAGAAGTATGGCTTGTGTAAGAACTTTTTGACTTTGGGGCTTGCTTGGAAAATGGTGAAAGGTGATGTGTACTTGACATGATGGGATTGATGGGTTGATTGATTGATCTGATATCTTGTAGAGATTCTCTCAAAATTCGCACGCACGGCATTTTCCTCGCACCAAATGCTGGTCCACATCTCCTAACCACGGTATCGCCTTGGCACGTGAATCGCGACATCAGAACCACAGCGACAACACGGTCGCTAAGGTACAAGTCCTGGGTTGAGTCGATTCAGGTTGACAGCATGAGAATCAAGGTCGCGCGCAAATATCGGTTAAGGGTTGAAGGTTGTCGAAATTCGACCGGAAAGACCGCGGAAATCTAAGGAACGGTACGGTCTAGGATACGGGGCTTACAGCTCTCCCCTCCTAATAGAAATTTCATCCTCGAAATTTACATAATCATCGTAACTAAGCAGAACTCATAAGGAAGAAGAAACATACTCATTATCATATAACATTAGAGATAACATACAACATACAACACAATCAATCATCAAAAAGATGGGGATAACGCTCTCGAATCTCAGCCTCGCACTCCCAAGAAGCCTCCTTAATAGAATGGTGACCCTACTGAACCTTCACCAACGAAATGACCTTGGTCCAGAGGACCTGCTCCTTCCAATCAAGGATACGGACTGGCTGCTCGATGTAAGAAGCGTCCTCACGAACCTCTAACGGCTGCCAATCGATAACAGGAACGATGCCTGACCCACACTTCCTCAACATAGAGACATGGAAAATGTTGTGGACGCCAGATAACTGAGATGGCAAGGCAAGCCGATAGGCCATGGCACCAACGTGCCCAGTGATCTCAAAAGGTCCTATGAATCTCGGGGCAAGCTTGCCCTTCGCTCCAAATCGAACTACGCCCTTCATGGGCGAGACCTTGAGATATACATGGTCCCCTACATCAAACTCCAAGGGACAACACCGACGATCAGCAAAAATCTTCTACCGACTCTAAGCTGTGTGCATCCTCTGCCTGATGATATCAATAGCCTCTGATGTCTCCTGAACAAGCTCAGGACCTAGGAGACGACGCTCTCCAACCTCGGTCCAACAACTCGGTGATCTGCATGGTCTGCCATATAGTGCCTCAAAATGAGACATGCCGATGGTCGCCTGATAGCTGTTATTGTATGCGAACTCAGTCAATCACAGATGCTCATCCCAGCTACCCCCGAAATCAATCGCGCAGGCCCGAAGCATATCCTCAAGGATCTGGTTGACCCTCTCGGTCTGGCCATCGGTCTGCGGATGGTACGCGGTGCTGAACTGCAAATCAGAACCCATCGCTCTCTGGAAGCTCTCCCAAAACTGAGACGTGAACCTCGGGTCTCGGTCAGAAACGATCAAAACTGGAACGCCATGCAGTCTCACAATATCCTCGATAAATAATCTCGCAAGCCGGTCCAAAGGCCAAGTCGCACGAATCGTAATAAAATGTGCCAACTTCGTCAGAGATCAACGACAACCCAGATGGCGTCATGACCGCGCTGAGTCCTCGGCAAGCCCATAATGAAATCTGTCGACACGTGCTCCCACTTCCACATCGGGACACTCAAAGACTGCAATAGACTAGGAGGTCTCTGATGATCGGCCTTGACACGCTGACATGTGTCACACTCGGCCACAAAACTGGTGATCTGACGCTTCATCCCTGCCCAAAAATACTGTCGCCTCATGTCACGGTATATCTTCGTCGAGCCAGGATGGATAGAAAAGCGTGATCGATGTGCCTCGGTCATAAGATCTCTACGTAGCTAAGGAATATCCGGGACACATAATCAGCCTCTATAGCGAAGTCCACCATCTAAACCAATTTGCCAATATACCTGACTCTCAGATGTTGCCTCTGCTCGGTAATCCTGTAACGACTCGTCTGCCTGTTGAGCCTCGATCACCCTTGCGACAAGAGAGGGTTGAATCGACAGGCTCGATAACTGCACAATAGAAGACTGCAAGCCAAACTCAAAGTCGTACTCTACTATATCCTCGAGCATCTGCCACTCCTGAATCATCATATGCGCCACCAGGCCTCGTGGCTGACGGCTCAGGGCATCCGCCACCACGTTCGCCTTACCCAGGTGGTACTGGAGATCGAAATCATAGTCCTTCAGGAGTTCCATCCAGTGCCTCTGCCCCATGTTCAACTCAGACTGCGAGAAGAGGTACTTCAAGCTTTTGTGGTCAGAAAAGAGCTTGAACCTAACTTCAGTGCGAAGACGACTGCAGCCAACTCTAAATCATGCGTGGGGTAGTTCAGCTCATGGACCTTGAGCTGGCGAGACGCGAAGGCCACTGGTCTCCCATGCTACATCAGGACAGCACCCAAACCAATATGCGAGGCATCAGTAAATACAATAAATCCGTCACTCCTACAGGGAAGAGTGAGGACATGAGCGGACGTCAGACGGTCCTTCAACTCTATAAATGCTCGCTTGCAGGCGTCACTCCAAATAAACTCTACGCCCTTCCGGGTCAACCTGGTCAATGGGGCTGCAATACGAGAGAAGCCCTCAATAAAATGTCGGTAGTATCCCGCTAAACCAAGGAAACTGTGAATCTTGGATGCAGTCGTGGGCTGGCCCCACTGACGCACTACCTTAACCTTCGAGGGGTCCACTGCGACACCCTCCCTCGTCACCACGTGACCGAGGAACTTCACCTCCTCCTACCAAAACTCACACTTCTACAGCTTCGCATACAGCTGGTGTGCGCGGAGGGTCTGCAACATAACCTCCAAATGCTGCTCGTGCTCTTCACGAGTCCTCGAATAGATCAAAATGTCGTCGATGAAGACTACAACAAACTGATCGAGATAAGGGCGGAAGACCTCGTTCATCAACTGCATGAAGACCGCGGGTGCATTGGTCAGTTCAAAGGACATGACCTGAAACTCAAAATGACCATAACGCGTCTTGAATGTTGTCTTCGGAATGTCCTCCTCTCGGACCCGAATTTGATGATAACTGGAATGCAAGTCAATCTTCGAAAAGAACTGTGCACCCTGCAGCTGATTGAACAAATCATCAATCCTCAGGAGCGGGTACTTGTTCTTGATTGTGACCTTATTGATCTTGCGGTAATCTACGCAGAGCCTCAATGAGCCATCCTTCTTCTTCACGAACAGTACCGGCGCTCCCCACAGAGAACTGCTCGGACGGATAAAGCCTAACTTGTGTAACTCGTCCAACTGCTTCTGCAGTTCCCGCAACTCCAACGGTGCCATACGATATGGGGCCTTTGAAATAGGCGCGGTACCGGGCACAAGATCAATCTGAAACTCGATGAGTCGGCGAGGCGGTAATCCCGGAATCTCCTAAAACACATCGGGAAAATTGCAAACCACAGGTAACTAGTCGATGCTCACCGCTATGGGCTCCTCTATGGCACATGACATCAAACAAGACAACGGCTCTCCTCTGGGCTCAGCAATGAACTGGAACTGCGGCAAGCCATGTATACAAAATGTGACTGTCCACGTGGAACAATTCAATATGGCGTGGTACTCGGTAAGCCAATCCATACCCAGGATGACGTCGAACTCAGACAACGGCAATGCAAACAGATCGGCAGGCAAAAGGATATCCCCAACCAGAACGGGGCAAGATGAACAAAATCGCTCCAACACTACGGTCTTTCCCAAAGGAGTCGATACTATCAACCCCTCATGAGTAGACTCCAATGGCAAACCAGTCGATCGACAAAAACTCTCAGCCATAAAAGAATGCGATGCACCAGAATCAAACAACACATGTGCAATGCATGCAGATACTGGAAGTATACACTCAATAACTCCTCCAGATGACTGAGGATCCTACTGAGTCACATAGAATCTAGCCTGAGCCGGCTGAGGAGGTGCCTGTCCCCTCTGAGCGTGCTGTTGCTGCTGCTGTTGCTGAGGTGGTCGAAACTGCTGCCTCTGCTGCTGCGGCCTCGGAGGCTGGTGCTGATGTTGTTGCTGAGGTGGCCTCGGTAGTGGGGGCTGCTGTCGTTGCTGCTGTGGGGATCTCTGCTACTGTTGCGGTGGTGGGGGCGGCTGTGGACCTCTATACTGCTGCTGCTAGGGGCGAGGACACTCCCACATACGGTGTCCTTCCGCACCGCACCTAAAACAAGTGCCGATGAACTGTCTTGGAGGTGGTACTGGAGGTGCTGCTGGTGCTCGAAAGGCTGGGTGACCTGTGCGCCTTTACTGTGGTCGACCCTGCTGGGTATCACTGGAAGGAGCCTGCCTCTTCCAGTCTCTCCTCTGACCGCGATCAGACTGAGAACCGTCCCACTCAGCCTAAAAAATCTGGGCCTTCCTTACCACTCCCTCGAAAGTCGGGAGCTCATGCCCAATAACATGGCCTCGAAGACCGTAACGCAATCAGCCCTCAAATCGGCGGGCTCTCCGCTCCTCATCATCCACTAAGTATGGTGCAAATCTGGACAGTGTTACAAAACGAGCAGCATACTGAGCAACTGTCATATCGCCCTGCACCAAGGCCTCAAACTCCAACGCCCGCTGTCGTCGGATGTGATCAGGAAAATACTGTCGGTCAAACCGATCTACAAAATCCTCCCAAGTCCATACAAAATCAGCACCCGCTGCTCGGGAGAATGACGTCCACCAGTGCTCAGTCTCACCATAAAGAAGAAATACGGCTAATCGGACTCGCCGCTTGGTTGTGCATCCCATCGTGTCGAATATCTTCTCCACATCGGCGTGCCATCTCTTAGCTACCGTCAGGTCTAGCTCACCCTGGAAATGTGGGGGATCGAGTCGTCGGAACTCTCGAAGAAGGGCACTCACGCGCTCCTGCTCTACCTGGGCCGGTGAAACAACCGGGTGTCTGCTCTGCCCCTGAAGTGCAATCGTCACAGCCTGCAACTTCTGCTGCAACTGGGAGGCACTCACGGATATGGTCAGATCCGCACCGGTCTTTGGTGGAGGAGCGGCACCCTCAGGATGGGCGGCATGAATCTCTGGTAGAGGAGCGGCATCCTCAGGCTGGGCAGTAGGAATCTCTGGTGGTGGAGCAGGGATCGTAGGTGGTAGTGTGGGAGCCGCAGGTGGTGGAGCTGGAGTCTCACGTGGTGGTGCGGGAGTCGATCGGGTCACTCTCCTACGTGGCATGTCCTACAGGAAAGAGCGAAGGTGCCTACCAACTTAAAGGCTCGCGAAGGCACGCACATTAAGGGTCGGTAATAAAAGATCGCTAGGCTATCCATACTTAGGACTTAAATCATTCATAGCAGACATGTAATGTTGTTGTTGGTTATTCCTGAGTTATGCTCTGATACCAACTTTTGTCATGCCCCAAACTTGAAAATCGGGCTCACAAAATTCCCGATCGTCGAATCCGGCGCCGACAGCCTCCGTAGAAAAGGTGGGCCACACTTGAAGTTTGGAAGAGTTGGAGAGCTCATACGTATGGAATTTTTTTTTGCTTTGGGAGAGTTTGAAAATGAGAGGAGACTTGTAAAGGGAAAGAGAGAGAGGGAGTGATGGGTGATGGAGTGATGGATGTGGTGGTGATGGGTGTAAGAGATTTTTTTAACTTTTGTGACTAATGGTGTAAGAGAAGTATGGCTTGTGTAAGAACTTTTTGACTTTAGGGCTTGCTTGGGAAAGGGTAAAAGGTGATGTGTACTTGACATGATGGGATTGATGGGTTGATTAATTGATGTGACATCTTGTAGAGATTCTCTCAGAATTTGCACGCACGGCGTTTTCCTCGCACCGAACGCTGGCCCACATCTCCTAACCACGGTATCGCCTTAGCGTACGAATCACGGCATCAGAACCACGGAAATGACGCAATCGCTAAGGTACAAGTCCTGGGTTGAGTCGATTCAGGTTGACGGCATGAGAATCAAGGTCGCATGTAAATACCGGTTAAGGGTGGAAGGTTGTCAAAATTCGACCGAAAAGATCGCGGAAGTCTAAGGAACGGTACGGTCTAGGATACGGGGCTTACAGCCACCCCCTCCGGGTGGTCAAAAATGCGTGGGGGCCCCCTGGGTCCCACCGTATTTTGTGATTTGGCCCTTATGGTCGTGCGATGTGTTTTCTTGCCCCATCTCGCACATATTCACACCTTTTTGACGTGTTTTGAGTTTGGGATTCACCAACTACTAGCTCCAACCTGTCATTTGACAACCTAGGAAGGAGTTGAGATCATTTTACATGGTCTTAGTCACATACAAGCTATATTCAATGGTCACTTTTGCCCGTTGGTGAAACTTGGGATCCTACCACTGTTTCTACATTTCATCACCCCCACCTAAGTCAAAGTACGTCAGTGTGTGTCATGTTACCATAATCCAGGTCCAGTTTAATCCAAATTGTGCTTTGATACCAACTTGTAATGCCCTAAAAATCGGGGGCCGAGCAAAACTCAACTCCCTAGTTCCAACGCATCACTTATGCAACATAGATAATGGTGCTTAAATGTTGTCCATGTTAGTGCATTAAACATGAGTGAGATTATTCAAAAATAACATTTTATACTCCAGGTGTAATTAAATTAAGCAAGCAGAAGACTTAAGTACTTGAATTATAATATAAAAGTATTTCACCATCCGGAGTATGAATCTATTCCAGGCTGAATATATACATGTATTTGTTCTAAAATTTCTAAAATATCAAAATGCAACTGTCCATCTAATCCATGTAACCCTGTAATCCCGTCGAATCAAAACAAGGATTATAGAGACTCGTCTAATAGTTGCATATATGAGAATTCCTCCTCCTTATCCATGAAGTCTAGCTCCATCGCATAAGCCGCATCAGAACCTGCATCTAAATCAAAATCTGGTTGGTATTTTAAAACACTGTCCCAGAGTAGGAGTGAGTGAAAAACTCAGTGGTACTATAAGGCAAAGGTTAACATGTTATCAATTCAGTCAAGCAGTAATGATAAGACAACACAATAATCATATCATAAGTACTCTTATTAATGTAGGAATGATATGTGTAATGATGCATGCCCTCGCCTGCACTCCCTCAGCGACATCGTCTCATGATCGCGTATGGAAAACTCCCTAAACGTGCGCTTCCTCGCCAAAGCACATGTATTACAGTGCACGATCGTGTTAGCCGAGTAATTTATTAAGCTTATTCATCCAGCAAATTCGGGAAGCTAAGGTACCTCCCTTTATATCACATACCCAAGCAATGATCCATCTAGGGTCATCAATCTTAGTTAATCACATACAATAAGCAAGTTATAGGGCATCACCCCTGATGAAAAGCAGTGGATAGGTAAGTTTACGAGTTCACACACGAGGTCACTGCGGAGAGGCTCGTCACCTCAGCGTAGGCCTAAATTTATACTCGAGGTCACTACGGGAGGCTCGTCACATGAACGTAGGCCGACAACTTGAATATGGTATCTCATACACCACCATATTCGGCTCACGAGTTTGGGTTGCTCACTAGTCACTACGGGGAGGCTCGTCACCCTAGCGTAGGTCGACAGCTTGACCACGGTGTCCCATACACCACCATGTCCGGCTCATGAGTCTTAGCAGATCTTGGTACTATAGTTAAATAGGCTTTACATTGGTAAGTAGTACCTTAGATTTAAGCAGTAGTGTCCATATATGGTAAACACACAATAGGCCAATCGGGTTATTTGATAAGTACGATTGGTACAAGCGCAAGTTAAATTGATAGACATGGAATGCATCAGCACTCCACGTGGCCTAACCACTGTTGACAATCAACATACGGCTCAGATTCATCGAACGTGCGTAATGTGGCAAAACGAATTTGGCCACTCAATCGGGAATCGTTACCGATTGCCTGGACTACGTAGTAGTCCTAAACATACTCAAACATAACATGTGGATACATGTGATATTCATAACAACATTTAACAGACAATTTAAATATAAATCTCATTTGAGCATTTTATCAAACACATTAGAGAAGTTAACATACATATGCATTTTATCCATAAGTCATATAGTGATAATTTACAATACATGAAGAAAAACTATTCATATGACTAAGGAAACTAAGAATCCTGTGTCAATACACTTAATAAGTACAATCCATCAACAAAATCTCATTCATATATTTTAACAAACACTTAAACTACACATTTCCAAATACATAGACTAGACTTATGACGACATGAATTATAGCAATTCATTTCACAACATCAATTATAAAGTATATAACATACATGTATCTAAGATTAGAACTTACTATAAGTACAAATCAAGATTTCACATTCATTTAAACATTTTAACAAACACGTATGATGCATTTTTATATTTACATATTTCACACATGTATAGTTATCAAAACGTCTTAACTAAAATCATATGACAGCAATCAAGTCATACATAAATCATTGCTGACATTGAAAGCCTTAAAAACTATAACCTAAACATTTATAGTCTGCACATTTCGTCGGTACGCTCGTTACGAACTCAGTTCGTACACTACGCTTCCGTCTATAGCACAACGGCTACCTAAATCATGAAATAGGTTAGCTATTTCGTCGTTTCCTCTATTTGAATCCCTAAAACAGTATTAGGGTTAGAATTTCTTACCCAAATTGCATTTGGAATCAATGACATGACGAAACGAGAGAGGTGATTCGGTTCGTGATGCAGTGGGAGTGAATCCCAGCAACGATCTCTCTCTCTCTCTCTCTCTCTCTCTCTCTTTTCTCCTCACTCTTTCCTCCTCTTTTCTCTTATCACTTTTCTAGGGTATGAGAATTCGTATGGAATGAGAGAGGGGTGGTTTAAGGGCCTTATATAGGCTCAAAACTGATGTCAATGGCCCCAGGGCCATGGTATACTTAGGTTATAGCCAAAGGTTATCTGTTTCGGGCAAACAGGACTCATCTGGAGGCCCATTTCTCACCTAAGTCATGAAGTAAATTCCCTAACCATGGATCTAAGCCAGGTTAAGGTTTTGGTTCGATCGGATTTGTAGATCGACCGCGGCGGACCGGTTTCAATTCAACGGTCATCGTCACTTGATCAGGGCCACAAGTATACTGACATGTGCAGAGAAATTTTTCTAATCCGTAAGTAAAGTTTGGTAAAAAACTGAGAGTTTAAAACCTTCAATTTTGCCTGCAAGCGAATGGTCCAATTTACTTAAGTTTGAGTTCATTTTCTAAAGACATTCGCGCTTCTCACACACTTTGCTCAGGGCTCAAGTTATGCGTTTTTGTATACTATTTGGGTTCGATTCCCGCGATTCTTGTCAAGCCCAGTATGACGGTCATAACCATATAGTTTCGCAATAATCGGACTTTCAACACGTGGTCCAGGTTCGATACGAAGTTTCAATGTGCTCCCGAGAGCAAGTGGATTTTGAGATTGCTCCTAGGTCTTTAGGTAATGTTGAGTTAAAATTTCTAATGGTTATGGGTCTTGCAGTTTGTACAAATAGTGGTTCAAGATAATTCACTGATTAAATTTGGCTTGGTGCATAATTAATTTTCATCTAATTTCTAAAGGATTCGGTCATTAAGGATTTCTACCTGAGATGGTACTCGGATCTTTGTACGGATTTTTTCGAGATGTCACACAACCGAGGGTAAAAGGTAAACTTTTAGCCTCAATTTCTTAGCAACTGAAGCAAAAAATGAACTTTTTTCCTCAGTTCCTAGCAACCATGGCTAAAAAACACATTTATCCTCCATTTTTTCCAACTTAAACTAAAAAATTGTGGCTAAAGGCTTATTTTCTTGTAGTGCCCTTTACCCAATCACACGATTGCACAATGAAGATCACATCATAGGATATACGTACCGATCTCATTATCATCCACCAAGCATGTGAAAATAGTGAAAGTTTGATTTGAAATTTTTATTTGGTAATAGCCTCTCAGAATATCTGAGAATAAGGGCCAAAGTGTGTAATCCAAATTCACCCTCAGTCAAGCTATAGGAAAAGCAACTTTAAACAGTAGAAAAATGGAATCGGATATCAAACCACCACAAGCTACATACCTCAACATAAGGCAGTGGCTGAAAGGAAAACAACACTTCGGCAACACACGTGTGAACGGAATTGAAGAGTTCCGTTTAGTTCAATCTCTAACAAGGAAAACTTATAAAAGAGAAAAAGGTGAATAAATATTGAAGGATGATTTGAATAGAATATATACATAGGAACTGATTATGGTTGACAACATAGTCATTACAACTTTGTCTTGTACCGTAGAGAAATGCTACTTTCTGAGGTAGAAGAACTGATCTTTTATTCAATATCTCAATGTTCTTCCATCCTTTGTGCTTGGCAAAACAAAGGGCACAATCGAAGACGTTTCTTTCTATTGACAAAAAATAGCATGTCCATATGGAGTGACCATTGAGAGCCTATGATCATAAGGAAAACCGACTGGAATTTAGCGAGCTTTTCAAATGTAGACTTGAACGAAGACTGGTGCTTTTCTAAGTAAGCTTGATGCAGTAAAAGAAGGCTTGATTCTTGTTGGGCACTGGATCACTGAGGCAAATGGTTTTTCCCCTCCAGCAAATAATTAGACTTTTACTTAAACATTTCCTTTTGTTGTTGTTAATAATTTTGTATTGAGTTATTGCTGTATTCATATCCATTTAGGATACTATGCTGTTGAGGTTTTTATGCATATTCCACCAATTTTCTGCACTACCGTGTCTTTCCCCATTGTTGTGGGAGACTCGTTCAACTACCTTTAATTGGAGAAATAATATGACCATTTGGCCACACTTAGGTACACAAACGTGTGCCAACTTTAAACTCATCTAAAACGTGTGCCAGATTACTCAACGCCATCATTGGACTTTGTCTCTGCGCAATTCCCATATCAACTTTTTACTATATATGGGAAAATAAAAAGTAAAAATTTATATGGTTCTTTATCATGTGCAAGAGATCTGTTCCTTTTTTGCTTTTTCATTTTTTTTCCTCGTATGTTTTAGACTGTAGTTTACAGCGTTTCAAATGCTAAAACCTCATCTTACCGTCATATAATGTCAAAATCATGGCTAACGCAGCAACGTGGGGCCCCTTTGCTAAATCGCAATCAAAGATCACATTGTAAGATACTGAACCCAGTATCACACACCAGTCATGTGAAACACATGATGCTTCATAAAGGTGGAAGATAGTTCATCTTTGATGTGAATATTTTATGTGGGCAACAACTCTCACAAAGACACGAGGCAAAAAAATAATAACGAAAAAAATAATAATATTGCGGTTAAGATAAAGATAAACACACGGAGAGAGAGAGAGAGAGAGAGAGAGAGAGAGAGAGAGAGAGAGAGAGAGGAGATTAAAGGTCGATTTGGTCTGTGGAATGAGAGGCTAGATGCTCTGCAATATTTGTATAGTAAGCTCATTCTGCAACGTTGTTTGTGGGGCCACGGTTTATGTACGGAATCTAACCCATCCAAACGGGTCGCCCTACCGTCAAAGTGGTAAGCCCCAAAATAAGGCCAATCCAACTGCTAAGGGTGAAAATAGATTATACAAATATGATTTCCGGACATCTATGTGCATGGGCAAGAGGACGAGTAATTGGGTTCGTACCTATGGATCCCGAGGAGCTCCTAAGCCCCTTCACGGCCCTATCCATTTTCGAGCTCTTACCAAACTCCTGTTGCAGCTTTCTGAGAACCGCCCATACCAGGAATAGTACATGGAATTGCTTGGCCTAAGGCCAACCTCGTGTGACAAGATTAAGAGGATGGTCATCCAAGGCAACAAAGTTTCTACTAAGGAAAGGGTGCCGGACTCTGTGCTCGGTGCTCAATTCCGTTCTCAATGTTTGGATGCGAGCGGATCAGTAGCTTATTCAAGGCGATCGACCAGCCGACCAGAGTGACCTCCCCCAAGTCAGCCACTAAGATCGGCTCGACTGATCGGCCTCGCCCCATTGGGGCTCAGCCACGGCTTTCTACTTAAACGATTTCATATCTCGACCACTAAAGACTAGTCGCTAACAAAAATCCCACATAACGGCTAAGAAACATATGTGAATACTATGCCTACGATTGAGAAACGTTTCTCTCTACGTATCCAACTTCGAAAGGCTATAAATACGAGTCACTCCATTGGTGAAAGGTACACACAACTTACACACCCTAAACCCAACCTACTGGACTCAGATTCCCTAGTTCTGACTTAGGCATTAGAGAGTCCTCCTACTATAGTCAGGGTCTCCTTTGTCTTCCTTGTGTGAAGGTATTTGAACGTCTAGTAGTCCAACAAGAGTAAACCGGAAAACTACGTCAAAAGTTTGGTGCCGTCTGTGGGAAACGACATCAAAACCGTTCCCTTCTCTCCATAGATTTACAGTGGCCAAGGGAAGGAAAAAAGCCCCTCCCGCTATTGCCGCTTCTCATTCCGCGTTAGCAAAACAGTTTGCTAATCATCAGGATTCATCTTCCTAATTCCAAGTTGAGTCTGCTCCTATAGGCCCAGCATAGCGATCTCAGAATCGAGGAGCATAGGTTGAAACATTGGCCATCAACATTGACTAGATAAGGAAGATGTTGGAAAGACAAATCCCTCCTCACAACCAAGAAAACGCTACGCGAGCAACTGCTAGGGTTGCAGCACTAGCTAGCTCCCAAAGAGACATATCTTATAATGTTCTGGACTCTGCTCTCTCATGCCTCGGGAACCGCTGCGCTGGCTCCCTCTAACCTACATCATGAGTTGGAGAAGAGGAGGCGTGGAAAGGCTCCTAACTCGAGGAACTACAAGGTTAATTAGATTGGTAATATAAGTCAACCTTATCAAGCACAGGCCCCGACCTCAATAGATGCCATGTTGGAGGAGACTGAACCGCCATTCACTGATGACATTATAAGGTCGGCCCTCCCTCCGATATTTTCAATGCCACCTGTCACTTAATACTTAAGTTCTGAAGACCCCACTGAGCACTTAGAGTCTTTCAAGGCATAGATGGAGCTCTAATCGGCATTAGAGCAAATCATGTGTAGCTCCTTTACCCTAACCTTAATAGGAGCAGCGCAAAGATGATACGGGCTGCTAAACCCGAGGTCTATCAACTCTTTTTCCGACCTCAGCAAGGTCTTCCTAACATTGTTTATCGTTAGGAAGGATCAGAGGAAACCATCAACTCACATGCTTACTATTAAGCAGAAGGAAGGTGAGGCATTGAAAGACTACATTGCGTGCTTCAACAAAGATGCAGTCTAGGTAGACGACTACTTAGATAAGATAGCATTGACTGCCATGATAGTCAGGCTCAGGGAAGTGAGATTCCTCTTTTCAATTGGCAAGAATCCTCCGGCAACTTTGGCCAAGCTTATGAACTGTGCACAAAAATACTCCAATGCCAAGGAGCTTTCCAACTCTCGAATGGCTACTCGAGATGCCTAGAGCTTGGCTAAAGACAAGAAATGAAGGGAAAAATTACCTCCCCAAACACCCACTAGCAAAAGAAGAAGAGACGAGGACCCAATCCAAGGTCACCGCCCAAGCAGACGACCTGAGAGCAGGTTTAATTCATATACCCCTCTCAATGCTACACTTGAACAAGTCCTCATGGAAATCAGGGACAAGTGACTTCTAAAGTGTCCAAACCAGATGAGGACCGATGCCAACAAGCAAGATAAGCAGAAGTACTATCGCTTTCACCGTGATCACCTATGATGCCCCGTACCTTCCCGTACTCGGGTGCTACCGAGTAACCCAAGTTAGTATAAATACGAACCTAACTTACTCGAACATCTGTGATCATTCTAGTCTAAATCCACTATCTATCAGGGTCTAGCTTGAAGGCCTATCACCTGATCATCCCACTTAGACCATTGGAGCACCATCAACCATGGATCTTCATCTATCCTAGGGCCCTTAGGACTGTTGGAAGAAGTCACTACCCATAGATCAAGTGATCCATCCATTAAATGGACCATCGCACCTTAGTGGAATGGTGTCAAACCTCGAAGGACTTAATCATGGAAATTCGACTGCGACGAAACTTCACTTAATGATCTATTAGAACAATTGAACCGTATATAGTCATTTGCAAGACCTAACTCAGCAAATCCACCATTCATTAGGTCCACAACTCAATGTAAGGTGATTTAATATTTAACTACACGACTTAGCTACCACATTGTGAAACCAACCGTTAAAACCCATATATGTTAGCTTAGGGACAATTGAAAGTATCAATGATCAGACCGGGAAATGATCTAACCATTAAATGTCGGTAATTGTTAGCGGAACACTGAAATCCTTGTTGTATGGCCCATTGAGCTTTAGACACGCACCATCATTATGCTAACAACCCCTGTAGGAGGTGTAGAAGCGATTAAACGGGGTGGATTTGTGAATCGCATCATGATGGACCCCACATCAGTGCATGTGTGCAGCAGGGGAGGTGCACTGTGCACTGGACTAAAGGAGCCGGTTTGACCAAAAATTTCCAAAAGAAGGAAGTCTTTCCTTCCTTTTTCCGCTCTCGCGCTCAGTGCATTTAAGCTGATGAACGACCATCCATCTGATCATGGTGGGCCCCACAATTAGGGACAGTTAGGATGATCGGAACCGTCCATCATGAAGCCCATGAAAATCTGACCAAAACCCAGGTTTTTTAAAATACTAGAAAGATCGTGCACACACACGGCGTCGGTCACGAGGAGGCTGGCGTGCAAGCAAAGCTGTGTTTCTGGCTGCTCTAAAACTAGTCCATTGTGACCAAGGTGGGCCACCTAGGGCCAATCCAAACAGTCCATCTGGTTTAGGCCGTGGGCCTGACAAAAACCTAATCGATCTTACGATATCTCCCATACGCATGGGCACACGATCCTCGGCCAAAAGGGAGTTGCGAACAACAATTTCCAAAAATGGAAATTGTTTTCTCCTTATCAGCTTGGCAATCCACGTGCTCTCTCCCCTTTCCAATCCCAGCCGTCCGTATCAGGCAAATCCTAGCCCTTCATGCTTGGTTTTCTCTTCATAAAGAGAAGGAGAGAGAGTGTCGGCCGTTTTCCTCCTACCACCAAGCTAACCTCCATAGAGATTCAAGAAAACACGTCCCCAAGCCCCCTGGAGTTCATCCAAACCTTCTGCTAAACCCAGATCGTAGGAAGAAGCACTAGAAGTAAAAATGTCATTAATGGCAGCTTCTTCTTCTCCGTTCGAGTCACACTAATCGATGGCGATTTCTATTCAGATTCAGAGCTCCCTCTGGCCAGAGATAGAAGAAGAAAATAAATGAAGAAAAGAGAGAAAATAAGAAGAAAGAACAAGGAGAGTGGTGCGGCTGTTGTACCGCGCCAACACGCGCCGACCCACTACCAAGTTCAGTGTTGACTCTGACCGAAACTGCTCGGGTCCTATGGACGGGTTTGAGGTAGAATCTGACCAGGCTAGTTGCTCCTGAAGTAGCACAAAAAGAAAAAGAAGAAAGGAAAAGGAAAGAGAGGGAGTCAGGGGGACCAGACTAAGTTAAGACTGCACCACCCCGTGCGGTCGAGTCGACTCATTGGGGCTATTGTGCATTCATATCTCATTGAGTCGAGCTGACTCAGTTTGAGTTACCCACCTAGTAGGATCTAGGCATGTCAAGCATCCCTTCCATCAGTTAAGAGTGTAAAAGGTGTGCATGTGTTCCGCATCGACTCAACCCAATCGAGTCACCGATGTGCTCATCTGAGTCACTAGTTCAAGTGTTGCTGGACATTGCAGCATAGTAGGAGAAGAAGAGAGAGAGGAAGAAAAATAAGTGGGAAAGAGGGGGAGTTTGGGTTGTTGACTGCTGAATTGGCTCGGCTGGAACCGAGTCCAGCCGAGTTGAGTTGGGTTTGGTCTATCCAGACTCATTGCTAGACATCCCAGCGGTGAAGAAAAGAAGAAGAAAATGATATGAAGGTGAGAGAGGGAGAGAGAGAGAGGGAAAGAGAGAGAGAGAGAGAGTAAAGCGGGTGGTTTAGTTAAGCCGAGTCAACTTGGACGCCAAGCCGAGTTGATTCAAGTCGAATCAACTATAGGTGCGCTTTACCTCAAACACTGCATTGGAAATTTATTTAGATCATTAGTAGATTTTTTTTAATGTCATAACTAGCTATTATAAACAAATATTTCATTTATTGAATAGTAGTATTCTATTTAACTCTCTTAAATATTATCCTTAGTAATAAATCATAACATTTATTATCATCATGAAGATTGTTACTACTATGTTAATTAATATTGATTATAAACTATGGGTAATAATTATTTTCTAATTATTAAAGTAGCATTTTGATTTATTGTACACCAACTACAATTCAAATCCTAGAGTTAAGGCTACAACTAAATTCTAAGATAAAACCATAAGTAATCTAAACCCTACACCAACTACAATTCAAATCCTAGAGTTAAGGCTACAACTAAACTCTAGGATAAAACCCTAAGTAATCTAAACCCTAGGTCAATACCTTGAACATAAATAGTGAGTTAAGTTTAGATCTGATGGCACAATTTCATAAATAATGATAGGATCCAAGTCTAAGGGCGTGTGCACTTCCTAATAACATTAGAAGGCGAGATGACAAATAAGGCGATGAATCTTTCCCCTTGAGCTTTCCTCTTCCTTGTTAGTTTTAGTAATAGTTCATTTTATTTCAACTAATAATTGATGACTCTATTTTCCAAAACTATTTGCGTTAATTATTGAATTTAATTACATGATCAATACTTATTTTGTGGAAACATATATGTGTGGTATGTCAATTCATGCGTAAAGGATACTTATCGAATGCATGCTTGTAAACCTTAGACCATTACACTTATTGAATGTCTATCTAAATTGGTTGCTTACAAATTAGAATAATAATGGCTGGGATTAACCATGCATTCATGACACTTCTATTCTTAAGTGAGCCGACTGTTTGAAAGGCCCACTATCTTACTTGAGTAGGTCGATTGTTTAAAAGACCTGTTCACTTGCAAGTTGAATAAGCTGACTGTTTGAAAGGCCCATTCTCTTGCTTAATGAACCGACTGTTTGAAAGGTTCATTCTCTTATTAAAAAAGGGGTTAATTGTTTGAAAGACTTATCCTATTGCTTACGTGAGCCAACTGTTTGAAAGACCCACCATCTTACTTGAGAGGTCGACTATTTGAAAGACCCATTCCTTTGCAAGTTGAATGAGTTGACTGTTTGAAAGATGCATTCTCTTACTTGAATGGACTAACTGTTTGAAAGTTCCATCTGCCTATTAGGGAGGAGCTGATTGTTTGAAAGTCCCATCCCCAAGCATGAATGAGCTGACTGTTTGAAAGGCCCATCCCCAAGCATGAATGAGCTGACTGTTTGAAAGGCCCATTCATGTCTAAGCGAGCCGGCTGTTTGAAAGGCCCACTATCATGCAAGTTGAATGAGCTGATTGTTTGAAGGCTCATTCTCTCGCATGAATGGACTGACTATTTGAAAATTCTATTCACTTGGCCAACTAGATGTGCATCCCCAGTTGATGTGCATTTATGCATCCATGCACTTAAATAAGATCGCATCATGAAATGTTTTGTATGCCTTATTGTTTAAAACTATGCTTAACTAATGCGGCAGTGTGTAATCTTGAGAGGAATTCACACTGAGTTGGCCACTCGTTCATCGAATATATAACCGTATAGGTAGCGCAGGTAATTTAAATGATATTCATGATCAGATTGATGAGGAACCAGGTACAGGTGCTAGGGATGCACAACTGTATTGCTAAGAGGAGATGCACAGTTTTGTGGCTTATATTTATATGATTTTTGTTATTTTTCATGTATTAAATCATGTAAATATTGTACTTGTTAATTTTATATACCTTGGTATGTATACGTCATTATGGGCAGCCCCTTGTATACTTTAAATGTAAATAAAAATTTTCCTCGATGTTGACTTATCCATTCCACGCTTATCTGCTAACTCTGATAAAAGAAAAAAAAATACATGAAATTTGGCTCTTTATAGGTTAACACTCGAGTTTTTGGGAAATGGGTCATATACTCGAGTCCGTAAAACACATGGTGTTACAGTTGGTATTAGAGTATAATTTGGACAAACCAGGCCTTGAGAAATGATCTTATATGAACTTTAAATGTCTCAAGTTGGGATGTTTGAAATTAAAAATTTGAACTTAGGTGACTCTCTACTAGACTTAGGGAAATTTTGAGAATACAGAAACCCAAACTTAGGTCCCTTTAGAAATTATTAGAGTAACTATTTGAACTTATATGAATTTCCCCCTGTAGCCAGGAGAAATTGAGAATATAGGAACTCAAAATCTTAGGCCCCTTAGAAATTGTTTGGAGGACTGAAGAACTTAGAAATAAACTTAAGCATCTTTGAACATTTCAAGATTTATCATTTGAACTTTGTAAATGTTATAGTGTAAATCTAGCACCCGAAGAGTTGTTAAATTTTTGTTGTGCCAAACCATTTAAAATTTTTATCATGCTTTGAGTTGAATTGATCAGGTTCATATATTTTAAAGTTATCTACATCTTCGTCGAACTTACCTACATTTTCAAGTTGAAGAGAAGATTGTTGAAGTTCATGGTTTCATGCTCAAATTCAAGAATTAACGCTTAAGAACTCAAATTTAAGTTTGAAGTTCAAATACTATACGCTATAGACTCAAGAACTTAATCGTAACTCAAGTTCAAGTTCAAGAGATCGAACTCAGGCTTCACGTATCACAAGAAATCAAGGTTTTGAAGCAAATGATGTTTCAATTGTTCCAACTCACAAACAAGGTATGGATGACCCTAGATTTACCATAAGTTGAGTCATATTCATTGCATTTTTATGTGGGTTATTTCATAAGTTTATAAGTCATTTTCTCGATTAGTCCTAATCTTTATTCGACTAGTCCAAGCTTTGGCTCGACCAGTCTAAGAGTTTTTCAACCAGTCCAAAGTTTGTTGTGAATTTTCACAATTTTCTGTTGGACCCTCGACCAGTCGTGGAGACTGCTCGACCAATTGAGTGAACAGTGTTTGACTCAAAGTCCAGCAACATATTCTGGTACCACTCGACCAGTCGAGTAACGATCTTATCTTATCGCACCAAAAATTTTAAAATGTGGTTGGTCCTTCGACTAGTCGAACCGACCCTTAGACCAATCGAGTGAACATTATTTTCACCTATAAATAGAGTACGAGTTTCAGAGTATTTTCATTCATTCTAAGCTAAACCAAGACACCACTCTAAGACATAGGTTTGTGAATTTATTAAGCTATATTGTGCTCATTTTTTATTCCTTTTAGCTTTTGTAATTTGATTTTGTGATCTTCATTCTAATCTTATATTAAAGAAGGGATTTGTATTTTACCCTTTCTTAAGATCAAAATCAAATCAAGCTAGCCCAGGTTGATTTAATTAAAAATTATTTAGAACTAGAACCTTTTCATCTATGAGACTGGACGTTGAATATCTTCGTCTACATCGGATTGGTTCTACCAGGCTTCTTGAGAAGGAGAATTTTCAAATAATTACTATTTATATTGTGTATATCTTTTGTGATTTGGTTTGTGAGGCTGTGTAGAAAATCTCATTTTTGGTTTTGTCTAAGGTGATCCAAAAAATCTCAGAGTGTGAGGTTTTTGTAATTGTGTAAGCACAACTAAGGACACAATTGTGAAGGTTTTAAGGTGAACCTTGGAAAACCTTTTTTATAGTGAAATCCAATATCCCGTGGGTGTGGATATTGGGAGTGGAGTAGTTGTGTGGCTGTTTTTTAACAGTTGGTGTACACACAAACGAACCACTATAATTCATGGAGTTGTGGTGGATGTTTGGATTCACTTATGTGTGTGAATGTTATAATTTACTTTGAGCATTTATGGTGAATGGTGTAATTTATTTTATGCACTTATGGTGAATGTTGTAATAACTGAGTTCATTTTCTTTGTCTCTTTATTGGTTTGGGTTTTTGATACTTACAAACATTCTACTAAGGTTATCCTGCCATAAACCTTTGGTTTTTGGCATTAGGTTGTCCTTAGAACTAAGTTTGTATCAACCTCTCAAGACTAGTGCATTTGAGGTTGTTATTTACTTGTGCTTATTTCCTTTTTGATTGTGCTATCTATCTTTATATTTTGCATTTATTTTTAAATTTGTCATAGTCCTATCCCCCCCCCCCCCCCCCATCCCCCATTCTTGGATGTTTAGCTTAGCTTTTTCAAGTGGTATCAGAGAATAATAACACTTTTTTATTTGGATTCACTTCCTGAGCTAATCGATCTGAGCTTATAAGATATCAAATTTTGATAGCCTCTTAATTACTAGGCCTCCACCTTTTTATGGCACCAATTATGCTTATTGGAAAGCTAGAATGAGGATATTTTTAAGGTCCATAGATGAGAGTGTGTGGCAAGCCATAGTGACTAGATGGAACCCACCCACAACTAAAGTTCTAGGCACCGATGGAACTAAATCTGTTAAAGTTACACCTTATTTTTTATAGACCGCACTTCAGAAAAATGAGAGTAGTGCCAATGTAAAGGCTTTAAATACAATCATTTGCACACTATCAGCAGATGAAATCAAAAGAATTATATCTCGTGATACTGCAAAGCAAGCCTGAGATATTCTAGAAATAACACACGAGGGTATGACTATTGTCAAGAAATCTAAACTTCAAATCCTCACCACTTGGTTTGAGGAGATGCACATGGAAGAAAGTGAAACTTTCATGGACTTTTATACTAAGTTAAATGACTAATTAACTCTATGTGGGGTCTTCATGATAGTATCTCAGAAAGTAAAGTTTGCGCAAAGATATTATGCTCATTGCCTAATAGGTTCAATTCTAAGGTCACTTCCATTCAGGAACTTCGTGATATGGATAATATGAGGGTTGAAGAGCATGTTGGTTCTCTCCAAACCTACGAGTTAAATTTTAAGGCTCCTAAAGGTAAGTCATGATAAAGCTAGTAATTCTGATTATGAAAATTCTGAAGATGATATGACACTATTAGCTAGGAAGTTTTATAAAATTTTCAAAAGAAAAAAGAGGGTAGATTTTCAAAAACCTTCTAAAAAGAAAAGGTTCAGATCCAAAACTTGGAAATCTTTTAAAGACAGCCAATGTTTCAACTGCCATGAATATGGTCATCTGACAAAAAAATGTCCAAAGAGGGACAAACCTAAGAAGAAAGGTATGTTGGCCACATGGGATGAGTCATCTTGCTCTGAAGCTTCTTCTGAGATAGATGATTCTGAACCCGAGTCTACTAATGAGGTCAAGACCTTAGTGACTCTACCTAGAGTCACTTCCTCAAACAGTTGTTGTCATGCCCCAAACCTGGAGATCGGACTCACAGGAATCCCGATCACCGAATCCGTTACCGATAGCCTCCGTAGTACCCCATTCTCGACTCCCAGCGTCTATACGCCAGATTCCGATCCTAAGATCCTATAAGAAGGATTTTTCAACGTACATTTTTCTCATAAGAAGCATAACCACAAGTTTACCCAAATCACAAAGGCAACATCATCATCACATATCCACTAATATAATCATTTGAATACAATGCTGAAACAGAAATACATATATAAAAAATCAAAGCTCCAGAGGTCCGCTGCATGCTCCAAGCTCAACGCTGCTGCAACCTAACACCACCTGCATGCATCTATCGTGCATAAGCTTATAGAAATCTTAGTGGGTGGTGAAAGGTAAGTGTCAAGTTAGCAATATCAGAGTAATCAGAGTAAGCAAAAAATATTGACAAGTTTATAAACCATACAATATCAGAGTATGCAATACAGATCAGCTATGCAAATGAGGAGTCATAGAGAACCAAATATCAGATGCCGACGATACAATGCAATATGTAAATCCTGTTGAGTCTGTCCAGACCATATAAGTGCAAAAACATAACAACCCAAAATGTCATATGCTTGCGGATGTAATGTAATATGTGATGAGAATGAAATGACCAAGCTGGAGTGTGAAGTCGGGATGATATTATGTAGTATCCACTACAAGAAAAGGGGGCTTTAGCCTCGGTTCAAAACTGTGGCTAAAAAGGTTAAAAACTGAGACTAAAGCCTTTAGCCTCAGCTTTGCCTCAGTTATCCAAACTGAGGTTGAAACCCCTGTGGCTAAAGGCTTTAGCCTCAGTTTTAGCAACCCAGGCTAAAATGACTTTTATAGCCTCAGTTCTTCAAGTGAGGCTAAAAGAACCTTTTTAGCTTCAGTTTTCTAGAAATGAAGCTAAATCAAAATTTTAGCCTCCATTGTTTCCAACTGAGACTAAATCTAAATTTTAGCCTCAGTTGCCTCCAGTTGAAGCTAAATCTATTTTTAACCTTGGTTCTCAACAACCAAGGCTAAAGCCTTTAACCACGAGAGTTATAGTCTCAGTTTAGGTAATTTAGGCAAAACTGAGACTAAAGATAGATTTAGCCTTTGTTGGCATCAAGTGAGGCTAAATTTAATTTTTAACCTCATTTATCAATAACCGAGGCTAAATCTAGTTTCTATCAACAAAAGCTAACAATATTATAATCAACCAATCATTGAACCTATGCATGTTTCACCCATTTAACATCCATCAAGACAACAATCAGCACAATACCAACAAAACAATTAATTGTCTACTGAAAGTTTTCAAAAAAAACAAACTGCCACAAAGCCTTCCACATGAACTGTTTCAGTAAGGTCCCCTTCCACGTGACTATTTTCTCTTGGATCGGATCAATCGGTGGGTTTGTAACCTGAGCAAACATCTGCTTGAAATACTCAAATGTAAGTTTCTCTCTGTTGGACGTCACAGCCAAAGGAGCATCATTTCCCATTGAGCCTAAGAGCCTTAGTACCATCTTTTGCCATGGACATCAATAGCATCTCCAGGGCTTCTACAATGTATCTGAATAAGGAAACCCGATGATTTATTTCATTTTTTCAAACATGAGCAAGAAAACAGCATAGAAAAGGTCTAAAACTACTTACCCAAAAGGCTTTAATGGAGCCAACAATCCATGAATTCTCATGTTTTCCATGTTATTATCATCATGTCGATATACCTAAAGTATAAATAAAAATGGCAGTAATGATCATGCTCAGAACTTCTTAAAATCAAAATAAAAATAGAAAAACTACCTGAACAATCAAATCCTTGAGAAGCTTCAACTTATGAGGTTTTCTTGACTAATTGAATGAGAGCAAATCAACTTGTACCTACAGCATATAGAAAAAATCATCACAATTTCTAAGTTGGCATTATACTATTCCTCCCACTCTCATTTGTCCATTTCCACAAGCTTGAAAATACAACCACGACTGTATTTGTATTCCAAGTTTTCTGAATTATGAACCACATCTAGGATGCTTTAATTCAATCAGCCATATGTTGATGATAACATGAAAAACCAAAAAGACCCTGCTCGAGTCTTTTTCTAGTGCAAGAAGAAACTGATTTCAATATCACATGAAGTTTATTGTGCTGCCAAGTTCAGAACAGGAAATAATGAATAAAATTTGGCTGCAGCAATCATAACTAATGACAGTTTAGATTCTAATTTTAAAAAGGAATGGATATCCCACCGTAATAGGAGCAACACCATAACACCATTTGTTCACCGAATTTTTCAGGTTGGTTACAGTTGGCATGCAACCATTCAAACCGGCTGCTATAATGTGATAGCAGATATGTTACAAAATGCTTGCATACAAGATGGTGGGCCCATACGAAAACGATGGATGAAAATAGGCAACACTGCTACACTTCTAAGACACATTCCAAACATCATATTGTTCGAACAGTCCTAAAATATGAATTAGTGGGCATCTTTTTTGTTAAAACAGGAACATTGGATTTTTCGCTTTTTAACTTTCCAATAAATATCCCATGTTGGAAATGTGGCTACATGGCCATTAAATCAGCCATATGTTGATGATGGTGACGCAATAGCCCAACCCATGACTCAATTCCTGCTTTTAGTCATAAGAAAATTCTCTCTAATTAATGAGGAACGATCACATATAAACATTGGATGCTATGCTTACTATGCTACCCTGTTATTAGGATTGCTCATAGTAAGCTATGTACTTGAGCTTCACACGTGGCGGATCCTCTGTTCAGGAAACACATTGCTAATTTTCAGTCCTGAACTGGAAAATATGTTTGCCATACTCTAGTTAAAGGTTTTGGATCTTCTGACATAGTGGACTATTGCTAGCATATGGGTGACACTCCCCTCTATATAAACAACCTCAAAACAAAATATGCATGGAACAGGAATTTTAGTGGAACTGTTTACTACATTGTTCCCTGTGTGAATTGGTGCTTTGGGAATTCCAGACTCAGCAAATAGACAATCAATCAGAGTAGGGATCAAGGATGACAGGTACTTTGAGTTCTACACCAGTTTTTGCAATATTTTGCCAGAAAATCAGAAAAGAATCAGTTTTTAGAAAGTGCAGTTTTCATACCTAATATATCCATAGCTCAAGACCCTTGCTAAGAAGCCCCATGAATGCATGAGTAGGATTCCTAGCACAACCCTGTTTAGTATAATAGAACAAAACCCATGAAAGGCCGAGTTAAATCAAATCAATTTTAGTTTCTATGATAATGTAGCTAAAGAATTTTCCAATTTGCATTGAAATAATTGACAATATAATACATTGTATCCAACATTACACTCTTAAATAAAGGATTGTTCAAGAAAAGAGAACAATCTTTGTTCTGATAGAATCGGTCCACACGAAAATCCTCTTCAATAAGTATCTTCTCGCGTGTAAGTAACAGGCACCAAGCAAGAAATCCTCTTCAATGAGTTGTCTTGAGAACCAAATCTCTAAATTTACAATGTGCACATGATTAGTCAAGAAGAAAAAGAAGTGTTGCTAAAGATGTGAAGAAATAGCAACTCAAGAAGGATCTGGAAATTTTGGCAGCAGCAGCAGAGATGGTAGCAAAGATTATACTCATCAATCCAGATATATGCATCTAATGTTTTCTTAAATTTGGCAAAAATTCTTGATAAATTTAAAAGCCAGTGGACTGCTATGAAATCCACAGTCTTGCAAGACCCAAACATGCACGCATACACATGAAAAAATTGGATCTAATTAATGTAGGATGACATTTCTTTTCATTTATTTTTTATACCAGACATCATTCTCATCTTGCACAATTTATTTACAAAAATTAATTATAATAGTTCATGCATAGTGGAAACTCTTCATAATACCAAACTTCAAAAGCGAAATACCTGAGTGCAACTTGTCTTAAACAAAATTTGAATTGGTTTTTTGTGAATTTTTATAGAAAATGAAATATTATTATTTTTCTATGCTACCAAATTTATCAAAAATTTCTCATAGTATAGGAAAAGAAACTGACTTAAAGATGAATTCATCTAAAAGTCACACCTAATTCCTCCAAACCCTGGAATTTCAGGCAAAATTGGGCTTCCTAAAATATTCTCGATCACTTTCAAAGATGAGAAGAAAAAATTTAGCATCAATTAAAGCATTCACTCCTTTCAACTGTATCCTCACAACTCAATTAAGAGGAAATCAAAAGCTTACCAAAGACATGTATGAGTGCTACTTACTCCTCTGAAACTTAGAAATTGATGGCAAAATCGAGTTTCTTGTGTTTATTTGCCATGATCTGATTCAATATGAGAAAAACCAAAGCAAGTTCAATTTTCTTTTTCAAGGTCATCATCACAATCTCAAATAACAAGAAAATAAAAATAGAGATGACTTCATGCAAAATCACCACCGTAATTCATGTAAAAGATTACTGCAGCTTCCTTGGGAAATCTAGTGTAAACTCAAGCGACTAATCTAATTTCCCTGTGACCTTTTTAGAATCAGGAAATCAGAGGAAATTAAAGTCACACACACACACAGAGGGAAATTATATATACATACATATATATATATATATATATATATATCAGAAATTAAAACAGGCTGTACCATTGTATTCATGCATGACATGTTCCAATTTGCTACATGTGCAACCATCCAAGTTCAAGCATTCCACATATGCATATGTACTATCATCAATCTTTAGGCACTAAAAAATGTGGCCCATGTGTCAATGTGAACATGCAGATGTATAAAGCCACCAACCAATCTTTAAGCTCCCCACATGTGCCATAATCTATCATGCCCGTGTTCTAGGGTATTTGAAAATCTAGAGGATTAAACAACCAGTCAACAACAGCAGGTCTCAGCATGTCTATGACCAGCTAGCTCTGACAGCATACCATGGATTGCTAGTCCCAACACAACTTTGCCCAAATCAAAATAGGCCCTTATAAAGCACACTTGTGTCTACTATCTAGTGAGGTATTTGGAAGGAGAAAATAAACAAATATCTATTGTAATGCTACCTCAATTGACAAACTCCTTGATGCTATCAAGTATATCCTCCAGTTTCCTATTTTATCCATGTCAGTATCATGTAGTTGGTCGGGCTTTCCTGTCAAAGAATTTTAGCAATGTATCCATTCCAAATCTAAAGAGAGACTGGAGAGCAACAATCAATGCTTCACTCAAACCCAAAAATCATCATTGGTCAGCCCCCTCCAATGAGGCCATCGAAGTTAAACATTAACATAGAAGCTCAAATACGAGTTTAGTTGATCCAAGATCAATGGTGCTATAAGGAACAGTGAGGATGACATCAAGCTAGCTTCTTTTTTTCTGGACCATCTGAAGTTGGTAATTCAAATGAAGCAAACAACATGACCATCTTGATGAGTTTGAAAATATTAACGAAAACCTCTTCTGGCCACATCATCTTCAAATGCAATTCCTTAGGCAACCAAGAGATACTTGCAAAATTGAGGTCCACCTTTACCCTCAACGAAATTAGAGTCATACATTCATTGTTACGCAAATGATTTAATCATACTCTTGCCAAGGAAGGAGTACCAAGGCCTCATATTTGTTGGATATCCTATATACAATAGCTTGACAAACATTGTGCGTTTCTTACTATGTTGAATGAAGTTCTCCTTTAGTATCACCATAACCTTTAAAAAAAGAAAAAAGAAAAAAACAAGGCAATGATATTGTATTAGAAGAAAAGAAGATTACAAAAAGAACAAAAAGGGGAGCTAAATTATTATTTTTAGCTTATAATCATGAGCTTAAAATTGATTTTCTGGCAGTAATTCACCACAATTTCTTCCAAAAAAAGAAAAAACCATAGAAAATTCAATTTTTATTTAATTTTTTAAAATTTCATCATAATGTCATATTAGTAAGAAATGAAAATAAAATGTATCATAAATTCATGTAAAATATCTGGAAAATTAAGGCAATATCTAAGTTCCCTACATGTTCACTTGTCACAATTTCCTCTTGAGAATTCTGTGAGATCTGAGACATTGACATGCCCTGTGAAAATGACTGTTGCGAACACGATCGGAACTGTGAAGAACCTTGGCTTTTACCAAAAACCGAAGTATCTGCTCCTGGTGGGATTGCGTTTCCTCTCCTGCATGAATAGAGTAAGAAAATCAGCACAAAAGAAGACTATAAATGTAACCGGATCGGGTTTTCTTGATAAATCTGGACCTAGAATGTGGTGGAAGGACAGAAATGGAGTTCAGATCGCAGGCCTTGTTGATCTTCAACTTCATTATCTAATTTTCAAAAGATCGTAATCTCCATAAATGCCATGTCTCCATCTACTGCTCGAAAGGAGTGGCGAAGAAGGATTCCAGCTCTTTTACAGAGATTGAAGCTAAGAAAACGAGAAAAAAAGAGAGTAAAATCTATGAATAAGGAGCAGAAACCCTAGGCAAAAAAGCGAAGAAAGAGATCGAGGTCTTGACAGGTTCTTCAAAGATCGAAGAAATCAAAGAGATTTGTAGAAAATTAAATGAAGAAAAGGGAGGGACGATCGAGGTGTGAAAATTCGAGGGGAAAACCCTATAAAGAGAACGAAGATCTCTCTCGCTTGCTCGCACAGCGAGTGAGAAAAGGAGTTAGGGAAAAAGAATCCAAGTGCGCCCGTCGAATTTATATTTCAGAAGTAGACTTTTAGCCTCGGTTCCTATGCAATCGAAGCTAAAAAGTAAACGTTTGGCCTCGATTCCTCTACAACCGAGGATAAAATGTCCGATTTCATTTGGAATTTCTTTTCTTTTCTTTTTTTTTTTTCAGAATTTTCAATTATTTGAAATTTCTCAATTTTAAAAAAATTTCCAATTTTTTTCAAGATTCTCAAATTCAAAATTCTTTTTTTTTTAAAAAAAATTTTCAAAAATTTTCAAATTTCGTAATTTTTTTAAATTCTCAATTTAAAAAAAAAAAATCATACTTTTCATAATTATCATTTTTTTTATTCTTAATTTAAAAAAAAAAATTTCTTAATTTTTAAAAGTTCTCAAAATTTAAAAAAATTCTTAGTTCTTAAAAAATTCAAAATTCAAATCTTTTTCAAAATTCTCAATTTTTTTTTCAAAATTCTCAATTTTTTCCCAATTGGCTCCATTTTTTTCCAAAATTCTCAATTTTTCACAATTGTCAAAAATTTTAAAAAGTTCTAATTCTTTCAATATTTTTAATTTTTTTTTAATATTCTCAAATGTAGACTTTTGGCCACGATCTGTATGGAACGGAGGCTAAAAAGTAGACTTTTCGCCTCATTTCTTATGCAGTTGAGGCTAAAATGTAGACTTTTTGCCTCAGTTCTTATGCAACTGAGGCTAAAAGGTAGACTTTTCGCCTAGGTTCCTATGCAACTGAGGTTAAAATGTAGACTTCTGGCCTCAGTTCCTATGCAATTGAGGCTAAAAATTAGACCTTTCGCCTCGGTTCCTACGCAATTGAGGTTAAAAATTAGACCTTTCGCCTCGGTTCCTATGCAACTGAGGCTAAAAAGTAGACCTTTCGCCTCGATTCCTATGCAACTGAGGCTAAAAAGTAGCTTTTCGCCTCGGTTACTATGCAACTGAGGCTAAAAAGTAAACCTTTCACCTCGGTTACTATGTAACTGAGGTTAAAAAGTAGACTTTTAGCCTCAGTTCCAAAGCAACTGAGGCGAAAAATGAACTTTTAGCATCAGTTCCTTAGCAACTGAGGCTAAAAAACACATTTAGCCTCCATTTTTTCAACCGAGGCTAAAAAATTGAGACTAAAGGCCTACTTTCTTATAGTGATCGTAGGCTACGGGGTCCACCACATGGAACTTCTATCCAAACTAGTCCCATACCTAAATTTGGATAGTCAGACTCAATGTGGTAAACTCCTGATCTCAGGTTAGTCGCACGCCCCAACTCAAATCCTAACCATTGTGAAGGCACACGTAACAAATAGTTACGCACCACCAGCCCGAGTGGATAGTGAATGAATGAATGAATGAGCATGCAACTCCTGCCCAATAAGTCCACATATCAGTATTGTTCATCTTTGGGATCATCACTGGGGTCTAGTACACTATGCATGCAAATCAACGCCCACTGACGCGCGACCATGCAAGTGGAAGACACCTCACTATCTGCCTGGCCAGTAGTCAGCCAAAAACTACCAGGCACGTCGATAGCAGACCCATTCACGAGCTGGTCAAACTCAGCCTAGCTATGCCCCCTACTCTCGGATAGGTAAGGACACACCCCCTCCTAACCGACCACGACACAGTGGGAGATGCGACCTCGTGGTATTCGGCAGTCGGGCACTCATATATCCACTCGGTCTCGATGTTAGGGCGTCTCCTGGCCTCGGAGGTTTAGGGATTTTCACTCAGGGCCATCTATGGTAGCCCGATGCTAATAACAGATTTCTGGTATCCCATCTGGCCATCCACGATATGCTTGTGGAGGCTATGGCCTTGATGTCGCTAGGGCGTACAGTAATCACAACTCACAATACAAGATGCACGAGACATACAATCCCGTCATGCATCAATCCTACGCATATCATGCGCTCATGTGAGATAACCTCCACCTACCAGGGAGTCTCATAACAACCTGCCCAATGACATATGCAATGGTCAACCACATCTCATAACAAACATGCAGATGATGCGTATGAGCATGTATCATGATGCAATGTTGTCGCATACTCATAATCGGTATCCATAACCGGCATTGACAATCGACCTTGATAATGTGGACATTTAACCAACATTGCCCCCAAGGAATGGCCCACATAAAGTCTAACATATAGTGGACCCATGCATCATAAAAGGGCCAAATATACAACACCATGAGCCTCACTCATGAGCTTAATACACATCATGATGAGCCTCTCTCATGGGCTTAATATACATCACAATGGGCTTCATCACCTGGCCCTCAAATGCATCACAATGGTCCTCATCACATAGGCCTAATATACATCACATTAAGCCTTAAACATGGGCTAAATACATATCACAATAGGCCCCAAATATGGGCCACATATACATCACATTAGGCCTCAAACACGGGCCGAATACATATTATAATGGGCCTCAAATATGGGTCGTATCACATTGGGCCTCGACAATCAGCCTCGATATTCGACCTCGACAATCAGAATCGGCCTTGATAATCGGCCTCAACAATCGAAATCAAAATCGGCCTCATTAATCAGAATCAACCTCGATGATTGGCCTCGACGATCGAAATCAGCCTCAACAATCGGCCATGACAATCAAAATCGGCTTTGATAAATGAAATTGGCCTTGACAATCAGAATCGGCCTCGATAAACGGAATCGGCCTCGACAATCGGAATCGGCCTCGACAATCAAAATCAGCCTCAACAATCGGCCATGACAATCAGAATCGGCCTCGATAATTGAAATCCACTTCGATAAACAGAATCGGCCTCAACAATCGGAATTAGCCTCAACAATCAAAATCGGCTTCAATAAACGGAATCGGCTTCGACAATCAGAATCGGCCTCGACAATCACAATCAGTAATTGGCCATGATAATCGACCATGGCAATCGGAAGCGATAAGAATGAGCCTAACAATGCCTAAGGGGAGGTCACAATGTGGACGTTCAACCATCATTACCCAGTGGGCACCTTTAACCAACACTGTTCCCAAGGAGTGGTGCTCATAGGGCTAATCGTATAGGGGGCCCACGCCTAGCACAAGGGCTTAATATGCATCATCATGGGCATCAATTACATCAGATGGGTCGAATCAAACGGGCAAAATCAAATGGTCCTACTACACGTCATGGTGGGCCGCATCACATGGGCTTCAAACACAACATAATGGGCCTCACTCATAGGCCTCATATACACAACAGGTGGGCCCTGCACATGGGCCATAAACACATCACATGGGCCTCATTCTAAGGCCACATATACAACTCAATGGGCCGCACATATGGGCCGAAAATACATCACTATGCGCCGCATCAGATATCTGGGCTACATATACACCACAATGGGCTGCATCTCATGGGCCTAATATATGGTACGTGGACCGCATCCATGGACCGCACCAATGGGCCTCATATATATCAAATAGTTTGCATCTCACGAGTCTAATATACATCGCAATGGGCCTTAAACAAGAGCCTCAAATATATCATAATGGGCCTCGGCACATGGGCTATAAATATATCATATCAGGCCTTGCCCATGGGCCTCGAATACATCATAATGGGCCACAACTCATAGGCTTCATATACACAATAGGTGGGCCTCATAGATGGACCATAGATACACCAAGGTGGGCCACATTTATGGACCGCACCAATGGGCTGCACCATCTACAAGTGGGCCGCATCGATGGGCCATAGATACATCAAGGTAGGGCCCACCCTATTTTCCATAAGATCTGGTCATAAGTTCACAAAGACCTGGATTAAGAGGGAAAACAATTTTCATATATATCTAAAACTTCTGTAACCCCAAAAAGGGTTTCAATGGTAGGCGTTCAATCTCCACTGTTTTTTGCGGTGGTCCACCTAATTGACAGCGTGGATATAGAATAAATACATCAATGGTGGGTCCCACACAGCAAACTAATGATGATCAACATCATCCAAACATCGTCTATGTAAATCAGCACTGCCCAAACATTGTCCGAGTAAATCAGCACCATTTGGACACTGTCCGACTCATCAGCATCGTCTAAATATTGTTCAGCACTGTCCAACACGATCTAGATGGTGTGGATGAAATAAATACATCATGGGGGTGTCCACGTGTTTGGATAGCAGGGATAAAACACATATCAATGTGGGCCCTACCGTCTAGCAACTGCTGGACGGTGCCGAAACACATACCTTTAAGGTGGGTCCCACCGTCCCACTCCAGCAGATGGTGTGTTGACACCAGCCAATCAATTTAATAGCAAGTGTGTCCCATGTGGGGCCCACCAGATATATATGTTATATATATATATATAATATCATATTATATATATATATATATAAAAATCAAGCCAGCGTCCAGCATCCAGACCCTGGACGCAGGATGGTGTGGATTTAATACTCTTACATTACGGTTAGGGTCCACACGTGGCAGGTGGGTCCACACATGTGTGGCCTACCAACAAAATGGATGGATGGTCGTGGATATAACACGTACATCAAGGTGGAGTCCACATGAGTGGACGGTCTAGATTTTAACACATACCTCATGATCAGACCCTCAGCGCTGCTGACATCAGCAGCAGCTGCTGCTACAACAAAATGGATGCACGATGTGGATGAAATCCACATCACAGTGGGCTCCACCTTGAATGGACGGTGTGGATGATACACATGCGCCACGGTGGGTCTCACCGTCCAAGTTGCTGGAAGGTGTGGACACACCACACACGTCAAAGTGAGGTGGATCTCGACCGTCCAAATCTACTGGACATATAATAAATAAATCATGGTAGGGTGCATCAAGGTGGGCCACACATATCAAAAGAAAGAGAGAGAGAGAGAGAGAGAGAGAGAGAGAGAGAGGGAGAGATCGGCTATGGGAGTGGCCCCGCCACTATGGGCCCCTCATCCATACATTACAACAAACATCGAGTTGGTCCCATTACATGTGGGCACTCAAACCATCAAAATTACATAAATCAAACCTTAAAAAACACCCACCTTTGATCTTCTCCTCCTCCTTCCACCAAAGCATCCTAGAGCTCCAAAGGACGAACTTCAACAGTTGAGATTGGTTTTGAAGGGTGGGGATGGGAGATAGGAAGTGGGCCACATAAAGCTCTCTCATAGAGCTTGCTTAGACGGGGTTGCTTAGGAGGAAAATGAGAGATAGAGAGAGATGCGAGAGATAGGTGTAAGAGAGAAAGGGATGGGTGAGTGATGGGGTGTGATGGGTGAGTGAGTGATGGATGTGTACTTGTGTAAGAGAGAGTGTTGACTTTTGGGGAGGGTGGTTGTACTTGGGGATGGGATGGAGTGATAGGTTGTACTTTAATTGATTGATGTGATGTGTCATAGAGATTCTCTCAGAATTGCAATGCGTGGTGTTTTCCTTGAACTAAAGGCATGCCCATATCTCCTGGACCGGGTATCGCCTCGATGCATGAGATGCGGCGTTGGAACTGCAGCGATGGCATAAACGCAATGATATAAGTCTCAGGCCGAGTTGACTCAGATCGACAGGATGCAACTCAGGGTCGCGCGTAACTGCCAATAATAGATCACGGGTTACCGAAATTCGATCAGGACGACCACGGAGGCCTACGAAATGGTACGGGCTAGGATACAGGTCTTATAGCTCTCCCCACCTAATAAAAACTTTATCCTCAAAATTTACAGAACAGACAAGGGAAGAGGAAACACCATCAAGTATATATGTCAAGGTATAATCAATCTATAAAGGGATAATGTAGCGCACTCTAATCTTAACCTCGCCCTCCCAAGACGCATCATCAACATTATAGTGATCCTACTGAACCCCGGATCTCGGTAAAAAATGATCAAAATGGGAATACTATGCAGCCTCATAATCTCGACGGTAGGGAGCTATATCAAAAAATCTCTAAGTTATTTGAACTCGGGGATCTAACCATTCTAAGTTCTCAACAATCATAGAGTGTAGGGTAGCTATTAGCAAATATGTGATGTTATCTTCAGGTATTCCCAAGTTATGCTCTAATACAATCTTCGGTCACGCCCTAAACCCAGAAATAGGACTCACAGGAATCTCGATCATCGATTCTGGTGCCGATAGCCTCCGTAGTACCCCATTCTCGGTTCCCATCGTCTATACGACAGATTTCGATCCTGGGATCCTATAAGGAGGAATTTTCAACGTACATTTTTCTCGTAAGAAACATAACCACAAGTTTACCCAAATCACAAAGGCAACATCATTATCACATATCCACTAATATAATCATTTGAATATAATGCTAAAAGGGAAATACACATATCGAAAATTAAAGCTCTAGAGGTCTGCTGCATACTCAAAGCTCAACGCTGCTGCAACCTAACGCCACTTGCACGCATCTATTATATATAAGCTCATAGAAAGCTTAGTAGGTGGTGAAAGTGTGTGCACAAGGTAAGTGTCAAGTAAGTAATATCAGAGTAAGTAGAAATACTGACAAGTCTATAAACCATACAATATCAGAGTACGCAATATAAATTAGCTATGCAAATGAGGAGTCATAGAGAACCAAATATCAGATGCCAAGGATACAATGCAATATGTAAATCCTGTTGAGTCCGTCTAGGCCATATAAGTGCAGAAACATAACAACCCAAAATGTCACATGCCTGCGGATATAATGCAATATGTGATGCAAATGAAATGACCAAGCTGAAGTGTGAAGTCAGGATGATAGTATGTAGTCTCATAAGGTACGGGGTCCATCACAAGGGACTTCTATCCAAACCAGTCCCATACCTAAATTTGGATAGTCAGACTCAATTTGGTAAACTCCTGATCTCAAGTTTGTCGCGCCCCCCAACCAAAATCCTAGCCATTGCGAAGGCATACATAACAAATAGTTGCACACCACCAACCCAAGTAGATAGTGAATGAATGAATGAATGAGTATGCAACTCTTACCCAATAAGTCCACATATCATTACTGTTCATCTCTGGGATCATCACCGGAGTCTAATACACTTTACATTCAAATCGTTGCCTACTGATGCGCGACCATGCGAGTGGAAGAGACCTCACAATCTGCCTGACCAGTAGTCAACCAATATCTACCCGGCACATCGATAGCAGACCCATTCACGAGCTGGTCAAACTCAACCTAACCATGCTCCCTACTCTCGAGGGGAAAGGCCACACCCCCTCCCAACCGACCATGACACAGTGGGAGAAAATGGCCTCCTGGTATTCGACACTCGGGCGCTCATGTATCCACTCGGTCTCGACGTTGGGTCGTCTCCTGGCCTCGGAGGTTTAGGAATTTTCACCTAGGGCCATCTATGGCAGCCCGATGTTAATAACAGATTTCTGGTGTCCCATCTAGCCATCAAATATGCCTGTGGAGGCTACGACCCTGATGTCGCTAGGGGTACAGTAATCATAACTCATAATGCAAGATGCATGAGACATACAATCTAGTTATGCATCAATTCTACGCATACCGTGCGCTCATATGAGATAACCTCCGCCTATCAGGGAGTCTTATAACAACCTGCCCAATGACATATGCAATGGTCAATCACATCTTATAACAGACATGTAGATGATGTGTATGGGCATGTATCATGATGTTATGCTATCACATACTCATAATCAGTATCCATAACCAGCATCGACAATCGACCTTGATGATGTGGACATTTAACCAACATTGCCCCAAGAAATGGCCCACATAGAGCCTAACATATAATAGACCCATGTCCTCACACGAGGGTTAAATATACAACACTATGGGCCTCACTCATGAGCTTAATACACATCACGATGAGCCTCTCTTATGGCCTAATATAAATCACAATGGGCTTCATCGTCTGACCCTCAAATGCATCACAATGGGCCTCATCACATAGGCTTCATATACATCACATTGGGCCTTAAACATGGGCTGAATACATATGTAACATCTTAGAAAAATCCGTACAAAAAATTGAGTACTACCTCGGGTAGAAATCACTAAGGACCAAATCCTTTAGAAATTAGACGAAAATTGATAAAGTACTAAACAAAGTTAATCAGCGAATTAGCTCGAATCACTTTCAATTCGAACTGAAAGACCCAAAACTAGCAGAATCGCTAACTCTACATTACCTAAAAATCCAGGACCAATTTCAAAACCCGGTTACTCTCGAGAGTATCTTGAAACTCCCTATCGGACCTGGACCGCACGTAGAAAGTCTGATTACTACAAAACTATACGGTTATGACCGCCTTACTGGGCTTGACAACCATCTCGGGAATCAAGTCCAAATAGTCTCCAGAAATGCACAACTTGAGCCCAGAGTGAAGTGTGTGAGAAATGCAAATATCTTCAGAAAATAAACTCAAACTTAAGTGAATTGGACCATTCACTTGTGGGCCAAATTTACAGTTTCAGACCGTCAGAATCTGACCCAACTACACTCTCGGATCAGGAAAATTTCCCAACACATGTTAGTGTATTTGTGACCCTGATCGAGAGATGATGACTATTGAACTGAAACTGGTCCTCCGCAGTCGATCTATAAACCCGATCAGACCAAAAACTTAACCTGACATAGATCCATTGTCAAGAAACTTTCTCTGGATGTATGCAGAAAATGGGCCTCTAGATAAGCCCCATTGGCCCGAATCTGCCACTCTTTGCCTATAACCTAAGTATACCATGACCCTAGGGCCATTAACATCAGTTCTGGGCCTATATAAGGCCCTTAACACACCCCTCTCTCATTCCATACGATTTTCCAAAACCCTAAGAGAGAAGAGAGAAAAGAGAAGGAGAAAGTGAGGAGAAGTGAAAGAAAGTGAGAGATAGTTACTAGGATTCGTTCCCACCACTCCACGTGCCGAATCATCCTACCTGTATCGCTATATCAGTGATTTTGACTTTATTTTTGGATAAGAAATCCTAACCCTAATTTGTTTAGGTATCTAAATAGATAGATCGGTGAAATAACTAACTTATTTCATGCTATAAGTTGTCGTTGTGCCCTAGACAAAGGCATAATGTTCGAACTGAGTTTGATATGACTTTACCGATGAAAGGTGTGAACTATAAATGTTTAGGTTATAGTTTTCAAGGCTTTCAATGTCAGTTAATGATTTATGACTGACTTGATTGCTATCACATATGCTTAGATGTAATGTTTACTGCATATTACATAAATATATGAACTATGTTGAAATTTATGCATTCCATGTGTTTGTTAAAATATTTGTATGAATATAGAATTATGATTTGTGCTTGCCATGATTGTTGTTTGAGAATACATGATTGTCATACGTGTGTCAACTCCTTTGTGAAAGGATTTGCTATAATATATGTTATAACCAATTTATTACATGTATGTGATATGCATAGTCTAAGTGCATGATAAAATGCCTGAATGAGAAAATGCTTGTTGAAATATATTTAACGAGGGCATTAAGATAGGGTTCTTAATTACCTTATCTATAGTTACAGTTTTCTTCATGTAACCTAAATCACTACTACGTGTTTTATGGTTGAAATGCCTTTATATGATAACATGTACTCTATGTGTTTGTTAAAATGATCAAATGACGTTTATATTTGGATTGTTTGTCACATGGTGTCTTTGACTATCACATGTGAATGATATTTCTTTTTAGTGTGATTGGGGCTACGATGTAGTCCAGGCAATCGATAATGGTTTACGATCGGTAGCCAAACTGTTTTAGCCACGACAGATACGTTTGACGAATTCAAGTCGTACGGTGATTATCGGCAGTGGTTAGGCCACGAGGAGTGCGTATGCACTCCATGTTGATTAATTCAATGTATGCTCATACTAGTTAAGCTTGTCAAGTAACTTGATTGACCTAATGTTGTTGACCATTTATGGATGCTACTATTTGAATCCAAGGTACCACTTACCCGTGTAAAGCCCGTTTAACCTTGGTACCACGATCCGCTAAGACTCATGAGCTGGGCATGGTGGTATGGGATACCGTGGTCAATCTATCGGCCGATGCTAGGGTGACAAGCCTCCCAGTAGTGTCTAGTGAGCAAACCAAACTCATGAGTCGAATACGGTGGTATGAGACACTGTATTCGAGTTGTCGGCCTACAATCAGGTGACGAGCATCTCGTAGTGACATCGAATATACACTAGGACTACGCTAAGGTGACAAGCCTTTCCGTAGTAACTTGGAGTATAAACTAGGCCCATGCTGAGGTGACGAGCCTCTCCTCTATGACCTGTAACTGCCATCGTATGTGACTAACTAGGATCGATGACCTTAGATGGATCATTATTTGGGTTAATGATATAAATGGAGGTACCTTAGCTTCTTAAACCTGTTATATGAATAAGTCTAATTAAGAACTTAGCTAATCACGCACATGCACCACATTGCATGTGCCTTTGGCATTGGAGTTGAGCATAGTGGGACTGTTGCATGGACGACCGTGAGATGATGCTGTAGTGGGAGTGCAGGCGAGAGCAAACATCATTAATACATACCATCCTTGCATTAACCTGAGTACTTAGGAATGCTTGTTGTATTGCTTTATCATTACTGCTTGACTGAATTGATAGCATGTTAACCTTTGCCTTATAGCTCCACTGAGTTGATCACTCACTCCCACTCTGGGATGGTGTTTTAAAACACCAACCAGACTCTGTCATAGTTTCAAGTGATGTCGAGGCTTACGAGGCAGAGCCTGATTCTATGACGACGAGGAGTTCTCCTACCTGCAACTCTCTAGCAAGTCTATATAGATATGGAGTTGCATCACCGGGGCTATAGGGATATGGATTAGATTACACTATACTTTACCATTTTGTAAATTTTAGAATTATACATGTAATAATTAAACCTGGTGACATTCATACTCTGGGGACGTACAATCACTTATATGCTCTATATATTTATCACAGTCTTCACCTTGAGTAATTTAACTGTCTCTGGAGTACGATATGTTGATTTGGTATAGTACCACTCATGTTTAATGCACTAATGCGGACAACATTTAATCATCATTATCTATGTTGCATAAGTGATGCGTTGGAACTCGGGAGTTGAGCTTTAGCTTGACCCCTGATTTTCAGGGCGTTACAAGTTGGTATCAGAGCATGATTTGTATTAAACTGGACCTGGGTTATGCTCACATGACACAAACTGACGTACTTTGACTTAGGAGGGAGCGTTAAAATGTAGAAACAGTCGTAGGATTCTCAATTTTGTCGACAGGTGAAACTGACCATTAAAATCGGACCCATAGGCATCTATGATCATGTGAGATGGCCCCAATCCTTTTCTAGACCATCCGTCAATGGGTCTAGATGACGTTTTGGCGTATTCCACACTCAAGCAACTCGAAATGCGTGAATATGCAGGAGATAGACTCAGAAAATGGTTTAAACGGATTTGGGGGTCTAAACGATATAAATCGGGGTGAAACAAGGTGGACCCTGCGCATTTTTGGCACCCTGGGAGGGGGATGCCATCACCCCTGGGGTGATCCATTGCCGTCCTATCTAGTGACTAGTGATGCCATCGCCCCAATGGCAACGCCTCGCCATTCACGGATAGCGGGCCTGTCAAGCCGCGCTGGGCCAGTTGGGTCGACAAGTGTGGACACATGTGGGTCGACGAGTGAGGACACATGTGGGGCCCACGAAAACATGTAGGGTCCCCTATAACTCCCTCATTTGCTTCCTTTCCTTCATTTTCACCCCTCTAAACTTTCCAATCTCCCAAAAATCCCATTTTTCTCTCTAAAATCTTTCCTCCATTCTTATATCTTCTTCATTTTCTTCATTCCATACATACCTCCCACCATTCCTTTTAAACCCACCTCCTATCTTCCTCATTTCCTCCTAGTTGAGCACACAAACCCTCCTTTGTGTCTCAGATATCTCAAGGCCTAACAATCCATCCTATCCCTCCATCTTGTTTCACTCAAAAGGCTCTTTTCGAGCTCGTGGCGATGATTTTCTCCCGTTCCACACTCCTTTCTCTCATGGGCAAGAAGAGGGCTTTCACGGATGAAGTTGGGCCTAACCACCCTACCTGTTCGAGGAGGTAAAAAGGCGCTGAAGCAAGTTCAAGTGTCGATCGAGAGATCAGGATGAAGAGGGATCTCGATCCCTAGCTTCCTCTCGAGACAGCTCTACTAGCGGATATGGCACATGGAAGATTTTAAGGTTGTAGGATTCTCTTTGAAGCACACATGGAAGAGAAACTATTTGAACTTTATCCGATAATGGATCTCTTGTTGGGCGCCGGTTGGGGTCTCATATTTGAGGGCAAGTCTAGTACGAATGAGAGCACTATCCGAGCCTTCTACGACCATATACGAGACCCACTGTTGGAGCCCCTACAGTTCTCTTTCCCCGTGGGAAGGCGGGAAGCCATTTTTAACATGGACTTGATAGCCCGAACCATGGGGATGCCATGTGGAGAGGTTCATCCTAGCGATAAGAACCTCAGGAGTGCACGTGAAAAGGATCGCCACACGCGATTTCTTTATGGCCGACTAGTCCATTGGAATCCAAGCAATTGTGTCCTGGCATCCAAGATGACTCCTGATTTCTGCCTACTCCACCACATCTTCACACATAATGTGTATCCTAGGTGGAGCAACCGCAACGAATGCACGCATCTGATGGTAGACTTCATATACCAAGCTGGCCAGATATGCTCCCTTGATATTGGCAAACCAGCCGATGCAAATGCAGTGGTTTTCTAAGGGTCTACGACCTGAGATACGCTCGAAGATGTGTTGCGCTAGCACACTCAACTATGTTGAGCTAGTGGACATGTCTCTGCGAGCTGAGCAGGACGGGGATAAGCTATCCCGCACATGTGTACCCATGGTTCTTAGGCCTCGACTAAATTTACCGAGCAAGCCATTCCTCGGTAAGAGGCCGCATGCAGATTCTCCTCCTCGGCTTACTGCTTCACAAACACAACCGAGGTGACTTGATATATAATACACCTACTGTAAGCGGTCGGGCTATGCTGACACCTACTGTTTCACCAGGATGAGGGACAATGACTTTATGCCTCCTCAGAAGATTAGCCGTTAAATGCCACCAGCTATCTCGGCTCCACCTCTACGATCAGCATCACCTGCATAGCCTTCTTACAAGCCACCTGCACCTCAATTTAGGCCACCTCAGTGACCCTATGGCACCATAGTCGAACTATTCTCAACAGGCACAAGTACATGTGCTTGCAGCTAAAGCGTTTGAGTCAGCAACTATAGTGCCATTAGCCTTCGAGGCCACTGCCCACATCCAAGGTACACCCATATTTCTATCAATGGATACTAGGTCCACTATTTCTATGATATCATGTTCTACGATCAAGCACTTAGGGCTGAATACGACCCCTATGGTTGGGGTGAGAGTTATCACGGCAGTAGGAACTTTTACAGATACCGCTAAGTTGTGTGAGGGTTGCTTGATAGATTTAGGGAGCAGAACGATATGCATCGACCTGGTTGTCACCATGATATACCATTACGACGTCATCCTCGGCATGGATTGGCTTACTGAAATGAGGACCGAGATCGACTGTGAGACCCGAATGGTGACGACACACGGACCCAAAAACACGACCTTTACATTCCCCGTTCAGGTTAGTTGTCCCTTCTAGGTTCTTTGTTATTCTACCCTATTGAAAGATCATAATGGTCCGACACTTGGAAACACACCTGTAGTTCAGGATTTTGTAGATGTGTTCAAGAAGATACCTAGATTACCTCCTCAGTGTGAGATGGATTTTACCATTTAGTACCTGGTGCAACACCTATATCACTACCGACTTATCGTATGCCTCCACGTAAGATGGAGGAGCTGAGGAGACAGATCGATGATCTGTTGGAGGCGGGCTTTATATGACCAAGTGTATCTCCTTAGGGAGCACCCATATTATTCGTGAAGAAGAAGGATGGTTCACTGTGATTGTGTATTGATTATCGCAGGTTGAACCAAGTGACGGTGAAGAACAAGTATCCTTTATCTAGGATAGACGATATGTTTGACTAGTTGAAGAGGGCGTAATATTTCACTAAGATTGACTTGCAGTCAGGGGATCACTAGTTACGTGTTATGGATGAGGACGTGAAGAAGATAGCGTTCAGAACTAGTTTTGGGTACTGCGAGTTCCTTATGATGTCGTTTGGACTCACAAATGCACCCACTGTGTTCATGAACCTGATGAACTGGGAGTTTTGGCCGTATCTGTACTGATTCATCATCGTATTTATAGATGACATCGTGATATACTCCAAGAGTCGAGAGGATCACGGGGAGTACCTGCGAGTAGTCTTTGATACTTTCATGAAGTACCAGTTGTTTGTCCAGTATAAGAAGTGTGACTTCTGGAAAGAAGAGGTCAAGTTCCTAGGAAATGTGGTGTCCAAGGAAGGAATAGCTGTGGACCTTGCTATGGTGACCGTAGTTCAGGACTGGGAGCAGCTTGGTTCAGTTACAGAAGTGAGGAGTTTTCTAGGACTTGCTAGCTATTATCACTGATTTATTAGAGACTTTTCCAAGATAGCCAGACCATTGTCTCAGTTGACTCGGAAGGATCTTAAGTTTTCCTGGAATGAGAAGGCAGTAGCAGCTTTTTAAGAATTGAAGGACAAGCTGATGTCCGCCCCTGTGCTAGTATTGCCAGAGAAAAGGGTTAAGTATATGATATACACCGATACGTCTCGTGTTGGTTTGGGTTGTATTCTTGTAATGACCTTGGAATTTTTGTGCTAATCTTTCCTTAAGTAGTTGTTTTTGGGGTAATTAGCGCTTTACTTGATTGCTTGTGAAATTCGCATCAATCACTTTAAATTGTATCTGCATGGCTCTAAACGTGTAGATTAGTGAGCGCTATGTTACTCTGAAATCTGGGATCCAGGAATTTATGGAAGATCTGGATCGGACTGGCGCGTCGAAAGTCCGATGGCGATGCGTCGATTTGGTTGAGTTCGGAGTGAAGAGTGTGAGGACGGTTGGAAATTTATTAAGATCTCAGTTGCGCGACGATTTTAAGCATTCGACCGTTGGATTTTGACCCAGGGATGGTTGGCCCAGACATATCCTAGTGCTTGTGGAGATCGAGATTCCGTGACCGTTGAATTGAGTGTGGTCCGCCACCGTTGATCTGTGAGCTTAAGTCCTACCTTTCGTGGTTATAGGCCCACCGTGCTTCGTTGGATCGAGAAAGGCGTGCTTTGGTTATAACCTAAGTATACCTTGACCATAGGGTTATTTCCATCATTTTAAGGTCTATATATAGTCCTTAAACCCTAGCTCTCATTTCCATACGAATTTTCTCTAACCCTAGCTTGGAGTGGAAAAGAGAGAGTTAGTGAGAGAGATTGGTTGGTCAATCATCTTGATTCTTCCTTATTCTTCTTCACCTTTGAACCTTCACTTTGAATCGTTCCTTTGGCGATTTTGAGTTCTTTTGAGGTAAGTTAACCTAACCCTAACCTGTGTTAGAGCTTAGGTTATGGTTTTCAAGGCTTTCAATCCCAGTTAGTGATTTATTCTTGTTATGGATGGGATTTCACATGTCAAATGTTATGTTTGCATTGCTTTCCTGATATGCATGTGCTATATTGAGATTTGATTCTAAGTGTATTTATAAAGTACCGTATACGTATAAAATACGCACTTGTGCTTGCCATGATTATTGGTCATGTATGTATGCTAGATGCTTGTATGACTCCTTGATAAAAGGAATTGTCCATGTATTTCAACATGCGTCATGACACATAACCTTGTATTACACTAAAAACTCTGTGTTGAGCTGCAAGAAGACTATAGCATTTGCGGCTCTACTAATGATCGATGAATGGAATATGATCGAGTTTTTGTGAGACTTTGAGTAGGCCGAGCCGTATTAGAGTTGGCGGCGGTGGTTTGGCCAGCGGAGTGTTTGCGTACTCTATGCCGTTCAATTCAACGAATCCGATTGTCCAGTGTATGTTAACCATGTATGGACGAATCTAGAGTACCGAACTTACCAGTGAGTACCTCGATCGCTAAGACTCATGAGCACATGGTGGTATGGGACATGGTCGATGTGCGAGCCTCCCGTACCACAACTTAACAGCCGATGATGACACTATATTCGTCTTTGTCGGCCTAGATTGGTGATTTGTAGTGACCTCGAGCATACCGGATACCGCAAGGAGGTGACGAGCTGATGTGGTAGTAAGGGCATGAAAGGCGTGCATTGATTGGTGACGAGCACGACCTTAAATATAAAATCGTATGAGATGTCTAGGATTGACGACCCTAGTATGGAGTTTGGAGGTGATATGAGGAAGGTATCTTAGCTTCCCAATCTGTGTATGAATTGGACTAATAACAACTTGGTAATCATATCCATGCACCGCATTTGCATGTGCTTTGTAGATGTGGCGCACTTTGAGGCGATGTCATGCGTAACGTAAGATGAAGACGTGGCGTGAGGACACGCATCATATTGCATTCATACTGCATGAGTACTTAGAGTGTTACGCTTTATCATATCGTAGCATGTCCGGTGCCTTATTGTTCCACACTCACTCCCACGTTTAGGCGGTGTTACACACCCACCGGACTCTGTCTTAGGCCATGTTGCGATGTGGATGCGACGTCTGAGGCAGAGCTATGCGGTTTCGAGACGGGTTCTAGCGAGCCTCGATATGTGATTACTATTTTGGGAACTGAAATGATGTAACTTGTACTTATAATTTTGATAAATAACACTTTTACACGATCTGGTTGTATATGTAATTCAGGGACTTACACTTGTACACATATTTTACTATAAGTCTTCCGCTTGCTTTATTCACTTATCCCTGAATCATATCTGCGTTTTGGCTTAATCTATCCCATGTTTATGTGCTAATACAGTCAACATACATCATTCATTAATTATGTTGCAAAAGGATAGGGTTATTGCCTATGCATCGCTACAGTTGAGGAAACACGAGGAAAACTTTCCTACACACTACCTGGAGTTATCGATCGTCATTTTTGTATTGAAGCTCTGGAAACATTACCTCTATGGAGAGGAGTTCGAGTTCGTTTGCGACCATAAGAGCCTTAGGTACATATTCACACAGAGGGACCTGATATGAGGCGGCAACGATGGATGGAAACCTTAAAGGACTTCAAGTTTGAGGTCTCCTACCATCCTGGCAAGGCTAACCTTATGGCAGATGCATTGAGCCGTAAGAAGACTATAGCATTTGCGGCTCTGCTAATGATCGATGAATGGAATATGGTCGAGTTTTTGCAAGACTTCGAGCAGAAGCTTACGGTAGATGAGTCATTCGAGAGCGTCGCACACATTCATGTGCAACCACTCAATGATGACAGGATTATTGCGATTCAGAAAGATGATGAACTGTTGGCAAAGATGGGAGAGGAGGTGAGCGACAGTGAGGACTCAGAATGGAGAGTTAGTAAGGATGGGAGTTTATATTATCGTGGCCGCCTATACGTCCCAAATCTTCATGACTTGAGAAGGGAAGTTCTTGAAGCTACTCACAATTCGAAGATGGCAATGCATCTTAGTAGTACGAAGATGTATCGAGACATGAAGCACTCGTACTGGTGAGACAACATGAAGGCCTACATAGAAGACTATGTATCCCGATGTCTCACGTGCCAGTAGGTCAAGGTAGAGCATCGCCGACCTCCTGGACTACTTCAGCCCATGCCCATAGCTGAATGGAAATGGGATTTCATCTCTACGGATTTCATCTTAGGATTACCGAAGACGAGGAAGGGACATGACTCTATTTGGGTGATCGTGGACCGGTTGTGAAATCGGCTCATTTTCTCCCTATTAGAGTCTCAAACTCCGCAAATAAGTTGGCCAGGCTGTACATCAAGGAGATAATATGTTTGCATGGAGTGTCGATGGAGATCGTGTAAGATTGAGACACGCGATTCACATCTATCTTCTGGGCTTGTATCCAGGAAGCAATGGGTGTGAAACTAAAGTTCAGTACCACATTCCACTCACAGACAGATGGGCAGACGGAACAAGTGAATCAGGTGTTAGAAGATATGCTGTGAGCTTGTGTGTTTGATTTCAAGGATAGTTAAGATGACTGCCGTCCTTATGTTGAGTTCGCTTATAATAACAGCTTCTAGGTGAGTATTGGCATGGCTCCCTACGAGGCCTTATATGGGCGCCCCTGTCGAGCACTGCATTGCTGGGCAGAGGTTGGCGAGAAGAGTTTGATTCACCTAGAGATAGTACAAGCGATCTCAGAAAAGATCGACATTATCAGGCGTCGACTCCTAGCGGCACAGAGCAGACAAAAGACTCACGCCGATACGAGACGGTGACCGCTAGAGTTTGAAGTTGGGGACCATGTGTTTCTCAAGGTTTCCCCCATGAAGGGAGTCCTTCAGTTTGGCAAAAGGGGAAGCTCACGCCATTATTCATTGGCCCATTCCAGATACTAGACCGAGTGGGTGTGGTTGCGTACCGCCTTGCTTTGCCCACACCATTCGCAGGCGTGCACAACGTATTTCACGTATCTATGTTGATTAAATCCGTTCCTGATCCTTCCCACATTATCAAATGAGAGTAGGTACAGTTGAGTGAGGATACTACTTATGTACTGCGACCAACACATATTCTAGACCGAAAGGAACATGTGTTGCGTAGTAAGGTTATCCCGCTTATGAACGTGCTATAGACACATCACACTGAGGAAGAGGCTACTTTTGAAACGGAAGCTGAGGTCCACAAGAACTACCCTCAGATTCTCGAGTACAAAAAGGTACTAATTTTGAAGACAAAATTTTTCTTTAAGGAGGGTATATTATAACGTCTCAAAAAAATTCATACAAAGACTTAAGCATTAACTCAGGCAGAAATCACTAAGGACCAAAATTCTTTAAAAATTAAACAAAAATTGATTAAGTATTAAATTAAATTAATTGGCGGATTAGCTTAAATCACTTTTCATACGAACTGTAAGACCCAAAACTAGTAGAATGCTAACTCTACATTACATAAAAACCTAAGATAAATCTCAAAACCCAATTGCCCTCGAGACCATCTTGAAACTCCGTATCGAACTTAGACCCCGTATCGAAATTCTGATTACCGTGAAACTATATGGTTATGACTGCCTTACTGGGCTTGACAACCATCTCCGAAATCAAGTTCAAATAGTACCCAGAAACGTACAACTTAAGCATGGAGTGAAGTGTGTGAGAAACGTGAATATCTTCAGAAAATAGACTCAAACTTAAGTGAATTGGGCCATTCACTTGTGGGCTAAATTTAAGGTTTCAGACTGTCAGAATCTGACCTAACTACACCCTCAGATCAGGGAAATTTCCTAACACATTTCAATGTACTTGTGGCCCTGACCGAGAGACGATGACCGTTGAACTGAAACTAGTCCTCCACGGTCGATCTACAAACCCGATCGGACCGAAAACTTAACCTAACATAGATCCATTGTCAGGAAACTTTCTTTGGACCGTATGCAGAAAATGGACCTCCAGATGAGCTCCGTTGGTCTGAATCAGCCACTCTTTGGCTCTAACCTAAGTATACTATGGCCTTGGGGCCATTGACATCAATTCTGGGCCTATATAAGGGCCTTAACCCACCCCTCTCTCATTCCATACGATTTTCTAAAACCCTAAGAGAGAAGAGAGAAAAGAGAAGGAGAAAGTGAGGAGAAGTGATAGAAAGTGAGAGATAGTTGCTGGGATTCGTTCCCACCGCTCCACGTGCCGAATCATCCTACCTGTATCGCTATACCAGCGATTTTAACTCCATTTTTGGGTAGGAAATCATAACCTTAATCTGTTTTAGGTATTTAAATTGATAGATCGGTGAAATAGCTAACCTATTTCATGTTATAGGTTACCGTTGTGTCGTAAACAAAGGCATAGTGTTCGAACTGAGTTCGATACGAGTTTACCAACGGAAGGTGCAGACTATAAACATTTAGGTTATGATTTTCAAGGATTTCAATGTCAGTTAATGATTTATGACTGACTTGATTGCTATCACATATGCTTAGATGCGATGTTTTTCGTGTATTACATAAATATATGAACTATGTTGAAATTTATGCATTTCATGTGTTTGTTGAAATGTTTGTATGAATACGAAATTATGATTTGTGCTTGCCATGATTGTTGTTTGAGAATACATGATTGTCGTACGTGTGGTAACTCCTTTGTGAAAGGATTTGGTATAATATACATTATAACCAATTTATTACATGTATGTGATATGCCTAAGTGTTTGATAAAATGCCTGAATGAGAAAATATTTTTTGAAATGTATTTTACGAGGGCATTGAGATAGGGTTCTCAATTACCTTATCTATAGTTACTACATGTTTTATGGTTGAAATACCTTTGCATGATAACATGTACTCTATGTGTTTGTTAAAATGCTCAAATGAGGTTTATATTTGGATTAGTTGTCACATGCTGTCTTTGACTATCACATGTGAATGCTATTGCTTTGGAGTGTGACTGGGGCTATGATGTAGTCCAGGCAATCGGTAATGGTTTACGATCACTGACCGAACTGTTTTAGCCACGACGGATACGTTCGATGAATCCGAGTCATATAGTGATTATCGGCAGTGGTTAGGCCACGAGGAGTGCGTATGTGCTCCATGTCGATTAATTAAACATATGCTTGTACAAGTCGAGCTTGTCAAGTAACCTAATTGACCTAATATATGTTCACCATGGATGGACGCTACTGTTTGAATCTAAGGTACCACTTACCAATGTAAAGCCCGTTTAACCTTGGTACCATGATCTGCTAAGACTTATGAGCCGGGCATGGTGGTATGGGACACCGTGGTCGAGCTGTCACCCTATGCTTGGGTGACGAGCCTCCCCGTAGTGTCCAGTGAGCAAACCAAACTCGTGAGTCGAATATGGTGGTATGGGACAATATATTCAAGTTGTCAGCCTACGATCAAGTGACGAGCCTCTCGTAATGACCTTGAGTATACACTAGGACTACGCTAAGGTGACGAGCCTTTCTGCAATGACTTCGAGTATAAAGTAGGCCTGCGCTGAGGTGACAAGCCTCTCCGTAGCGACTTAGAACTGTCATCATATGCGACTAACTAGGATTGATGACCCTAGATGGATTATTGTTTGGGTCAATGATATAAAGGGAGGCACTTCAGCTTCCCAAACCTACTGTATGAATAGGTCTAATTAAGAACTTGGCTAATCATGCATATGCACTGCATTGCATGTGCCTTTGGCATTGGAGTTGAGCACAGCGGGAGTGTTGCATGCGCGACCGTGAGACGATGTCACAGAGGGAATGCAGGCGAGGGCATACATCATTAATACATACCATCCTTGCATTAACCCGAGTACTTAGGAATGCTTGTTGTATTTCTTTATCATTATTGCTTGACTGAATTGATAACATGTTAAGCTTTGCTTTATAGCTCCACTGAGTTGATCACTCACTCCCACTATGGGACGGTGTTTTAAAACACCAACCAGACTCTATTGTAGTTTCAGGTGATGTCAAGGCTTACGAGGCGGAGCCTGACTTATACGATGAAGAGGAGGAGTTCTCCTACCTGCAACTCTCTGACGGGTGTATATAGATCTAGAGTTGCGTCATCGGGGCTACAGGGATATGGATTGGATGACACTACACTTTACCATTTTGTAAATTTTAGAATTATACATGTAATTATTTAACTTGGTGACATTCATACTCTGGGGACTTATAATCACTTTTATGCACTATATATTTATCACAGTCTTCCACTTGCATAATGTAACTATCTTTAGAGTATGATATGCTAATTTGGTACAATCTTACTCATGTTTAAAGCACTAATACGTACAACATTTAATCATCATTATCTATATTGCATAAGTGATGCATTGGAACTTGGGAGTTGAGCTTTTGCTCGACCCCCAATTTTTAGGGCATTACAACATATCACAATGGGCCTCAAATATGGGACACATATATATCACATTGGGCCTCAAACACGGGCTGAATATATATCACAATGGGCCTTAAATATGGACCGTATATACATCACATTGGGCCTCTACAATTGGCCTCGATATTCGACCTCTACAATCAAAATCGGCCTATACAATCGGCCTCAACAATCGAAATCGAAATCAGCCTGGACAATCGGAATCGGCCTCGACAATTGGCCTCGTTGATCGGAATCGGCCTCAACAATCGACCTCAACAATTGGAATCGACCTCGATAAATAGAATCAGCCTCAACAATCAACCTCGACAATCAGAATCGGCCTTGATAAACTGAATCGGCCTTGACAATCAGAAACAGCCTCGACAATCGGCCTCAACAATCAAAATCGTCCATGACAATCGGAATAAGCCTCCATAATCGACCATGACAATCGGAATTGGCCTCGACAATCGGAATCGGCCTCGATAAATAGAATCAGCTTAGACAATTGGAATCGACCTCGACAATCAGCGTCGACAATCGGAATCGGTAATCGGCCACGACAATCGAAATTGATAAGAATGTGCCTAACAAGGCCTAATAGGAGGTCACAATGTAGACGTTTAACCATCATTGCCCATCAATGTGGACCTTTAACAACATTATTCCGAAGGATTGATGCTCATAGGGCCAATCGTATAGGGGGCCCACAGCTTATCACAATGGCCTAATATACATCATCATGGGCCTCAATTACATCAATTGGGCTGAATCAAATGGGCCGATCAAATGGTCCTCATACACGTCATAGTGGGCCGCATCACATGGGCTTTAAACACATTAAGATGGGCCTCACTCATGGGCCTCATATACACGAAAGGTGGGCCCTGCACATGGGCCATAAACACATCATATGGGTCTCATTCCAGGGCCACATATGTAACTCGATGGGCCACACATATGGGCCGCATCACATGGGTCAAATATACATTACAATGGGCCTCATATCTGGGCTACATATACACCACAATGGGCCACATCTCATGGGCCTAATATACGGTATGTGGGCGGCATCCACCAGCCGCACCAATGGGCCTCATATACATCAAGTGGTTCGCATCTCACGGGTTTAATATGCATCATAATGAGCCTCAAATATATCATAATGGGCCTTGGCACATGGGCTATAAATATATCACATCAGGCCTTGCCCATAAGCCTCGAAGACATCATAATGGGCCACAACTCATAGGCTTCATACAGACAATAAGTGGGCCTCATAGATGGACCATAGATACACCAAGGTGGGCGGCATTTATGGACCACACCAATGGGTCGCACCATCTACAAGTGGGCCGCATCGATGGGCCATAGATACATCAAGGTAGGGCCCACCCTATTTTCCATACAATCTGGTCATAAGGTCACAAAGACCTAGATTAAGAGGGAAAATAATTTTCATATAGATCCAAAACTTTTGTAACCTCAAAACGGGTTTCAATGGTAGGCGTTCAATCTCCACTGTTTTCTGTAGTGGTCCACCTAATAGACAGCATGGATATAGAATATATGCATAAATGGTGGGTCGTACACAGCACACTAATGATGATCGGCATCGTCTAAACATCGTCTATGTAAATCAGCACTGCCCAAACATTGTCCAAGTAAATCAGCACCATCTGGACACTGTCCAGCTCATCAGCACCATCCAAATACTGTCCAGCATCGTCCAACACGATCTGGACAGTGTGAATGTAATAAATACATCATGGGGGTGTCCATGTGTTCGGACAACACAGATAAAAACACATATCAATGTGAACACATACTTTCAAGGTGGGTCCCATCGTCCCAATCCAGTGGATGGTGTGCTGACACCAGCCAATCAGTTCAATAGCAGGTAGGTCCCATGTGGGGCCCACCAGATATTATATATATATATATATATATATAATATAATACAATATAATATATTATCATATTATATATATATATAAATCAAGCCAGTGTCCAGGGATCCAGCGTCCAAACCATGGACGTTAGACGGTGCGGATTTAAAACCCGTACATTGCGGCTGGGGTCCACACGTGGCAGGTGGGTCCACATGGGTGGGACCCACCAACAAAATGGATGGATAGTCTTGGATATAACACGTACATCAAGGTGGAGTCCACATGAGTGGACGGTCTGGATTTTAACATATACCTCACGATCAGGCCCTCAGGGCAGTTGACGTCAACAACAGCTTCTGCTGCAACAAAACGAATGCACGACATGGATGAAATCCACATCACAGTGGGCTCCACCGTGAATGGACGGTGTGGATGATACACATATGCCACGGTGGGTCACACCGTCCAAGTTGCTGGACGGTGTGGACACACCACACATGTTAAAGTGGGGTGGATCTCCACCGTCCAGATGTACTGGACATATAATAAATACATCATGGTGGGTGCATCAGGGTGGGCCACACACATCAAAAGAAAGAGGGAGAGAGAGAGAGGGAGAGATCGATTATGGAAGGGGCCTTGCCACTATGGCCCCTCATCCATACATTACAACATACATCGAGTGGGTCCCTTTACATGTTGGCACTCATGTAAGTGCAATGGTTATTTGTTACCTTGATTGTTAAATTTTGTAGTGCCAAAACCACAATCTATGTCTTGTGTAACACATTGATATTTTGTTCAAGGCAATCCATCACATGTACATGGACAATGCTTCAAGTCAAGAACAATGATCTACTTCAAGTAATGCAAGGTCAAGTAGATTGTTCTCTTCTCTAAAGCTTTAGAGTCTTAAAGCTATGAGATCTTGTTCAAGACTCAAGGTGAAATATAACTCAAGAACTATAAGTTCAAGGTTTCAAAGATCTCAAGTTCAAGCTTCATCATGTGTAGAGATCTCAAGTCTAATGAACTTCAAAGATCATACATTATCTGAAGAAATGAAGGTTCAATATCCATACTTCACATTTCAAGTATAAAAGACCTTAGATTGACCTTAGGGTAGGTCATTTTGTATACATAATTCAAATTGAATCATTTTATAAGTGTTTGGTCTGTTCTTAGACTAGTCCTGGACTTTGTTTGACTAGTCCTAGAACTGGCTCGACCAGTCCAAGAAATTCCAAGACAAGTCCTAAGTTGTTGCAAATTTTTAAAAATTTTTGGTTGAGCTATGACCAATCCTGGAGTCTGCTCGATTGGTCATGTGAACAATGCACGACTCATTCACAACCAGTCCAACAGCTACGACTCAAACTCCAGCAACTATTCTTGGCTCCTCACGACCACTCGTAGGCAGGTCATGACTAGTCGTGGAGGACTCACGGCCAGTCATGAAGTGCCTACGACCGGTCGTGGAATGGTTTTATCCGATCACACTCAAAATTTCAAAATGTTGTTGGTCCTACGGCCAATCGTAGTTCCCACAGGACCAGTCAAATATGGGATTTCTGCAACTATAAATAGAGCACGATTTTCAGAGTTTGATATCTAATTAAAGTAAAATCAAGGCATCACTCTGAGAAATAAGTTTATGTTCTTTTTAAGCTGCATTGTGCATATTTAATATTCTCTTTTTTTAGCTTTTTATATTTGATTTTGTTTCTGCATTCCAATCTAATTTGAAAGTGGAATTGTAATATTCCACTTCTTGGAATCAAAATCAAATAGAGCTAGCCCAACTTGATTTAATTTAAAATCAATTAGAACTTTAAACCATTTTAAAGTGAGTATTGGACATTGAACTTCTCTATTCGAACTTTTACTCTGATTTGGTTCTTTCGGGCTGCTATAAAAGGAGAAATCCAGGTATTTTACATTTGTTTAAATCTTCTCTATTTTTGGTTTCTTTGAGATTAAGCCAGAAAAATTTCTAAGTGTTGGTTATCTGAGGAGAGCCAGAAAACTCAGAGTGTGGGGTTTTTGAATTGTGTAAGCCCATTTGAAAGACACAATTGTGAGGGTTTTAGGTGAACCTGAGAAAAACCTATTTTCATAGTGAACGCTAATATCCCCTGTGTGAGGATATTAGGAGTGGAGTAGCAAGCTGTGTGGCTGTTGTTTAATAGTTGGTGTACACACAGGCGAACCACTATAACTCCTTGTGTTTTGTGGTTGTGTGATTTATTTTCTATATCTTTAATCATTCAAGATTGTGGGATGTATGTGTGAATGTGAATGTTGTAATATTTATAATTCAAGCATTGTATGGAATGTCGTAATAGTTTAGACTTTCTATTTCTTACTATTTCCTTTCATTCCTCTTCAATTTAAGATATTGATACTTAAACCGTTCTAGTAAGGTTGTCCTGCCATAAACCCTTGATTTTTATGATGCAAGGTTGTCTTTAGAACAACATTTGTATTAACCTCTCAAGACTTGAATGTTGAGGTTGCTTTACATTTCCATATTGTGAATTTCTTAAAGTGCTATCTTTCCTTTATTCAATTAAATTCCGCTATTATCATTGTAATTTGGCATAGTCCTATTCACCCCCCCCCCCCCCCTCTAGGAATCATAGCTAGGCCTTTTCAAGTGGTATCAAAGCCTAATAGCTCACCTTAATTGTTATAGTTTTTGGATTTATTTCCTGAGCTACTCGATCTAAGCTATTTATAAGATGTCAAATTTTGATAGCTTTTCAGTTACTAGGCCTCCTCCATTTGATGGCTCCAACTATGCCTATTGGAAAGCTAGGATAAGAATTTTCTTAAAATCCATGGATGAGAGTGTGTGACAAGTCATAGTGACTGAATGGACCCCTCCTACCAATGAAGTAACTAGTATCAATGGATCCAAATCTATGAAAATCTCACCTTATTTTTCTTGGACCACTCTTAAGAAAAGTGAGAGTAGTGCCAATGCAAAAGCACTAAATGCAATCACTTGCGCACTATCACCGGATGAATTCAAAAGAATTATATCATGTGATACTGTAAAGCAAGCCTGGGATATTTTAGAAATGACACACGAAGGAACATCAATTGTTAAGAAATCGAAAGTCCAAATCCTCACAACCAAATTTGAGGAAATATATATGGAAGAAAATGAAATGTTCATGGACTTTTATACTAGATTAAATGACATTGTGAACTCTATGTGGGTTCTTGGCGATAAAATCCCAGAAAGTAAAGTGTGTGCAAAGATACTAGGCTCACTACCTGAACAGTTCAACTCAAAAGGTGACCGCGATTTAGGAACTTTGTGATATGGACAATGAGGGTAGAAGAATTAGTTGGGTCTTTACAAACCTATGAGTTAAATTTTAAAGTTCCTAAAGGTAAATCGATTGCCCTTAAATCTTCTAAAAATGTTTCTCAAGAAAACAATATTAATTTTGATTTAGAAAACTCAGAAGATGATATGGCTTTTCTAGCGAAAAAGTTTTACAAAATTTTCAAAAGTAAAAAGAGGGTTGATTTTCAAAAAGCTAATGATAAGAAAAGATCTAAATCTATAACGTGGAAATCATTAAAATACAGTCAATGTTACAACTGCCAAGAGTATGGGCATTTGGTAAACAAGTGTCCTAAAAAGGACAAACCCAAAAAGAAGAGTATGTTGGCTACTTGGTGTAAGGCCCGTGTCCTAGTCTGTACCATTTCGTTAGCTTCCGCGGTCCTTCCGGTTGAGTTCCGGCAATCCTTGACCCGTATCCGACATTTGTGCACGATCTTAAACCGGATCCCTCATACTGAAGTCAGTTCAAATTGAAACTTGTATCTTAGCGACCGCGTCGTCGCTGCGGTTCCAACACCGTGACTTTCGCACCAAACCAATACCCAGGGTAGAAGATGTAGGCCCACATTCAATTCGAAGAAAACGCCGTGCGTACGAATTCTGAGGGAATCTCTACAACATATCCCATCAATTAATCAATCAATCCCATCAATCAAGTATACATCACACATCAAGTCAGGTACAAGCAACCCATACCCTATCCCTACCTCTCTCTTACACAAGCTACCCAAAGTCAACCCTCACATCACTTCATCCATCACTCAACCCATCACTCCATCACCTCTTATCATTCTCATCACCTCACTCTCTCTCTCTCTCTCTCTCAATTCTCAAATCTCCCAAGCAACACACTCACACGTCCAAGCTTCTCCCTCCCAAATTCCAAGTGTGACCCTCTTTCCCTACTCTCTCATCTCCCATCTCAACCGTTGATCCATCATCTACCACTATCAAAAGAGAAGGCAAGGAGCTAAGAAGGCTAACGTTGCAAGAAGGAGGCCTGGAGGTGGGTGATCCTCTGTAAATTTCAATTTTTAAGGGCCCACTTAATGTATGTATTGTATCGATGGAGGGCCCATAGTGGCAGGGTCCCTCCTCTCTATCGTCGTCATCTCTCTCTCTCTCTCTCTCTCTCTCTCTCTCTCTCTTCCTCTCCCTAGATGTAGTGGGCCCCACCAAATCATGTTAAATTCACTCCATTCATCAATGGTGTGGCCCACGACATTTTAGGCAAAATCCACCATCCGGTGGGAAGTCCCACATGCAAATATATATATATATATACATAATATATTATATTTATACTATGCTGATATATGAAAAAATATATATATATAGTTGGTGGGCCATGTCCACGTGGGACTCACCACAATGCAAGTGTTTATCCATGCCATCCAGCGTCCCTGGACGCTGGACGGGCGTGGCTTCATGGAGTGCGTGTATTGGCAGGGTGTGTACTTATAAGCTAATTAAAAAAGGAAAAAGGGGCTTTTGGGGTGGGCCGCTCATGTAGGCCCCACCTTGATGTATGTATACAATCCAAGCCGTCCATCCTTCTCCTTAGATCATTTTAGACGCTGAGCCAAATTTTGGGACCAATCCGATTCTCAGGTGGGCCATACCATAGGAAATAGCGGTAATACCGTTAAAACCCACCTTGAATCTTCTATTCGCCAAGAATATGATGCATATTGGTCTCATTTGGATGACCATGGACCATAGAACCCAGTGGTCGGGTTGGATTTTTTGTATGCGGGCCTCAACTGGGAAAAACCGTAGAAAAACATTTTTTTAAAATAAAAAATCCACTGTAAGTAACAGCAGACGCTGCTGTTGCTGACAACCCAAGGACGCCAGCGCGTGGCACTGTGGGCGGTGGCCAAGGACCGTGGGTCCCAGCTGTGGGTCCCACTGTGATGTGTGCAGGATATCCATGCTGTGTATTCAGTGCCCCCCCCCCCCCCCCTCTGGTCGTTGGCTGCCCCAAAAAAATCAGCCATAAATGGGGCGTAAATGGGCCCACGTCACATGAACAGTGAGGATTGAACTTCTGCTGTTGAAATTTTTGGGCTGCAGGAATTTTGGATCACATATGAAATTTGTTTTTACTCTCCACCCTAGTCCACACGTGACCATGTCAGCAGGTTGGATGTAAATAAACATTACAGTGGGCCTTGGTTGCGTGGAAAATAAACATTACTGTGGGCCCCAGGTCTGAGTGACCTCATCAATGGGTTGGATGGGAAATAAACATTATGGTAGGCCCCACATGAGACCCACCTATGTATGTATTGTAACCCACACCCTCCATTAGTGTGGGCCCCACCATGATGCATGTGTTTCATCCAAACTGTCCAATTATTTTGAAAATTATTTTAAGGCCATGCGATGAGGCCCATCTTGGCGTATTTGTGGGCCGAGGCCCACTTTGATTTGTATAAGGCCCATATTATGAGGCCCATTGTGATGTATGCAAGGCTCATGTGACTAGGCCCATCTTGATGTATTGGTGACCCTTGTTGAGACCCACCTTAATATATATATATATATATATATATATATATATAACCCATGTGGTGAGGCCTTTGTGTTGTATGCAAGGCCCATGGGTTATGGCCCATTGCAATGTACATAAGGCCCATTGGTGCAACCCATTGATACGGCCCACTTGATGAATATGTAATGACCCGAAAAATTTCATCCATAGACCCGAGTACTACCTCCGATTTCTTAGAAGTTTTATTGTGGGTTAATTAGCGTTAAACTCGATTGCTTATGAAATTAACATCAATCACTTTAAATTTGATCTGCAGGACTCAAAACCTATAGAATTGTTAGCGCTATGTTACTCTGAAATCTGGGATTCAACGCTATATCCAGTTACTCTCGGGAATATTTGGAATCTTTAGAGCGGAACTGGACCGCGTGTCGAAAGTCTGATAGCGATGATCTTAGACAATTATGGTCACCTTGTTGGGCTTGACCATCACCTCAGAAATCAAGTCCAGATGATGTCCTAGGTCGATTTATTTGAGTCCAGAGTAAAGAGTGTGAGAATGGTGAGAAATTAAATGTAATTTTATGAAATCTGAGCCATGTCGCTTACGCGACGATTTTAAGCAATTTGACCATTGGACTCTGACCCAATTTCACCCTTGGATCAGGGAAGATGGCCTGGCATGTCGTAGTGCTTATGGACCTGATCGAGTTTCGGTGACCGTTGAATTAAGATTGGTCCACCACGGCTGATCTGTAAAACCGATCGGTACAAAAACTCAGACTGACCTAGATCCATGGTCAGTGAGCTTAAGTCCAACCGCACGTGGAAAAAGAACCATCGGAAGCGCTCTGTTGGATCAAGAGAGACCTGTTTTGGTTATAACCTAAGTATACCTTGGCCCTGGGGCTATTTTCATCAATGTTAGGCCTATATAAAGACCTTAAAACCCTCACTCTCTATTCCATACGAATTTCCTAAACCCTAGCTAAGCGAGAGAGAGGAAAAGAGAGAAAGTAAGAGAGAAGTTGGTGAATCAATTGAGATTCTTTCTTATTACTCTGCATCCTTAAATCGTCACTTCTGAATCGTTATTCCGGCGATTTTAAGTTCATTCTTGGGTAAGTTAATCAAACCCTAGTCTATTTGAGAGCTTAGAATAGTCTATGTGTTGATGTAGCTCATTTCTATTCATGCCTTAGGTTATGTAGTCGCCGTTAATGAAGACTTATAGTCTGAATCAGATCGGTGCACTTTTTCTGGTTTAAGGTGCGAACTATATTCGTATAGGTTATGGTTTTCAAAGCTTTCAATGTCAAATAATGGTTTATTATTGTTATGGGTGTAATTTCATATGCCAAATGTGATGTTTATATTGCGCTCTTGATATATATGAGTTATGTTGAGATTCGTGTATTCTATGTGTATGTAGAAAGTATCGTATACATATAAAATATGAACATGTGTTTGCCATGATAAATTGTCGTGTACTTGTGCTAGTTGTATGTATGTCAACTCCTTGGTAAAAGGAATTGTCCAAATTTGTGTATCACCAACATATGTTATGTATGTTGGAATATGTAGCTAAGTGTTTGTAGAAATGTCTGAATGATCTAATGTGTAATATATTATCCTATTTATAGGCGTTGAGAAGAGATCCTCAACTCTCCTATTGGTGTGTATGATTTCCTACATGCAATTGACATTCTTTGTTGTTTAACTTCAAGTACTACTTATGTGTGAATCCATGTTAAGTTGATATTCTTCAAACGCTCACATACTGTATGATTTGAATTGTTATTCCATTACTGTTCTAAATTGTTGATATGAATAGTTGAATATGTTTGGGACTATGAAATAGTCCAGAAAATCAGTAACAGACCTTGAGTTCATGGCCGAAGTTATTTTCGCCACGTAAGACGTGTTTAACCAACCCGATTCGTATTAGGGTTGTTGGCAATGGTTTGGCCACATGGAGTGTTTGCGCACTTTATGTCGTGCAACTCAACGTGCGCTCGTGCTAGTCGAGTTCGTCAAGTAACCCGATTGTCCTGATGTATGTTCACCATGTATGGACACTATTGTTTGAATCTAGGGTACCAAACTTACCGATGAAATCCCATTAACCATTGTACCTTAATCCACTAAGACTCATGAGCCGGACATGGTGATATGGGACACCATAGTCAAGCTATCAGCCTATGCTGGGATGACGAGTCTCCCCGTAATGACCAGTGAGCACACCAGACTCGTGAGCTGATTATGGTGGTATGGGACACTATATTCCCATTTTCGGCCTACATTGATTGGTGACGAGCCCTTTGTAGTGACCTCGAGCATACCTTGATACTGCATTTAGGCGACGAGCCTTAGAGTAGTAATTAAGGTATGATAGGCGTGCATTGATTGGTGAGGAGCCCTTTGCAGCGACCTAGAACCATATGATCGTATGAGATTGCCTAAGACTGACGACCCTAGAATGGATCACTGCTTGGGAATTGATATGAGGAAGGTACTTTAGCTTCCCAATCCTGCTTTATGAAAAGGAGTAATAACAACTTGGTAATCATGTTCATGCACCGCATTGCATGTGCTTAGGAGTTGTTGGCACTGTAGGAGGTTGTCATGCGTAATGTAAGATGAAGACACTGAGGGAGTGCAGGCAAGGGCATGCATCATTTATACATACATCCTTGTATTAACAAGAGTACTTTAGACGTGTTTAATTATATTGCCTTATCATTATTGCTTGATTGATTTGATATCATGTTAACTTTTATTGTATAGTTCCACTGAGTTGATCACTCACTCCCACATTCTAGGGCGGTGTTTCAACACCAACCAGACTCTGTCTTGGATGCAGATGATGACGCGATCCCTGAGGCAGAGCAGGAGTATGAGGATGATGAGGACGCGTTATCTATTATGCAGTTCTCAGGCGAGTTCATGTGAGCCGTGTCCTGATCGACGGGGATTCTGGATTTTCTTTTGGAATAGATGAATTTCATTTTGATACTGTATTTTGAAGATAAACACTTGTATTATGACCTGACAAAGCATACATATCACAGGGACTTACACATGTACACATATATTTCTTTAAGTCTTCTGCTTGCGTTTTTCACTTATCCCTAGATTATGTTTCAAGTTTGGCTTAATCTATTCTATGTTTTATGCACTCATACAGACAACATACATCGATCTTTACATATGTTGCATAAGTGATGTTTTGGAACTCAGGAGCTGACTTATGCTTGACCCCCGAATTTCAGGGCGTTACAAGTTGGTATCAAAGCATGATTTGGATTAAACCGGACCTGGGTTATGGTCACACACTGCACGCTGTACCCACCTTAGTGTAGGAGGGTACGAGATTAATCTAAAATATGTGTAGTTTTTCCATTGCTTCTATCGGTGAAAGTTTACTGAAAATAGTCACCGAGATCGAGTCTGTATACACTCCTGATCACACACAGCGACCCTAAATCTCTTCCAGACCATCCATTAATGAGTTTAGATGGTGTATCATCCCATCCCATCCATTAAAATGTTTGTAATCTTGAATCTGTATCAGTTTCTTCTCTCAGTGACCCGATATGCATTAAATCGGACTAAGGGCCCAATCGGGGCACTTCCAGGGGGGACCCACATCATTTTTAGGCTTAGGGGCTAGGAGGACCTCGCCCAAATGGCGAGTCATCCCCGAACTGTCGAGAGACCGGCGATTACCTCATCGGTTCGACGAGCCCTCGCTGCCCAGCGGGCCGGCTCGGGCCGATGCTTATAGGGTCTTGTGTGGCCCACTTATCTAGGGTTGCTCATTTTTATCAACTCCTAAACCTTCATCCCTTCACAAACTCACCCTCCAAGCTTTCCTTTTCTTGAAATCTCTATCAAAACTCCACAAAAACCTCTTCCCAAACCTTTTCCTCTTCCATTTTCATGCATCCCTATCCTACCATCTCAAAACCTCATCTTCATTTTTGTTTTCACTCCTTTTCCTTTTCATTTGAGCACTCAAATCCTTCCTTTGAGTCTCAAGTTTGTGAAAGCCTCACCATTCTTCTCATTTCTCTCCTTTCTCTCATTGTTCATGGCCCTATTTGAGCTTGTTACGGCCATATTTTCCATCTCCTCCATTCTCTCTTTGATGGGGAGAAGAGAGCGCCCGTTGATGAAGCCGGGCCTAGCCTCCCAACCCGTGCACGGAGGCCGAGAGGTGCTGCCATGAGCACGACCGCCACGCGAGAGTTTCAGACAAAGCGAGACCTCGATCCTCAAGCTCCCATTGAAAGAACTTTATTGGCGGAGCTATCTCATGGAGTTTATGAATGCCATAGGGTCATTTTTTAAGCTCATGTAGATCCGTGGCTATTTGGCGAATTTCTCTTGTTGGAGCACTTGGAAGGGGCCGGTTGGTGTCCCTTGTTTGAGGGCGAATACCGCGCCAATGTGAGTACTTTTCGAGCTTTTTTGTGCCCTCATTCGAGATCCCTCGCTAGAGCCTTTGCAGTTCAAGATCCCTTGCAGAAGAGATCGGGAGGCCACGATCAACGTCGCTCTAATATCCCGACTTCTGAATATACCGCTTGGCGAGGTTCATGCTAGCAAGAAGAATCTGAGTAGCGCGCGTGAGAGGGATCGCCGCACGCGGTTCCTGTGTGGTCGTCTGGTAGAATGGCAGCCTAACAGAAGCCTTTTAGCTACCAATATGACGGACGATTTCCACTTGCTTCACCACATGTGCACATTCAATGTTTATCCAAGGTGGAGCAACCGCAGCGAGTGTACGCGTCTGATGGTAGATTTCCTGTATCAGGTGGGGCAAGGAGAGAAGCTTTGTGTGCCAACGTACATCTTGCATCAGATTATTCTCATTGCTCGTTCGAATAGCATAACCGAATCGCTCCCATTTAGCCGACTCATTTGTAAGCTTGTACATGAGTTTGACTTCAGGCTTGGGGTGAAAAAGCCGGTACCTATTCGTTACATTAATGAGACGACCCTTAATCAGATGGACATTGGGCCTCGTCGATGACAAGCCTCACTTAAAGAAAGTGAGGATGAGACTGAGAGCGATGAGGAAGAGAGTTATGGCAAGGGTGGAGCAAAAATAGAAGAAAAAGCAGAGCAGGACAAGGAAGAAGTGAAGGCCCAGGACACGAGTGAGAGTTCTCCTCCTGCAGCACCAGAGCAAGGCACAGATCAAGCCACCAAGGATGCTCATATAGCTTGGCTTGAGGAGGGTCAGGCTATCCTACACCAAGATATTATGGATCTTCGAGGTCTCGTGAAGTATAAGTTCAAGAAGATGTCTCGAACTCTGAAGTCTATCCTGTGTTGTCTGTAGGATAAGGGTGCCCCGCCTCCATCTCCTGATTCTGATGAGTAGTTGCAGTTGTAGTCGTCCTTTGGTCTGTTTGTTGTTTATTTTTGTGTAGCCATTGTTGGAATGGTAGTTGGAAGTTGTTTATTGTTTGAAGCTTTAGATGTTTTAGCTCACATGCTTTCTCTGTCGCGGTTCATGTAATGTTGCACTTCTTGTATTGCGATAATTTTGTTAAATAAAATGCATGTTGTTGATCTTTGAGTTGTGATGTAAATGTTGTATGGGTGGATTATGTGGATGTTGATTCTCACAGGTTGCATCCTCTGTTGAATATATAGGGTATGCCTCCTAAGGGTTCGAAGACTTCGGCCAGTCTCTCTCTGGGCGAGTCGCTTGCCGGGGTTTCTCCCCTAGGCGATAGCCAGACGGATCCACAGTCGGGCCCGTCTCATTTTGGTGCTGGGCCAGACTCTCAGCCAGCTACTGGCCCCGCTGCTGGGCCGACTCCTGTGGTTCCACCTATGGCTCCTCCAGTCACTCCTTCGGTTCCTAAGCCGAACCGTGCATCTACGTCGACGCCATATGCATCTTCGTCTGCTCTGCCTACTGATAGGTTTGAGCAGATGATGTTGTTGATGCAGCAGCAGCAGCAGTAGCAGCAGCAACAGTTTCTGTCTTCCATGGCTGACATCTTTGCTCAGTCGATGGGGGTGACTCCACCTGCTTCACCTATGCACCCATCTGGGAATGCTAGTGCTAGTGGTACATTCGAGTGATTCCAGCTCTTACGACCTCCTACGTTTATGGGTTCTCATAGACCCGAGGAGGCCGAGTACTGGATTGACCGCATCTCTAAGATGCTGAGGCCGCTTCACTGTTCCGAGGCTAAGCAGGTAGAGCTTGCCTCCTTCATGTTTGAAAAGGAGGTCAGTTTATGGTGGGACAATGTTCTCCGTACTATTGCGGAGGGGTTTGAATGGATGTGGCAGCCGTTTGAGGCACGCTTCCACGAGAAGTATTTCCTGGTCACTTGCTGACACGAGAAGGAGAGTGAGTTCCTTCGCCTCCGTCAGGGAGGGATGTCGGTGACTGAGTATGAGAACCGATTTACTGAGCTAGGTCGGTATACTCCTTTGCTTCTGAGTGATCAGCCGATGCGGATGTGACATTTTTCTAAGGGGTTGAGGCCTGAGATCCGATTGAAGATGTGATGTGCTAGCATATCTTCTTATGCTGAGTTGGTGAGCATGTCCCTGCGAGCTGAGTAGGACGGGGACAGGTCGTCCCGTATGCGAGCACCTATGGTTCCCAGACCGCGACCTAACTTTTCGGGTGCACCATTTCTCGGCAAGAGGCCGCCGGCAGATTCTCCTCCGAGGCGTCCAGTGCTGCCCGCTCAGAACGTGCGTTATGACTTTCGCAATTCGTACTGTGGGAAGATGGGGCATTCGGATCGTAATTGCTTTTCGTGAATGCGGGATAGTGGATTTACTCCACCGCAGAGGATCAACCGTCCGATGCCTCAGGTTATATCACCCCCACCCCTTCGATCAGCGCCAGCTCACCCATCCTTTAGACCTTCTGTGCCTTGCTTCAGGCCACCTCAACGGCCCATGGTTCCTCCGTCGAATCGTCCACAGTAGGCTCGAGTTCACACGCTTACAGCTGAAGCGCCTGTGGCTGACTTGGTACCGAGATCTTTTGAGGTTACAGCTCACATCCAAGGTATTCCCGTTTCTTTGTTGGTAGATACAGGGTCCACTACCTCTCTTATATTGTATGCGGCAGTTAAGCGCCTGAGTTTGGGCATTGTTTATATGAAGGGAGTGACGCTCACTTCCGCTACAGGGATCTCCTCAAATATTATCAAGATTTGTATGGGTTGTTTGATTGATCTTGGGAGTAGATCGATTCTAGTTGACCTTTTTATTGCACCTCTATACCATTACGATGTTATTTTGGGTATGGATTGCTCACGAAGATGCGAGCAGAGATTGATTGTGAAGCTAGGTTGGTGACAGTCCATGGACCTGAGGGCGAGACATTTACTTTCCCTGTTCAGGTCAGTTACCCTTTTCGTCTTGGTTATTATACTTCTCTATTGGAGAGTATTGCTGGTTCGGCGTTTGAAAGCACGCCTGTAGTTCGAGATTTTGAAGATGTGTTCGAGTCGATTCCTGGATTACCCCCTCAGCGCGAGATTGATTTTACTATCGATCTCATGCCTGGTGCGGTACTTATTTCATTTCCCACCTATCGCATGCCTTTGAGTGAAATAGAGGAATTGGGGAAGCAAATAGATGGCTTGTTGAATTTAGGTTTTATTCGACCTAGTGTGTCTCCTTGGGGAGCACCTGTTCTGTTTATGAAGAAGAATGATGGTTCATTGCGATTATGTATAGATTATCGCAGGTTGAATCAGGTGACTGTGAAGAATAAGTATCCTTTGCCCAGGATCGATGATCTATTTGATCAGTTGAAGGGGGCACGGTACTTTTTGAAGGTTGATCTGCAGTCAGGGTATCATCAGTTGCGCGTCAAGAATGAGGACGTGCAGAAGACCGCCTTCAGGACTAGTTTCGGCCATTATGAGTTCCTTGTGATGTCGTTCGATCTTACAAATGCACCGGCCATGTTCATGGATCTGATCAACAGGGTGTTTCGGCCATTCTTGTTCCGATTCGTCATTATCGTTATCGATGAGATTTTGATATACTTTGCGTGTCGGGAAGAGCACGAGGAGCACTTAAGAGCAGTTTTGGATACTCTCAGGAAGAATTAGCTTTTTGCACAATTCAAGAAATGTGATTTCTGGAAAGAGGAAGTTAAGTTCCTAGGACATGTGGTGTCCAAGGAAGGGATAGCTGTCGATCTCACTAAAGTAGCTGCAGTTCAGGACTGGAAGAAGCCTGGTTCGGTTACTGAGGTGAGAAGCTTTCTGGATCTAGCAGGCTATTATCGATGTTTCATACGCAACTTCTCAAAGATAGCCAGACCGTTGTCTCAGTTGACACGGAAAGACTTGAAGTTTTCTTAGAATGAAAAGGTGAAAATTACTTTTCAGGAGCTGAAGGACAAGTTGACGTCCACCCCTGTGCTAGTATTGCCAGAGCAAGGGGTTAAGTATACGATATATACTGACGCCTCTCGCATTGGTCTGGGTTGTGTCCTTATGTAGAAGGACAGGGTGATTGCATATGCCTCGAGACAGTTGAGGAAACATGAAGAGAATTACCTTACATACGACCTGGAATTGGCAGCTGTCATTTTCGCATTAAAGCTCTGGAGACATTACCTCTACGGAGACGAGTTCGAGCTCTTTTGCGACCACAAGACCTTAAGTATATTTTCATGCAGCGTGACTTGAATATGAGGCAACGCCGATGGATGGAAACATTGAAAGACTTTAAGTTCGATGTCTCTTACCATCTTGGCAAAACAAACCTTATGGCAGACGCGTTGAGTCGCAAGAAGGCTATAGAGTTTGCGGCTCCGCTAATGATAGTAGAATGGGGCATGATGGAGTTTGTACGAGACTTTGATCAAAAACTTACAGTGGAAGAGCTGTATGAGGTTATCGCACACATTCGAGTACAGCCCCTCATTGATGAGAGGATCGTTGCAGCTCAGGCAGATGATGAGCTATTGGCGAAGATGAGAGAGCGGATTGGTACAGATGAGGACTCTAAGTGGAGTATTGGTTTAAATGGGGGCCTACGATATCGTCGCCGGTTATGTGTCCCAGACATTCCTGACTTGAGACTGGAGGTTCTCGAGTCAGCCCATAATTCTAAGCTTACAATGCATCCAGATAGCACGAAGATGTATCAAGATATGAGAAGATCTTATTGGTGGGACAACATGAAGGTTCACATTGCTGAGTTTGTATCTCATTGTCTCACGTGCCAGCAGGTCAAGGCAGAGCATCGCCGACCTCCTGGACTACTTCAGCCCATGCCCATAGCGGAATGGAAGTAGGACTTCATCTCTATGGATTTTATTTCAGGGCTGTCGAGAACGAAGAAGGGACATGAATCTATTTGGGTGATCATCGACCGATTGACGAAGTCGGCTCATTTCTTACCGATCAGAGTCACAAACTCTGTAGACGAGTTGGCTAGGTTATACATCAAGGAGATTGTACGTCTGCATGGAGTTCCCTTGGAGATTGTGTCTGACAGAGACGCGCGATTCACATCTATCTTCTAGACTCATATCCAGGAAGCGATGGGTGTGAAATTGAAGTTCAGCACCGCATTTCATCCGCAGACAAATGGGCAGACGGAACGTGTGAATCAGGTTCTGGAAGACATGTTGCGAGCTTGTGTTTTGGATTTCAAGGACAGTTGGGATGATTGTCTCCCTTATGCAGAGTTCGCGTATAACAACAGTTTCTAGACTAGTATCGGCATGGCTCCCTACGAGGCATTGTATGGTTGCCTATGTAGAGCACCGCATTATTGGGCAGAAGTTGGTGAGCGTAGTTTGATTGGCCCAGAGTTAGTGCAGGCGACTTCAGAGAAAGTTGACATTATTCGACATCGACTTCTGACAGCCCAAAGCAGGCAGGAGAGTTACGTTGATACGAAGTGGCGACCGCTTGAGTTTGAGGTTGGAGACCATGTATTTCTTATGGTTTCCCCTATAAAGGGAGTTCTACAGTTCGGTAAGAAGGGAAAGCTCACGCTGAGATTTATTGGTCCATTTCAAATTTTGGATCGAGTGGGACCAGTAGCGTACCGCCTTGCTTTGCCCACACCACTAGCGGGCGTGCATAACTAATTTCATGTTTTTATACTGAAGAAGTACGTTCCTGATCCTTCGCATATTATCAGTTGGGATCAGGTGCAGTTGAGTGAGGATGCCACATATGTACTGCGACCGACACGTATCCTAGACAGGAAGGAGCAGGTATTGCGTAGCAAGGTCATCCCTCTTGTGAAAGTACTATGGACGCATCATAGTGAAGAAGAGGCTACTTGGGAGACTAAAGCTGAGGTCAGAAAGAGCTACCCTCAGATCCTTGAGGAGTATGAGAAGGTACGAATTTCGAGGATAAAATTTTTCTTTAAGGGGGGTAGATTGTAATGACCCGAGTACTACCTCCGATTTTTTAGAAGTTTTATTGCGGGTTAATTAGCGCTAAACTCGATAGCTTGTGAAATTAGTATCAATCACTTTAAATTTGATCTGCAGGGTTCAAAACCTGTAGAATTATTAGCACTATGTTACTCTGAAATCTGGGATTCAACGCTATATCCAGTTGCTCTCGGGAATATTTGGAATCTTTGGATCGGACCTGGACCGCGCGTCGAAAGTCCGATAGCGATGATCTTAGACAGTTATGGTCACCTTGTTGGGCTTGACCATCACCTCAGAAATCAAGTCCAGATGATGTCCTGGGTCGATTTATTTGAGTCCGGAGTACAAAGTGTGAGAACAGTGAGAAATTAAATATGATTTTATGAAATCTGAATCGTGTCGCTTGCGCGACGATTTTAAGCAATCTGACCGTTGGACTCTGACCCAATTTCACCCTCGGATCAGGGAAGATGGCCCAGGCATGTCGTAGTGCTTGTGGACCTGATCGAGTTTCGGTGACCGTTAAATTGAGATTGGTCCGCCACGGCTGATCTGTAAATCCGATCGGTACAAAAACTCAGACTAACCTAGCTCCATGGTCAGTGAGCTTAAGTCCGACCACACGTGGAAAAAGGACCATCGGAAGCGCTCCGTTGGATCGAGAGAGACCTGTTTTGGTTATAACCTAAGTATACCTTGGCCCTGGGGCTATTTTCATCAATGTTAGGCCTATATAAAGACCTTAAAACCCTCACTCTCTATTCCATACGAATTTCCTAAACCCTAGCTAAGAGAGAGAGAGAGGAAAAGAGAGAGAAAGTAAGAGAGAAGTTGGTGAATCATTTGAGATTCTTTCTTGTTACTCTGCATCCTTAAACCGTCACTTCTGAATCGTTATTCTGGCGATTCTAAGTTCATTCTTGGGTAAGTTAATCAAACCCTAGTCTGTTTGAGAGCTTAGAATAGTCTATGTGTTGATGTAGCTCATTTTTATTCATGCCTTAGGTTATCTAGTCGCCGTTGACGAAGACTTATCATCTGAATCGTTTGAATCAGATCGGTGCACTTTTTCTAGTTTAAGGTGCGGACTATATTCATATAGGTTATGGTTTTCAAAGCTTTCAATGTCAGATAATGGTTTATTATTTTTGTGGGTGTAATTTCACATGCCAAATGTGATGTTTATATTGCGCTCTTGATATATATGAGTTATGTTGAGATTTGTGTATTCTATGTGCATGTAGAAAGTATCGTATACGTATAAAATATGAACATGTGTTTGCCATGATTAATTGTCGTGTACTTGTGCTAGTTGTATGTATATCAACTCCTTGGTAAAAGGAAATGTCCAAATATGTGTATCACCAACATATGTTATATATGTTGGAATATGTAGTCTAAGTGTTTGCAGAAATGTCTGAATGTTCTAATGTATAATATATTATCCTATTTATAGGCATTGAGAAGAGATCCTCAACTCTCATATTGGTGTGTATGATTTCCTACATGCAATTGACATTCTTTGTTGTTTAACTTCAAGTACTACTTATGTGTAAATCCATGTTAAGTTAATATTCTTCAAATGCTCACATACTGTATGATTTGAATTGTTGTTCCATTACTGTTCTAAATTGTTGATATGAATATCTGTTATAGTTGAATATGTTTAGGACTATGAAATAGTCCAGAAAATCGGTAACAGACCTTGAGTTCGTGGCCGAAGTTGTTTTCACCACGTAAGACGTGTTTGACGAATCTGAGTCGTATTAGGGTTGTCAGCAGTGGTTTGGCCACACGGAGTGTTTGCGCACTGTATGTCGTGCAACTCAACATGCGCTTGTGCTAGTCGAGTTCGTCAAGTAACTCGATTGTCCCGATGTATGTTTACCATGTATGGACGCTATTGTTTGAATCTAGGGTACCAAACTTACCGATGAAATCCCGTTAACTGTTGTACCTTGATCCACTAAGACTTATGACCCAGACATGGTGGTATGGGACACCGTGGTCAAGTTGTCGGCCTACGCTGGGGTGACGAGCCTCCCCGTAGTGACCAGTGAGCACACCAGACTCGTGAGCCGATTATAGTGGTATGAGACACTATATTCGTGCTGTCGGCTTACATTGATTGGTGACGAGCCCTTTGTAGTGACCTCGAGCATACCTTGATACTACATTTAGGTGACGAGCCTTAGAGTAGTAACTAAGGTATGATAGGTGTGCATTGATTGGTGATGAGCCCTTTGCAGCGACCTAGAACCATATGATCGTTTGAGATTGCCTAGGACTGACGACCCTAGAATGGATCGCTGTTTGGGAATTGATATGAGGAAGGTACTTTAGCTTCCCAATCCTTTTTTATGAAAAGGACTAATAATAACTTGGTAATCATGTTCATGCACCGCATTGCATGTGTGTAGGAGTTGTTGGCACTGCGGGAGGTTGTCATGTGTAATGTAAGATGAAGACGCTGAGGGAGTGCAGGCGAGGGCCCGCATCATTTATACATACATCCTTACATTAACAAGAGTACTTTAGACGTGTTTAATTATATTGCCTTATCATTACTGCTTGATTGATTTGATATCATGTTAACTTTTACTGTATAGTTCCACTGAGTTGATCACTCACTCCCACATTCTGGGGCAGTGTTTCAACACCAACCAGACTCTGTCTTAGATGCAGATGATGACGTGACCCCTGAGGCAAAGCAGGAGTATGAGGATAATGAGGACACGTTTTCTATTATGCAGTTCTCAGGCGGGTTCATGTGAGTCGTGTCCTGATCGACGGGGATTCTGGGTTTTCTTTTGAAATAGATGAATTTCATTTTGATACTTGTATTTTGAAGATAAACACTTGTATTATGACCTGGCAGAGCATATATATCACAGGGACTTACACATGTACACATATATTTCTTTAAGTCTTTCGCTTGCGTTTTTCACTTATCCTTGGATTATGTTTGCAGTTTGGCTTAATCTATTCCATGTTTTATGCACTCATACAGACAACATACATCCATCATTACATATGTTGCATAAGTGATGTTTTAGAACTCGAGAGCTGAGTTATGCTCGACCCCCGAATTTCAGGGCGTTACAGAATATAAGGCCCATATGATACGACCCAATTGATGTATTTAAGGCCCAGTGGGGCGTAATTAGGTCCATTGCAATGCGTGATTCCTCTGTGGTGTATATAATGAGGTTTATAACGGGTAGTGCCTTGGGAACAATGATGGTTAGAGGCCCACATTGTAAGGATGATGTCGGTTAAATGTCCGCATTGTCACTCTCCCTAGGGCCCATTAATAGGCCCATACTTGCAGTGTGTAGGCCGTCTAGGCCCATCTTCGTTTTGACTAGAGCCCATCCCCACATAACATGCTTAATATAGATCCATGATTCATGACATATGCATCATATGTATGCCTGATGTGAGGATTGACTGATCATTGCACATGCCTTCGGGTAGATTGTTTATGGACTCCATGATAGGCAGAGTTGCCCTACATGAGCGCGCGGTACGTGTAGGATTGTTGCACGTCTGATAGTATGATTCATGCACTTGCATTTGTGTGATTATGATTATTGTATGCCTTAGCGACATCAAGGCCATAGACTCCACAAACACATCGTGGGTAGATGGATTGGATACCGAAAATATTGTTACTAAACATCGGGTGTCATAGATGTCCCTGGGTGAAAATTCCTAAACTAGATGGTACCAGAGGATGACTCCAATGTCGAGATCGAGTGAATATATGAGCGCACGAGGGCCGAATACCAAGAGGCCGCATCTATTACTGTGTCGTGGTCGGTTAGAAAGGGGTGTGGCCTTACTCGCCTGGGGGTAGGGGCAATACTAGGCTAAGTTTGACCAGCTCGTGAATAGGTCCGCTATCGACATACTGGATAGGTATTGGCAGACTATTGGCCAAGCGGATAGTGAGGTTTCTTACGCTCACTTGGACTGTGCGGCTAGGAGAGCGGCAGTGCCACTTGGAGTGTACTAAACCCCGGTGATTATCCAGAATGAGAACTGTACTGATACATGATGAGGATTGATATGCTTGAGTTGCATCTCACATCGCATGGCCGTGTTATGGCCGATAGCATTCATATCGTGAACCACATAGCCTTGGTACGGCTGATTGCATTCATGTACTTATCACCATGATTCTGCATTACTCTGACCTTGCATTCTGAGCACGCTTATATTGCGCACACACTTACACCACCCTTTAAGCTTTCTATAACCTTATGCATGATTGATGCGTGCAGGTGATGCCAGGACGCAACCATAGCATTGTAGCGGAAGGAGCGTGCAGTCGAGCTTTGAAGTTTTTGTTATTTGCATTATCTTGTATTTCCCTTTAGACGCATTGTACTTAAAAGTTTTTTGATCATAGTGGATTTTGTGATGGTGTTCTTGTGGTTATTGTTCGTAGGTTATGCTTATAGTTATGCTCATTATGAATTAAATTAATATTAGAATCCTCCTTGTAGGATCCCAGGATCGGAACCTGGTAAATGAGTGTCGGGAGCCGAGAATGGGGTTCCACGGAGGCTGTCCTAAAAGGGACAAATCTAAAAGGAAAGGTATGTTGGCTACTTGGGATGAATCCTCTGACTCTGAAGCCTCTTCTGAATCAGAAGATTCTGAAACCGAGTTGGGCAATGAAGTCAAAGCCCTTATGACTCTAGCCAAGTTCACTTTTTTAGATAACGATGATTTAACTAGTGAAGAAAATCTAAATAGTGATCATGAAAATGAAGAAGATCTTCAAGATGCCTATAATGCCCTTTACAAGGAAAGTTGTAAAATTGCTGTTAAATTAAAACTTCAAAAAGAAAAGTTTTCAAAGCTTAAAGAAAATTTTGATTCTCTTATTTTAGAAAATTTCCATATTTTAGATTGTTTTGAAAAATACAAATACGATTTATAATTCAAAACCTCCCAGATTGAAAATTTGAAATCTGAAAATGAAAAACTTAAACTTGAAGTTTCTTCACTTTTGAGTTTAAAGGATACATGGAAGTATGCCCAAGGTGATCCAAAATTAGAAAAACTTTTATCTGGATCAAGAAAATGTGGTGACCGATCTGGATTGGGCTACGATAGAGATATTCCTCCTGAACAGAAGAATACTCCTCCTAAGTTTGTAAAAGGAGAGTCCTCAAACTCAAAAGAGAAAGGTTCTAATCAAAATTTTTCTAGCAATACCAAAACATTTCAATCTTTTAAACCTAAAAGTAACCATATCAACTATAATAATCTGAACCGAAACCCTTTAGCAGAAAAAATAGTTGATTTGCTTAAGAAGCTCTTAAAACCTAACTCAGTGGGTCATTCTTACAACAATTACAAACATAAGAAGACCAACTATACTCTAAACCCAAAACAGTTATGAAATGGGTTCCTAAGGTTACCTGCTTGGTTGCCCACATGGCTTTCAAAGCTACAAGTCACTCAAAGTGGTACGTAGATAGTGGATGCTCAAGGTATATGACTGGTGATAAAAGTCTATTCACCAATCTTAAAGACATGACTGATGGTTCAGTCACATTTGGTGATGGTAGCAACTGTAGGATTATTGGCGAAGGTATGGTTCAACTCTTTAACCTTCTCTTATTTGAGAATGTGTTATATGTTGAAGGGTTAAAACACAATCTGTTAAGCATATCTCAAATATGCGATAAAAATCATAGCGAAAATTTTACTAAACAAGGTTGTGAAATTTTAAACAAAAAGGGTTCTATAATATTAACTAGTCATAGAACTTCTGAAAAATGCTATATTGTTTGTGATTCTAGCTCATCTAATCAATCGTGTTATATTGTCCATACCAATGAGACTGAGTTATGTCATAAATGTCTTGGACATGTACACTACCACAATCTATATAGATTGAGTAAAAGAGAACAAATAAGAGGTCTACCTAAATTACAGAAAGTAGACAAAATATGTGGCGAATGTCAAATTGGCAAACAAACTAGGAGTACTCACAAAAAGGCAAACTCCAATGCCACATCAAAATCGCTCGAGCTTCTCCATATGGATCTTATAGGACCAACCAGAATGGAGAGTCGAGGTGGTAAAAAATATATATTGGTAATCGTGATGACTATACCAGATTCACTTGGGTAACCTTCTTAAGGGATAAATCAAAAACTCTTGATGAAGTGAAAAGAGTTCTCAAACGAATCCAAATGGAAAAAGGTTCTCAAGTCTATAAGATCCGTGGTGATCATAGATCAGAATTTGAGAATAGCAGTTTTGAGAAATTTTGTTGCGATCATGGAATATCACATGAATTCTCTGCACCCAAAACTCCACAATAAAATGGAATTGTTGAAATAAAAAATAGAGTGCTTCAAGAAATGGCAAATGTAATGTTGAATAGTCTGAAGCTCCTTAAAAATCTTTAGGCTGAAGCTGTAAATTCTGCTTGCTATATAATCAACCGAGTTTATACAAGTAAAACTTATAATAAAACAGCTTATGAAATATGGTTCGATAAGAAGCCTACTGTCAAATACTTTCAAGTTTTTGGCAACAAGTGCTATATTTTACTTGACCGTGAAAATCTGGGCAAGTTTGACACTAAAAGTGATGAAGGGATCTTTTTAGGATATTCTTTAAATAGTCGAGTATATCGAGTACTGAATAAGAGGACCGGTGTTATTCAAGAGTCCATTAATGTGGTCATTGATGATCACTTGAATACACCTACCATAAGTTCAGATAATGATGTTCTTTTAATTGACAAACCAGATACTTCATCAAGTCAAAATAAATCTAAACTGAGGACTGTCGAAGATCATCCAACCACTCAGATTCTTAGAAACCCTCTCACTGGTGTGCGCACTCGTAGACAACTAGAAGATATATATAATTACTTGTGCTTTACATCCCAGATAGAACTGGCTAACCTAAAAGAAACTCTTACTGACGAAAATTGGATAGGAGCGATGCAAGAAGAGCTTAACCAATTTGTGAGAAATGATATTTGGTATCTTGTACCTAGACATAAAGATAAACATATTATCGAAACTAAGTGGATTTTCAAAAATAAGTCTGATGAACTTGGTAATATAATTTGAAACAAGGCTAGACTGGTTGTACAAGGGTACACTCAAATTGAAGACATCGATTATGATGAAACCTTTGCCCCAGTAGCTCATCTTGAATTAATCAGACTATTTATATCCATTGCTTGCTTTAGAAAATTTAAAATTTATTAAATGGATGTAAAGAGTGCCTTATTACATGGCGATCTGCATGAAGAAGTTTATGTTCAACAACCAACGAGTTTTGACGACCCTAAGAATGTTGATCATGTCTATCACCTAAAAAAGGCTCTCTAAGGTTTGAAACAAGCTCCCAGGGCATGGTACGAAAAATTAACTAAGTTTCTACTAAGTCATAATTTTCTAATGGGAAGTGTTGATAAGACTCTTTTTGTTAAGAAACATAACAATCATATCTTAATAGTGCAGATCTATGTTGATGATATTATTTATGGATCTACCTGTACTTACATGACTGTTGAGTTTGCAGATTTAATGAAATATAAGTTCGAAATGAGCATGGTTGGGGAATTGAATTATTTCCTAGGGTTGCAAGTAAAACAATAACCTGATGGTATTTTTACTTCTCAAACCAAATATGCTATGAACTTAATTAAAAAGTTCAGATTTAAGAATGGAAAAAATTTTGATACTCCTATGATTACAACTTTAAGACTCTCAAAAGACTCTACAGGTAAAAATGTGGATCCTAAATTATATCGTAGTATGATTAACAGTTTACTTTATTTAACTGCAAGTAGACTTGATATTGCTTTTAGTGTTGGTATTTGTGCTAGATATCAATCTAACCCTAAAGAGTCTCATCTAACTATTGTTAAGTGGATTATGCGATATGTTGCAAGTTCAGCTAATTTGGGTCTCTGGTATCCATATGATACTAGTGTTCAGTTAGCTAGGTACACTGATGCTGATTGGGCTGAAAATATTAATGATAGGAAATCAACCATTGGTGGTTGTTTGTATATCAAAAATTGTTTAATTTCTTAGTTTAGAAAGAAGCAAAGTTCTGTATCGCTCTCAACTGCTGAGGCTGAATACATTGCAACTGGAAAATACATGTACTCAGCTTGTATGGATGAATAGAATGTTAAGCGATTACGGGATTGCACATGATACAATGGTTTTATATTGTGATAATTTCAGTGCAATAAATAATCTAAAAATCCAATTCAACATTCACAAACCAAGCACATTGACATTAGATATCACTACATTCGTGATTTAGTGGAAGAAAAGATAATCTCTTTAGATGACATTCTGACCGAGACTCAACTTGCTGACATTTTCACTAAACCGCTCGACAAAAGCAGGTTTAATAAATTGAAATTTGATCTTTGTATGTGTAATTTAAATTGATTAATCATGCATTTTTATATTATAGTATGTATATTTGTTAATTTATTTGATGAAATTTCAAAATTATAAGAAAAATGCATGTTTTTGTCTTTACAAGACCAGTCAAGGACGTACTCGACCAGTCGTGGCATGACCTGTCACGCCCCAAACCAGTCGTGTAGCACATTGGACCTCTTTAATTTGGGAAAAAACTCTTTCTTCCTCATTTCCTCTTTGCTCTCCAACGGGCTATAGCACGACTAGTCATACCTAACTTCTTAATTCTTCAAGGTTAGTCCATTATTTTCATTTTCCTTCTAGATTTAAATGCATTACTCTTCATTTTCTTCATTAGAGTGCTTGATTTGAAGTTTCCTTAAAGATTTTGGGGTTTTCTTCACCCAAATCTATTTTTGAGAAAACCCATTTCACATCTTTTGTAACTCCTTGCTTCTTTGATTATCTTATTGCAAATATATGCTAGAGGGAAAAAGAAAACTTCTCATGGTGCTTCCTCATCTAGATCCACTCCTTTAACAAGGTGCCATCTTCGGTCACCCGAAGATGATCCATCAGATGTGCGAGATTTACAATTACGCAAGAGCGACCTATGCATATTGAACACATTGCTCCTTTTGGTCTCCTTCCACTTCTCTAATCTATAGGTTGGGATAACATCCTACATTGGGGTGGGCCAACATACTAGTCTATTGTGCAGGGTATGTTTGCTTGCATTTCTGATTTTTCGATTGAGAATTTAACGTTTACAATAGCGACTAGAGAAGGTCCATTTGAAATTGACTGTCATCTGATTTCGGCTCTAATGGACATACCTGTTAATGACAAGGGTATTCCTATTCATACTCTAGTTAAGAAACCTTCAGAATCGGAAAAATGCATGCTTACTAAAGCATTATGCTACATAGATGTGCAATGGACTCATAAGGGGAATGCGCTTGCTTCCAAGTACTTGTTACCCAGATACAAAGTTCTTCATAGAATCTTTATTTCAAATCTGTATCCGCATTCAGGTAACAAAACCGAACTCACCTCTTTCATGGTTCAGATTTTACATTCTGTCATCTCTGGTACTAAAGTTTGTCTTCCTTCTTTGATTTTTCATTCTATCATTCAATTTTGTCTCTATCCTGGACACAGTGATATTCTATTTGCATATCTTATGACTATGTTAGCTACTCACATGATATTTGCTATGCCTGTTGGAGAGGCTCCTATTCATCATCTTATTTTCAACAATTCAAATATAAATAAGATGAAATTGGAACTGGCTCCTAGCCAAGTGGATGTGGGTGGTGGTGGAGTTGAAGCGGGGAATGTAGAAGAAGGTGGCGATCTTCTGCCTGATGATATAAATATAGATGACATTTTTTATAAAATTGAATTAGACTCTACAAATGATCCTGACTATGAGCCATCCGATTTTGATGCTCGTCTTCGTGCACTTGAGGAGAAGGTAGAGAACATGAATGTTACCCATGATTTAAAATTTAAATATATGCGCGAGTATCTTAGGCACTTAAACAAGGGCCTTCATCAACTTGATCCTACCATACCTACTCCTTCTTCAGGATCTAATTAGGTGTTTTTATCCTATGGTTTGTAATAACTCTTATACTACTTTGCTTTCTTTTAGCTTGCGAGACTTACTTTGGTTAACTTTGGTATATGCTGGTTAATGATATGTGAACTTTGAATTTGCTAATAGATCTTTCATATCTTGCCTAATTAACTCCTTTATTACTCTCTTGTTAAGTCTTCCTCTTCCATTTCTTCTTTACTTCTTTTGTCATATTGTGACAAAAAGGGGGAGAATATTTCTTTGGATTGATTTTTTATGGATATGGAATAGATATGGATGTGGGATAGTAACATAATTTTTATGGATTTATGTGTGTTATTCAAGGGGAGTAAGTAAGGAGGAGTTTTGCCTACTTGATGATGATGTGTGCTAGTTGATGATAACGGGTGCATGATTCTTTAACCAGGTTATAACTGGTTTTCTTTTATAAGTGCATGGTTCTTTATTGAGCGTGTGATGCTACTCTAACTCTTATTCTTAATGGAGTGTGTTTTGTCACAAATTTGACAAAGGGAGATATTATAAGTGCAATGGTTATTTGTTACCTTGATTGTCAAATTTTGTAGTGTCAAAACCACAATATGTGTCTTATGTAGCACATTGATATATCTTGTAACGCCCTGAAATTCGGGGGTCGAGCACAACTCAGCTTCCGAGTTTCAAAACATCACTTATGCAACATATTTAATGATGGATGTATATTGTCTGTAAGAGTACATAAAACATGGAATAGATTAAGCCAAACTACAAACATAATTCAGGGATACGTGTTAGACGCAAGCGGAAGACTTAATGAAACATATGTGTACATGTGAAAGTCCCTGAAATACGTATACATGCCAAGTCATACTTATAAGTGTTGCTATCAAAATACAAGCATTAAATAACATCATCTATTCCCAAAAGAAAACCCAGAATTCTCGTGCATCAGGACATGGCTCACATGAACCCGTCTAAAAACTGCATAAAAGAAAATGTGGCCTCAACATCCTCGAACTCTTGCTCTGCCTCAGGGGACGCATCAATATCTGCATTTAAGACAAAGTCTGGTTGGTGTTTAAACACCGTCCCAGAACATGGGAGTGAGTGATCAACTTAGTGGAACAATAAAGCAAAGGTTAACATGTTATCAATTTAATCAAGCAGTAATGATAAAGCAGAACAATCAAACATGTCCTAAGTACTCTTGTTAATGCAAAGATGTATGTAGAATGATGCATGCCCTCGCCTTACTCCCTCTGCGTCTTCATCTCATGTTACGCATGACATCCTCCAGCAGTGCTAACGACTACCACGCACATGCAAATACGGTGCATAAACATGATTACAAGTTGTTATTAGTCCTTTTCATACAGCAGGATTGGGAAGCTAAGGTACCTTCCTCATATCAATTCCCAACGGTGATCCATTCTAGGGTCGTCAATCCTAGGCATCTCATATGATCATATGGTTCTAGGTCACTGCAAAGGGCTCATCACCAATCAATGCACACCTATCATACCTTCGTTACTTCTCTAAGGCTCGTCGCCTTAATGCAGTATCCAGGTATGCTCGAGGTCACTACAAAGGGCTCGTCACCAATCAATGTAGGCCGACAGCACGAATATAGTGTCTCATACCACCATAATCGGCTCACGAGTTTGGTTGCTCACTGGTCACTACGGGGAGGCTCGTCACCCCAGCGTAGGCCGATAGCTCGACCACGGTGTCCCATACCACCATGTCCGACTCATGAGTCTTAGCGGATCAAGGTACAGCGGTTAACGAGATTTCATCGGTAAGTTCAGTACCCTAGATTCAAACAATAGCATCCATACATGGTGAACATACATCGGACAATCGGGTTACTTGACGAACTCGACTAGCACGAGCATACGTTGGGTTGAATGACATGGAGTGCGCAAACACTCCGTGTGGCCAAACCACTGCCGACAACTCTAATACAACTCAAGTTCATCAAATCATGTCCTTCGTGGCGAAAGCAACCATAGCCATGAACTCAAGGCCGATTACCGATTTCCTGGACTATTCCATAGTCCCAAACATATTCCACTACAACAGATATTCATATCAAAAATTTAGAATTGTAATGGAACCACAATTCAAATCACACAGTATGTGAGCATTTGAAGAATATCACTTGACATGGATTTCAACATAAGTAGTGCTTAAACTTAAAGAACAAAGAATGTAAATTGAATGTAAGAAATCATACACACCAATAGGAGACTTGAGAATCGCTTCTCAACGTCCGCAAATAGGATAATATGTTACAACTTAGATCATTCAGACATTTCTACAAACACTTAGACTACAAAGTTCAACATACATGGCGTATGTTGGAATACACGCATTTGGACAATTCCTTTTGCCAAGGAGTTGACACACATACAATTAGCACAAATACACGACAAATAATCATGGCAAACACATGTTCATATTTTATACGTATACAATACTTCCTACATATACATAGAATACACAAATCTCAATTTAACACATACATATTAGAAACACAAAATAAACATAACATTTGTCATGTGAAATTACACCCACAACAAGAATAATCCATTATCTGACATTGAAAGCCTTTAAAATCATAACCTATACGAATATAGTCCGCACCTTAAACCAGAAAAAGCGCACCAAACTGATTCAGACGATATGTCTTCGTCAACGATGACAAGATAACCTAAGGCAAGAATAGAAATGAGCTACATCAACACATAAACTATTCTAAGCTCTAAAACAGATTAGGGTTAGATGAACTTACCCAAGAAGGAACTTAGAATCACCGGAATAACGATTCAAAAGTGATGGTTTAAGGATGTAGAGTAAGAGGAAAGAATCTTAAGATGATTCACCAACTTCTCTCTCACTTTCTCTCTCTTTTCCCCTCTCTTTCTTAGCTAGGGTTAGGAAATTCGTATGGAAAAGAGAGTGAGGGTTTTAAGGTCTTTATATAGGCCTAACATTGATGAAAATAGCCCCAGGGCCAAGGTATACTTAGGTTATAACCAAATCAGGCATCTCTCGATCCAACGGAGCACTTCCAGTGGTCCTTTTTCCATGTGCGGTCGGACTTAAGCTCAATGACCATGGATCTAGGTTAGGCTGAGTTTTCGTACTGACCGGATTTACGGATCAGCCGTGGCAGACCACACTCAATTCAACGATCACCGAAACTCGATCAGGTCCACAAGCACTATGACATGCCTGGGCCATCTTCCCTGATCTGAGGGTGAAATTGGGTTAGAATCCAATGGTCAGATTGCTTAAAATCATCGCACAAGTGACACGACTCAGATTTCATTAAATTATATTTAATTTTTCACCGTTCTCACACTCTTCACTCCGGACTCAATCAAATTGACCCAGGACATCATTTGGACTTGATTTTTGAGGTGATGGTCAAGTCCAACATGGTGACCATAACTGTCTAAGATCATCGCTATCGGACTTTCAACACGCGGTCCAGGTCCGATCCAAAGTTTCTAAAAATTTCCAAGAGCAACTGGATTTAGCGTTGAATCCCAGATTTCAGAGTAACATAGCGCTAATGATTCTACAAGTTTTGAGTCATGCAGATCAAATTTAAAGTGATTGATGCTAATTTCACAAGCAATTGAGTTTAATGCTAATAAACCCACAAATAACTTCTAAAGAAAACAGAGGTAGTACTCGGGTCTTGGCACGAAATGTTCCGGGTCATTACATATCTGTTTAAGGCAATGCATCACATGTACAAGGACAATGCTTCAAGTCAAGAATAATGATCTACTTCAAGTAATGCAAGGTCAAGTACATTATTCTCTTCTCTAAAGCTTTAGAGTTTTAAAGCTACGAGATCTTGTTCAAGATTCAAGGTGAAATCAACTCAAGAACTACAAGTTCAAGGTTTCAAAGATCTCAAGTTCAAGCTTCATCATGTGTCAAGATCTCAAGTCTCATGAACTTCAAAGATCATCCACCATCTGAAGAAATTAAGGTTCAATAACCATACTTCACATTTCAGGTATAAAAGACCTTAGATTGACCTTAGGGTAGGTCATTTTGTATACATAATTCAAATTGAATCATTTTATAAGTGTTTGGTTTGTTCTTAGACTAGTCCTGGACTCTGTTCGACTAGTCCTAGAACCGGCTCGACTAGTCCAAGAAATTCTAAGACTAGTCCTAAGTTGTTGAAATTTTTAAAATTTTTTGGTTGAGCTACGACCAGTCCTGGATTCTGTTCGACCGGTCGTGTGAACAGTGCATGACTCATTCACGACCAGTCCAGCAGCTACAACTCAAACTCCAGCAACTATTCCTGGCTCCTCATGACCAGTCGTGGGTAGGTCGCGACCAGTCGTGAAGTGCCTATGACTAGTAGTGGAACAGTTTTATCCTATCGCACTCAAAATTTCAAAATGTTGTTGGTCCTACGACCAGTCGCAATGTCCACAGGACGAGTCGTGGAACGGTTTTATCCGATTGTGCTCAAAATTTCAAAATGTTGTTGGTCATACGACTAGTCACAGTGTCCACAAGACCAGTCGAAGATGTGATTTTTGTAACTATAAATAGAGCACGATTTTCAGAGTTTGATATCCAATTAAAGTAAAATCAAGGCATCACTCTGAGAGATAAGTTTGTGTTCTTTTTAAGCTACATTGTGCATATTTAATATTCTCTTTTGTTAGCTTTTTATATTTGATTTTGTTTTTGCATTCCAATCTAATTTGAAAGAGGAATTGTAATTTTCCACTTCTTGGAATCAAAATCAAATAGAGCTAGCCAAACTTGATTTAATTTAAAATCAATTAGAACTTAGAACCATTTCAAAGTGAGTATTGGACATTGAACTTCTCTATTCGAACTTCTACTCCGATTTGGTTCTTTCGGGCTGCTACAAAAGGAGAAATCCAGGTATTTTACATTTGTATAAATCTTCTATGTTTTTGGTTTCTTTGAGATTAAGCCAGAAAAATCTCTAAGTATTGGTTATCAGAGGAGAGCTAGAAAACTCAGAGTGTGGGGTTTTTGAATTGTGTAAGCCCATTTGAAAGACACAATTGTGAGGGTTTTAGGTGAACCTGAGAGAAACCTATTTTCATAGTGAACGCTAATATCCCCTGTGTGAGGATATTAGGAGTGGAGTAGCAAGCTGTGTGGCTGTTATTTAATCGTTGGTGTACACACTGGTGAACCACTATAACTCTTTGTGTTTTGTGGATGTGCGATTTATTTTCTATATCTTTAATCATTCAAGTTTGTGAGATGTATGTGTGAATGTGAATGTTGTAATATTTACATTTCAAGCAGTGTGGGAAATGTTGTAATAGTTTAAACTTTCTATTTCTTGCTATTTCCTTTCATTCCTCTTCAGTTTGAGATATTGATACTTAAACCGTTCTATTAAGGTTGTCCTGCCATAAACCCTTGGTTTTTATGGTGCAAGGTTGTCCTTAAAACAATATTTGTATTAACCTCTCAAGACTCTAATTTTGAGGTTGTTTACATTTCCGTATTGTGAATTGCTTAAAATGCTATCTTTTCATTATTTATTTAAATTTTGCTATTATCATTTTAATTTGGCATAGTCCTATTCAACCCCCCCCCCCTCTAGGACTTATAGCTAAGCCTTTTCAACTCAAACCATCAAAATTACATAAATCAAACCTTAGAAAACAATCACCTTTAATATTCTCCTCTTCCTTCCACCAAAACATCCTAGAGCTCTAAAGGACGAACTTCAATGGTTGAGATTGATTTTGGAGGGTGGGGATGAGAGATAGGAAGTGGGCCACACAAAGCTCTCTCATGGAGCTTGCTTGGATGTGGGTTGCTTGGGAGGAAAATGAGAGAGAGAGAGATGAGAGAGTGAGTGTAAGAGAGAGAGGGATGGGTGAGTGAGTGATGGATGTGTACTTGTGTAAGAGAGAGTGTTGACTTTTGAAGAAGGTGGTTGTACTTGGAGATGGGATGGAGTAATGGGTTGTACTTTGAATGATTGATGTGACATGTCGTAGAGATTCTCTTAGAATTACATTGCGCGGTGTTTTCCTTGAACTGAATGCAGGCCCATATCTCCTGGCCCGAGTATCGCCTCAATGCGTGAGACGTGGTGTCAGAACCACAGCAATGGAGCGGTCGCAATGATATAAGTCTTGGGCCGAGCTGACTCAGATCGACAGGATGTAACTCAGGGTTGCGCACAACTACTGATAACAGATTATGGGTCACCGAAATTCGACCGAAAGCACCGCGGAGGCCTACGGAACGGTACGGGTTAGGATACGAGTCTTATAGTTGTAATTCAACTTATGATGAAAATCTGAGAAGTGACCCCGAAAATGATGATGATTTACAAGATGCCTATAATGCCCTATATAGGAAAAGTTGCAAGATATCTGTAAAACTAAAACTTCAAAAAGAAAAGTTTTTAAAGTTAAAAGAAAATTTTGATAACTTAGTTTTAGAAAAATCCCTGATTATTTAAAAAAAGATAAGTGTGGCTTAGATTCCAAAACATCCCAAGTTGAAAACCTTAAATCAGAAAGTGAAAAACTAAAACTAAAAGTCTCTTTTCTCTTGAGTTTGAAGGATACTTGTAGGTATGCCTAGGGTGATCCTAAACTAGAAAGAGACCTCTATCTAAAAAGAAAAAAGTCTGAATCAAAATAGTTTAAAAAATCCTAAAACTTTTCAGGCTATAAAACCTAAAAGTAACCATATCAATTATAAAAATCAAAATCATAATCCCTGAGTTGAGAAAATTGTTGATTTACTCAAGGAGCTTTTAAAATCTAACTCGAATGGTAGAATATACAACAATTACATGCACAAAAAAACCATCTATGGTCCAAAACCCAAAATAGTAATGAAATGGGTCCCTAAGTTTGCTTGTCTGGTTGCCCACACCGCTTTCAAGGCTTTGAGTCAATTAAAGTAGTACCTAGATAGTAGTTTCTCTAGACACATGACAGGTGACAAAGATTTGTTCACCAATCTTAAATATATGACTGATGTTTCAGTCACATTTGGTGATGGTAGCAACTGCAGAATTGTTGGCTAAGGTATGGTTTAACTCTTTAATCATCCTCCATTTGAAAATGTTTTGTTTGTAGAAGGTCTTAAACATAAACTCTTAAGCATTTCTCAAATTTGTGATAATAAACATAGTGTCAAATGCACCAACCAAGGGTGTGAGATTTCTCATGCGAACGGTTCTGTGATATTAACTAGTCACAGAACATCTGAGAACTACTATATAATCAGTGATTCAATCTTGTCTAAGTTATCATGTTACATGGTCTAAACCGATAAGACCGATTTATGGCATAATTGTCTAGGACATGTACACTACCGTAGTCTTTATAGACTAAGCAAAGGTGAAGTAATAAGACGTCTACCCAAGATTAAGAAATTGGATAAAATTTGTGGCAAATGTTAGATTGGGAAGCAAACTAGGAGTTCTCACAAGAAAGTGAACTTCACTACCACATCCAAACCCCTTGAACTCCTCCACATGGATCTCGTTGGACCTACTAGAATGGAGAGTCGAGGCGGTAAGAAATATATTCTGGTAATATTAGATTATTTTACCAAGTATATATGGGTACTTTTCATGAGAGAGAAATCTAAAACTCTCGATGAAGTAAAAAGGGTACTCAAGTGTATCTAAACAAAGAAGGAATCACATCTCTAAAATTCATAGTAATCATGGTTTTGAATTTGACAATAGTAGTTTGGAGAAGTTTTGTAGCGATTATGGTATATCACATGAATTTTCTGCTCCTAAGACACCTTAATAGAATGGGGTTGTTGAAAGAAAACATCATGTGCTTCAAGAAATGACTAATGTGATGTTAAACAACAAGAAACTTCCTAAAAATCTTTGAGCTGAAGCAGTGAACATGGCTTGTTATATTATTAACCGTGTTTATACTAGAAAGTTAAATAATAAGACGGCATATGAACTATGATTCGATAAGAAACCAACAATCAAATACTTTCGAGTTTTTGGCAGCAAATGCTATATTCTACGTGACCGAGAAAATCTGGGAAAATTCGACACTAAGAGTGACGAGGGTATTTTCCTAAGATATGCTCTAAATAGTTGAGCATATTGTGTTCTTAATAAGAGGACTGGTGTAATTCAGGAGTCCGTTAATGTGGTTATAGATGATCACCTGAATACACCAGTCTCAACTTCAGAAGATGATGAAGTCTTTTTATTTGATAAACCAAACTCTTCATTTAGTTAAAATGACAATAAACTATGGTTAGTTAAAGACCATCCAACTGATCAAATACTTGGAAACCCTCTCACTGGTATGCACACTTGTAGACAATTAGAAAACATTTGTAATTATGTGTGCTTCACATCCCAGATTGAGCCGGCCAACGTAAAAGAAGCACTTGCTGATGAAAACTGGATAGTGGCTATGCAAGATGAATTTAATCAATTCGTAAGGAATGATGTATGGTACTTAGTCCCTAGACCTAATGATAAACACATTATTGGAACTAAATGGATTTTTAAAAATAAGTCTGATAAACTTGGTAATATTATAAGAAACAAGCCTAGACTGGTTGTACATGGGTAAGATAGAAGGCATCGATTATGATGGGACTTTTGCCCTATTAGCTTATCTTGAATCTATCAGACTATTCATATCCATTGTTTGTTACAAAAAATTTAAATTTTATCAAATGGATGTTAAGAGTGCTTTCTTAAACAGTGATCTACATGAGGAAGTATATGTAGAATAGCCTACTGGTTTTGAAGACCCTAAACATACTGATCATGTTTATCACCTTAAAAAGGCACTCTATGGATTAAAACAAGCTCCCAGAGCATGGTACGAGAAATTGACTAAGCTTTTACTAAGTCATAACTTCATAATGGGAGTGTTGATAAGATACTTTTTGTAAAGAAACACAATGATCACATACTGATAATACAGATATATGTTGATGACATTATCTATGGATCTACCTGTTCTAACATGACTATTGAGTTTGCAGATTTAATGAAGTCTAAATTTGAAATGAGTATGGTTGGAGAACTGAACTATTTCTTAGGTTTACAAGTAAAACAACTTGCTGATGGGTTCTTTATCTCTCAAACCAAATATGTTCTAAACTTGGCGAAAAAGTTTGGTTTTGAGAACTGTAAAAATTTCGATACTCAAAGTCTCTAAGGATTCGACAGGTAAAAGTGCATATCCTAAGTTGTATTACAGCATGATAGGTAGTTTATTATATTTAAATGCAAGCCGACCTAATATTGCATTTAGCGTAGGAATCTGTGCTAGATATTAATTGGACCCTAAAGAGTCTCGCCTGATTGTGTAAAGCTCATTTTGAGATATGTCGCAAGTTCGACCAAACTCGGCCTTTGGTATCCTCATGATACTAATGTTATTCGGATGCTGATTGGGCTAATAATATTGATGACTGCAAGTCTACCAGTGGTAGATGTTTTATGTTGGGAACTGTCTAGTTTCATGGCATAGTAAGAAATAAAGTTTCGTATCACTTTCCATAGCTGAGGCTGAGTATATTGCAGCCGATAATGCATTCACCGAGCTTACGTAGATGAAGAGGATGTTAAGTGATTACGAATTTGCGTAAGATTCTATGGTATCGTTGTCACGCCCTAAACACAAAAACTGGGCCTACAAAATTTTCATTTGTTGAATCCGGCGCCGACAGCCTCCACAGTATCCCATTCTCTGCTCCTAACACCCATTCCCCAGGTTCCGGTCCTGGGATCCTACGAGGAGGATTTCTATAACATAAGTCTGGTTCATAATTATCATAACTAAGATCATAACCCACAGATAATAACCATAGGTACACCATCACAAAATCCACTAAGAATAAAAAATTTTACAATACAAGGCGCACAAAGGGAAAGATATAATGGCTATAACAAAACTCCAAAAGGAAGCTCTGCGGTATGCTCCTGCTCCTGCTACGACCTAAAATCACCTGCATGCATCAATCGTGCATAAGCTTATAGGAGGGTGGTGTAAGTGTGTGCGGGACAGGTACCAAGTATGCAATATCAGAGTATGCGAAAAATGCTGGCAAGACCAAGAATACCAACAGCCGTAACAAGGTTATGCAATACCATACAAGAGTGTCATCAGCATCCCAAAGCTAGGCAATGCGGGGACCTATATAGGCAAATGTCATATGTGATATGTAATACGATCATGCCAGTCCTCATATCAACTCCATATATCAGTACAAATCCTCTATGAGAAATCACCGGGGTCAAACACACTCCACATTGACTACCACCTCCCTAGCCACACAACCCAACGAGCATAAGAGACTTCACTACCCACCTGTAGTCACCCAACACCTACAAGACTTGCCGGTAGCAGATCCATTTGTAAGCTAGTCAAACTAAACCTAGCTTATAGCCCTCTCACTTGGGCAGATAAGGCCACACCCCCTTCCAACCGACCATGATATAGTGAGAGACGCGGCCTAATGGTAACAGCACTAGTGCTCATGTTTTTCATTTGGTCTTGACGTTGGAGCATGTAAGCCTCGTATCCTAGATTGTACCGTTCCGTGGACTTTCGCGGTCTTCCCGGTCAAATTTCGCCAACCTTCGACCCTTAACCAGTATTTGCGCGTGACCCTGATTTACATGCCGTCAACTCAAGTCGACTCAACCCGAGACTTGTACCCTAGTGACCGCACCATCGCCGCGATTCCGATGTCACATCTCCCGTGCTGATCCGATACTCTAACCAGGAGATGTGGGCCAGCGTTCAGTGCGTGGAAAACGACGCACGTGCGAATTACGAGAGAATCTCTACGAGACATCACTTCAATCAATCAATCATCAATCCCATCATGTCAAGTACATGTCAAGTACACATCACCTCTCACCCATTCCCAAGCAACCCCAAAGTCAAAAGTTTCTTACACAAGCCCATACTTTCCTTACACCAAAAATCACAAAAGTCAAAAAGTTCTTACACCCATCACTCACTACATCCATCACTCCATCACCCATCTCCCTTTATAACTCTCTATCACTTTTTCAAACTCATTTCCAAGCAACCAAAATACCATACGTCCAAGCCTCCCAAGCCACTCCAAGAGAGCTACAAGTGTGGCCCACCTTTCCTACCCTTTCATCTCCCATCTCAACCATCCAAACCCCATCTCCTCCATTAAGATCGAAGCTAAGGAGCAAAGGAAGCCAAGGGAGCAAGAAGATCGAACGGTGGGTGCTTCTATTAGGCCTAGATTTCCTTTTTTGATGAAGGGCCAAGTGAGACCTACTGATTGATGGTTTGGATCTCACTTTGGACCCTAGGTATGGCCGATGGCCCACCTTGATCCACATGATCATTCCATGATGGGGCCATTCTCCATGGACCCCATCATGATATTTATTTTCTTTGCATGGCTAGAGGTCATCTAGACCTTCCATTTTGGTGGGGAAGGGATCTCCACCGTTGATCTTTGATTTGTTGGGCCCACGTGTTATGGGACCCACTTGATGTATGACTGATTGCAACGGAGGGCCCATAGTGTCAGGGTCCCTCCATCGCACGCATGTCCCACTATCTTTCCCTCTCTCTCTCTCTTTTTTTATTTTTTTATGTGATGATGATGTGGTTGTGTGGCCCACCTAGATGGACCTCACCACGAGGTATGTATTTTATCCAAAACATCTTGAAGGGAGGCCCACCTTATATGTGTAGTACCCACACCATCCATCATTTGGTGGCCCACCTAAGCAGGGCCCACCCCAATGCATGTGCCATGCCAAACTGTCCGGCGTCCCTGGACGCTGGACAAAAAGGGAAAACACAAATATTAGCTTGTTTCCAAGCTTATGGAGTGGCCCACTGTTATAGGTCCCACCTTGATGTATCTATTCAATCCACGCCGTCCATTCTTTTCCCAAGTTTATTTTAGGCGTTGAGCCGAAAGATGGGACCAATCAGACTTTCCGGCGGGCCATAGCATGGCAAACAGCGGGCTTACCGTTGAAATTTCCCATGTCATTTCTATACCCTAAAATATATTGAATATTGGGCTTGTTTGGCTTGTCTTGAGATATGGGAAACAATGGCGAGGTTGGATTCATCCGATGCGGGCCCTACACGTGAAAAACCACAAAAAAATTAGTTTTCTTTAAAAAAAATATATAACAAGCAGAAGCCGCCGCTGCTGCCAAGAGGGCGCAGGCAGCGCCTGCGCTGTAGGCAGGTGGGTGGATAGAAGGCAGGGACCCATGGCCCCTGCTGTGGGCCCCACCATGATGTATATTTGATATCTATACCGTTCATCGGGTGGGCCACTCCCTGAAGTGGGCCCACTCTAGAAATCAGCCATATATGAAGCTCAGGTGGCCTACATCATAGGAAACAGTGGGATTGAACGGCGACCTTTGAAACCCTTTTTGGGTCCATAGAAGGTTTGAATCAGGTCTACGTGACCTTATCAACGGGTTGGATGGCGTATAAACATTATGGTGCGCCCCACGTGGAGCCCACAGTGATATATGTGTTTTATTCCCACCATTCAGGCGGACAATGGAGCCCACAGTGATTTATGTGTTCTATCCCCACCGTCCAGGGGACGGTGGGTGTGTGCGTGTGCGTGTGTGTGTGTGGGTGTGTGTGCGTGTATATATATATATATAATATTATATTATATATAATATTGTATATACTATATATAAATTATATATTATATTATATATAATATACTGGGTGGTGGGCCTTCATGTGGACCCCCCCCCCCACCATGATGCAAGTGTTGCATCCAAAACTGTCCATCCATTTTGAGAGCTCATTTTATGCATGAGCTAAAAATGAGTTAGATCCACCTATTTGGTGGGACCCGCACCATGATGCATGTGATGCATCCCATCCACCCAACCATTTCAAAAGCTCATTTTATGTTAGGAGTTAAGGAATGGGCTAGATCTAAAATTCAAGTGGACCCCCAGCATTGAAAGTAGTGGTCAATGACGCCCACCGTTCAAAATTTCCAAGGGGCCATAACAGTTTACCATCAAGTTGATATTGTCCCCACTCCATCTATCACTATGTAAATTATGAAAGGGGTTGATGGGAAACATATTTCATGGTGGGCCTTAGGAATTTTAATGGTGGAAATCATCACCACCACTTTTGTTGGGTGTGGCCCATTGCAATGTACATAAGGCCCATTGGTGAGGCCCATTAATGCGGCCCATTTGACTAATATAAGGCCCATGTGATACGGCCCATTTGATATATTAAAGGCCCAATGGGATGTACTTAAGGTCCATTGCAATGTGTGATCCCAACATGGTTTAGGTAATGATGTTTACGACGGGCTAAGCCTTGGGAGCAATGGTGGTTTGACGTCCACATTGCAAGTATAGTGTTTGTTAAATGTCTGCATTATGACTCTCCTTAGGGCCCATTGATAGGCCCGTACATGTAATGTGTAGGCTGTCTAGGCCCATCTTCGTTGCAAACAAAATTCATCGCCATATAAGATGCTTAGTATAGTCCCATGATTCATGATCATACGCATCATATGTATGCTTGATACGAGGAGTGATTAATCATAGCACATGCCTTCGGGCAGATTGTTTATGGGCTCCCAGATAGGCGGTGCTGCCCTACATGAGCACACGATATTTGCAGGATTGTCGTATGATTGGATAGCGTGATTCATGCATTTTGCATTGGGTGATATGGTTACTGTATGCCTTAGCGACATCAGTGTCGTAGCCTCCACAGGCATATCGTGGTTGGCAAGATTGGATATAGAAAATTTTGTTTTACATGGGGTGCTATAGATATCCTTAGGTGTAAGTCCCTAAACCCTTATGGTACCAGGAGGTTGCTCCAATGTCTAGACCGAGTGGGTGCATGAGCGCCGAGTGCCGATTACTAGACGGTCGCGCTTTCCACTATATCGTGGTCGGTTGGAAGGGGGTGCGGCCTTACCCGCCCAAGAGGAGGAGGTAAAGCTAGGCTGAGTTTGACGAGCTCGAGGAATGGGTCCGCTATCGATGAGCCGAGCCCGATAATGGCAGGCGGATAGTGAGGTCTTTTCCACTCACCTTATTGTGCGCGATGGGGCGGCAATCTGGCTTGGAGTGTACTAGACCCCGGTGATATTCCAGAGTTGAGCTATATTGACATGTAGATTTAGATGAGGATTTGCATGCCTGAGTTACATTTGACACTGCATAGCCTTAGTATAGCCGACATCATCTATGCCTCGCATCGTATAGCCTTGGTATGGCTCATGGCATTCATGGATTCATCAGCTTGTTCCGCATTACTCTGATACTGCATAACTACTACCTTGCGCACACACTTTCACCGTCTTTTAAGCTTTCCATAAGCTTATGCATGACCGTTGTGTGCAGATGACGTTGGAGCGCAGCAGCGCTGAGGCAGGAGCGCTTTTCAAATCATCTTAGAGATTTTTATTTATTATCATTGTATTTCCCTTTATGCTTATTGTACTTTTAAAGTTTTTGATCATTATGGAAATGTGATGGAGTTTTTTGTTGTTGTTTGTGGGTTATGCCTTTGGTTATGCTTATTACGAATCAAACTGGTGTTGAAAATCCTCCTCATAGCATCCCAGGATCAGAACCTGACGAATGGGCACTAGGAGCCGATAATGGGGTTCTATAGAGGATGTCGGTGCTGGATTCAGCGATCGAGAATTTTGTGAGCCCAGTTTCTGAGTTTGGGGCGTGATAGAAGTTGGTATCAGAGCATAACTCAGGAATAACCAAGAACAACATTACATGTCTGCCATAAATGATTAAGTCCTAAGTCCGGATAGCTTGGTGGTCTACTGTTATAAACCCTTAACATGTGTGCCTTTAAGAGCTTTCAAGTTAATAGGCGCCTTTGCTCTTGCTTGTAGGACAAGATGCCTAGGAGAGTAACCCGATCGACTCCCGCACTACCACCTGAGACCCCCGCACTACCACCTACGATTCCCACTCCACCATTAGAGATTTCTATTGCCAGGCCTATGGATGTAGCTCCTTTACCAGAGACTGGTACGGATCCAACCATATCCGTGAGTGCTTCCCAGTTATAGTAGATGTTGTAGGTTGTGACAGCTGCACTTCAGGGGCAGAGCAGACACCCTGTCATTTCCCCAGCCCAAGCAGAGTAGGAGCGTGCGAGTGCCCTCCTTCGAGAGTTCCAACGGCTCGATCCCCCGCGTTTTCAGGGTGAGTCAGACCCGATGGTAGCTGAGAGATGGTGCGCTGATGTGGAGAAGATCTTCGAGACGATGGGATTCACGATTGAGCAGTGAGTCCGATTAGCCGTATTTCTCCTCCATGGTGAGGCTGAGCACTGGTGGACGTCAGTCTCCCAAGCAGTGGGCGCCGATTTTATATGGACTTGGGAGGATTTTGTAGATCAGTTTGACCAACAGTATTTTTCTGATCACATCCGACAACAGCGGGTGTTGGAGTTTGAGGCCTTGGTGCAGGGTGATATGACGGTGGCTCAGTATGCCGCTCATTTTGTAGCACTATCCAAATTTGTACCGTACTTGGTGGATGATGAGGAGCGGAAAGCACACCGATTTGAGGACACTTGCATTACGGTCTTCAAGGCCGTGTTATTGGGCATGAGCTCCCGACTTTCGAGGGAGTGGTACGGAAGGCCCAAATTTTTTAGGGTGAGTGGGTTGGTTCTCAGTCTGATCACGGTCAAAGGAGAGACTGAAAGAGGTAGGCTCCTTCTAGTGATTCCCAGCAGGGTCAACCACAGCAGAGGCATACACGTCGCCTAGCCTTCCGAGCGCCATCAACACCTCTAGCACCACCTCCGAGGCAATTCACCGGTTCTTGTTTTAGGTGCGGTGCAACAGGGCACCCTATGTGGGAGTGTCCTCCCCCCCAGCAGCAGCAGAGAGGTCCACAGCAGCCTCCACCACTGCAGCAGCAGAGGCCCCCATAGTAGCAGCGATAGCAGCCCCCACCACAGAGGCCACCTCAGCAGCCGCATCAGCACCAGCCTTCGAGACCACAGCAGTAGAGGCAGCAGTTTTGACCACCTCAGCGACAGCAGCAGCAGCAGCACGCTCAGAGGGGACAGGTGCCTCTCCAGCCGGCTAAAGTTATGTTTTATGTGGCTCAGCAGGACCCGCAAACATCCGAAGGAGTCGTCGAGGGTATACTTTTAGTATCTGCATGCATTGCACGTGTGTTGTTTGATTCTGGTGCATCTCATTCTTTTATGGCCGAGAGTTTTTACCGATCGACTGGTTTATCAGTATCGACTCCCTTGGGAAAGACTGCAGTGTTGGGCCGACTTTGCTCTTCCTGCCCCGTTCTAGTTGGGGATATCTTTTTACCTGTCGATTTGTTTGCATTGCAAATGTCCGAGTTCGAGGTCATCCTGTGTATGGATTGGCTTGCCGAGTACCATGCCATATTGGATTGCTCCACGAGGACAGTCACGTTTTGTATACCAGGCTTGCCGCAGTTCCAGTTCATTGTTGAGTCCAGAGGAGAGCCGTTGTCTTGTATGATATCGTGTGCCATAGAGGAGCCCATACTGGCGAGCATCGACCAGTTGCCTGTGGTTTGTAATTTTCTCGATGTGTTCCAAGAGATTCTGGGATTACCGCCTCACCGACTCACTGAGTTTCAGATCGATCTCGTGCCCGATACCGCGCCTATTTCGAAGGGCCCGTACTGTATGGCACCGTTAGAGTTGTGGGAACTGCAGAAGCAGTTGGACGAGTTGCGGGAGTTGGGCTTTATCCATTCGAGCAGTTCACTGTGGGGAGCACCGGTACTCTTCGTGAAGAAGAAGGATGGCCAACTCGCGCAACTCGTCCAACTCGCGAGCAGTTCACTGTGGCTCGTTGAGGCTCTGCATAGATTATCGCGAGCTCAATAAGGTCACAATCAAGAACAAGTACCCGCTCCCGCGGATTGATGATTTGTTTGATCAGTTACAAAGTGCACAGTTTTTTTTTGAAGGTTGACTTGCGTTCCAGTTATCATCAGATTCGGGTCCGAGAGGAGGACATTCCGAAGATAGCATTCAGGACGTGTTATGGTCTTTTTGAGTTTCAGGTCATGTCCTTCGGACTGACCAATACACCCAGGATCTTCATGCAATTGATGAACGAGGTCTTCTGTCCTTATCTCGATCAGTTTGTTGTAGTCTTCCTCGACGACATTCTGATATATTCGAGGACCCGTGAGGAGCACGAGCAACATCTGGAGGTTACATTACAGACCTTTCGCGCACACCAGCTATATGCGAAGCTGGAGAAGTATGAGTTCTGGCAGGAGGAGGTGAAGTTCTTTGGTCACGTGGTGACGAGGGAGGGTGTCGCAGTGGACCCCTCGAAGATTGAGGCAGTGTGTCAGTGGGGCCAGCCCACGACTCCGTCCGAGATCCGCAGTTTCCTTGGTTTGGTGGGCTACTACCGGCGTTTCATTGAAGGCTTTTCTCGTATTGCAGCCCCATTGACCAGGTTGACCTGGAAGGGCGCAGAGTTTATTTGGAGTGATACTTGCGAGCGAGCATTTATGGAGTTGAAGGACCGCCTCACGTCCGCTCCTGTCCTCACTCTTCCCTCTGGGAGTGATGGATTTATTGTATTCACTGATGCCTCGCATATTGGTTTGGGTGCTGTCCTGATGCAGTACGGGAGACCAGTGACCTTCGCGTCTCGTCAGCTCAAGGTCCATGAGTTGAACTACCCCACGCATGATTTAGAATTGGCTGCAGTTGTCTTCACACTGAAGGTGTGGAGACACTATCTCTACGGGGTTAGGTTCGAGCTCTTTTCTAACCACAAGAGCTTGAAGTACCTCTTCTCGTAGTCTGAGTTGAACATGAGGCAAAGGCGCTGGATGGAGCTCCTGAAGGACTATGATTTCGTTCTCCAGTACCACCCGGGTAAGGTGAACGTGGTGGCAGATGCCCTCAGCCGTCAGCCACGAGGCCTGGTGGCACATATGATGATTCAGGAGTGGAGGATGCTCGAGGATATAGCAGAGTACGACTTTGAGTTTGGCTTGCAGTCTTCTATTGTGCAGTTATCGAGCCTGTCGATTCAACCCTCTCTTTGTCACAAGGGTGATCGAGGCTCAGCAGGCAGACGAGTCGTTACAGGATTACCGAGCAGAGGCAGCATCTGGGAGTCAGACAGATTGGCAGATTGGTTCAAATGGTGGACTTCGCTTCAGAGGCCAATTATGTGTCCCGGATATTCCTGAGTTACGCAGAGTTCTTATGACCAAGGCACATCGATCGCGGTTTTCTATCCACCCTAGCTCGACGAAGATGTATCATGACATGAGGCGACAGTATTTTTGGGCGGGGATGAAGCACTAGATCGCCAGTTTTGTGGCCGAGTGTGACACGTGCCAGCGTGTCAAGGCCGATCATCAGAGACCCCTTGGTCTATTGCAGCCGTTGAGTGTCCTGATGTGGAAGTGGGAGCACGTGTCGACAGATTTCATTATGGGCTTGCCGAGGACTCAGCGCGGTCATGACGCCATTTGGGTTGTTGTGTATCGTCTGACGAAGTCTGCACGTTTTATTGCGATTTGTGCGAGTTGGCCTTTAGACCGGCTTGTGAGATTATTCATCGAGGATATTGTGAGACTGCATGGCGTTCCAATCTCGATCGTTTCTGACCGAGACCTGAGGTTCACGTCTCAATTTTGGGGGAGCTTCCAGAGAGCGATGGGGACTAATTTGCAGCTTAGCACAGCATACCATCCGCAGACCGATGGCCAGACCGAGAGGGTCAATCAGATCCTTGAGGATATGCTTCGGGCCTGTGAGATTGATTTCGGGGGTAGCTGGGATGACCATCTGCGATTGGCTGAGTTCGCATACAATAACAGCTATCAGGCGACCATCGGCATGGCTTCATTTGAGGCACTATATGGCAGACCATACAGATCACCGAGTTGTTGGACCGAGGTTGGAGAGCGCCTTCTCCTACGTCCCGAGCTTGTGCAGGAGACATCAGAGGCTATTGATATCATCAGACAGAGGATGCGCAAAGCTCAGAGTCGGCAGAAGAGTTTTGCTGATCGTCGGCGTTGTCCCTTGAAGTTTGATATAGGGGACCATGTGTATCTCAAGGTCTCGCCCATGAAGGGCGTAGTTCGATTTAGAGCGAAGGGCAAGCTTGCCCCAAGATTCATAAGACCTTTTGAGATCACTGGGCGCGTTGGCACCTTAGCTTATCGGCTTGCCTTACCATCTCAGTTGTCTGGCATCCACAGCGTTTTCTATGTCTCTATGTTGAGGAAGTGTGGGTCAGACATCATTCTTGTTATAGATTGGCAGCCGTTAGAGGTTTGGGAGGACGCTTCCTACATTGAGCAGCTAGTTCGTATCCTTGATCGGAAGGAGCAGGTCCTCCAGACCAAGATCATTCCGTTGGTGAAGGTTCAGTGGGGTCACCATTCTGTGGAGGAGGCTTCTTGAGAGCGCGAGGCTGAGATTCGAGAGCATTATCCCCATCTTTTTGATGATTGATTGTGTTGTACTTTGTATGTTATCTCTGATTTTGTATAGTGATGTTATGTTTCTTCTCCCTCATGAATAATGACTAGTTGTGATGATTGTGTAAATTTGGAGGATAAAATTTTTATCAGGAGGGGAGAGCTGTAAGCCCCATATCCTAGACCGTACCGTTACGTGGACTTCCGCAGTCTTCCGATTAAATTCCAGCAACCTACGACCCTTAACGGGTATTTGTGCGTGACCCTGATTCACAAGCCGTCAACCTAAGTCTTCTCAAACAGAGACTTGTACCTTAGCGACCGCGCCGTCGCTGCAGTTCTGATGCTGCATCTCGCGCGCTGATCCGATACTCTAGCCAAGAGATGTGGGCCAGCGTTCGGTGTGAGGAAAAGCCGCACGTGCGAATTACGAGAGAATCTCTATGAGATGTCACATCAATCAATCAATCATTCAATCCCATCATGTCAAGTACATGTTAAGTACACATCACCTTTCACCCATTCCCAAGCAACCCCAAAGTCAAAAGTTTCTTACACAAGCCCATACTTTCCTTACACCAAAAATCACAAAAGTCAAAAAGTTCTTACACCCATCACTCACTACATCCATCACTCCATCACCCATCTCCCTTTACAACTCTCTCTCACTTTTTCAAACTCATTTCTAAGCAACCAAAATACCATACGTCCAAGCCTCCTAAGCCACTCTAAGAGAGCCACAAGTGTGGCCCACCTTTCCTACCCTTTCATCTCCCATCTCAACCATCCAAACCCTATCTCCTCCATTAAGATCGAAGCTAAGGAGCAAAGGAAGTTAAGGGAGCAAGAAGATCGAACTGTGGGTGCTTCTATTAGGCCTAAATTTCCTTTTTTTGATGAAGGGCCAAGTGAGACCTACCGATTGATGGTATGGATCTCACTTTAGACCCTAGGTATGGCCGATGGCCCACCTTGATCCACATGATCATTCCATGATGGGGCCATTCTCCATGGACCCCATCATGATGCTTATTTTCTTTGCATGGCTAGAGATCATATAGACCTTCCATTTTGGTGGGGAAGGGATCTCCACCGTTGATCTTTGATTTATTGGGCCCACGTGTTATGGGACCCACTTGATGTATGACTGATTGCAACGGAGGGCCCATAGTGTTGGGGTCCCTCCATCGCACGCGTGTCCCACTCTCTTTCCCTCTCTCTCTCTCTCTCTCTCCCTCTTTTTCTATTTTTTATGTGATGATGATGTGGTTGTGTGGCCACCTAGATGGACCCCACCACGAGGTATGTATTTTATCTAAAATATCTTGAAGGGACGCCCACCTTATATGTTTAGTACCCACACCATCCATCATTTGGTAGCCCACCTAAGCAGGGCCCACCCTAATGCATGTGCAATGCCAAACCGTCCAGCGTCCCTGGACGCTGGACAAAAAGGGAAAACACAAATATTAGCTTGTTTCCAAGCTTATGGGGTGGCCCACTCTTATAGGCACCACCTTGATGTATGTATTCAATCCATGCCATCCATTCTTTTCCCAAGCTCATTTTAGGCGTTGAGCTAAAAGATGGGAACAATCAGACTTTCGGGCGGGCCATAGCATGGTAAACAGCAGGTTTATCGTTGAAATATCCCCTGTCAAATATTGGGCTTATTTGGCTTGTCTTGAGATATGGGAAACAATGGCGATGTTGGATTCATCCGATGCGGGCCCTACACGTGAAAAACCATAAAAAAATTAGTTTTCTTTTAAAAAATATATATAACAAGCAGCAGCCGCTGCTGCTGCTAAGAGGGCATAGGCAGCGCTTGCGCTGTAGGTGGGCGAGCGGGCGGACGGACGGAAGGCAGGGACCTACGGCCCCTGCTGTGGGCCCCATCATGATGTATATTTGATATCCATTCCGTTCATCGAGTGGGCCACTCCCTGAAGTGGACCCACTCCAGAAATCAGCCATATATGAAGCTCAGGTGGCCCACAACATAGAAAACAATGGGATTGAACGGTGACCTTTGAAACCCTTTTTAGGTCCACAAAAGTTTTGGATCAGGATGAAATTTGTTTTTACTCTTCATCTAGGTCTACATGACTTTATCAATGGGTTAGATGGCGTATAAACATTATGGTGGGCCCCATGTGGAGCCCACATTGATATATGTGTTTTATTTCCATCATCCAAGCGGGCGGTGGAGCCCACAGTGATTTATGTGTTCTATCCCCACCGTCTAGGGGACGGTGGGTGTGTGCGTGTGCGTGTGTGTGTGTGTGTATATATATAATATTATATTATATATAATATTGTATATAATATATATAAATTATATATTATATTATATATAATATACTGGGTGGTGGGCCTTCATGTGGAACCCCCCCACCATGATGCAAGTGTTGCATCCAAACCGTTCATCCATTTTGAGAGCTCATTTTATGCATGAGCTAAAAATGAGTCAGATCCACCTATTTGGTGGGACCTGCACCATGATGCATGTGTTGCATCCCATCCACCCAACCATTTCAAAAGCTCATTTTATGTTAGGAATCAAGGAATGGGCCAGATCTAAAATTCAAGTGAACCCCCACCATTCAAAGTAGTGGTCAATGACGCCCACCGTTAAAAATTTCCAAGGGGCCATAATAGTTTCCCATCAAGTTGATATTGTCCCCACTCTATTTATCACTATGTAAATTATGAAAGGGGTTGATGGGAAACATATTTCATGGCGGGCCTTAGGAATTTTAATGGTGGAAATCATCACCACCACTTTTGTTGGGTGTGGCCCATTACAATGTACATAAGGCCCGTTGGTGAGGCCCATTAATACGGCCCATCTGACAAATGTAAGGCCCATGTGATACGACCCATTTGATATATTAAAGGCCCAATGGGATGTACCTAAGGTCCATTGCAATGTGTGATCCCAACATGGTTTAGGTAATGATGTTTACAACGGGCTATGCCTTGGGAGCAATGGTGGTTTGACGTCCACATTGCAAGTATAGTATTGGTTAAATGTTCGCATTATGACTCTCCCTAGGGCCCATTGATAGGCCCGTACATGTAATGTGTAGGCCGTCTAGGCCCATCTTCGTTGCAAATAAAATTAATCACCATATAACATGCTTAGTATAGTCCCATGATTCGTGCTCATATACATCATATGTATGCTTGATATGAGGAGTGATTAATCATAGCATATGCCTTCAGCCAAATTGTTTATGGGCTCCCTGATAGGCGCTGCCCTACATGAGCACACGATACGTGCAGGATTGTCGCATGATTGGATAGCGTGATTCATGCATTTTGCATTGGGTGATATGGTTATTGTATGCCCTAGCGACATCAGGGTCGTAGCCTCCACAGGCATATCGTGGTTGGCAGGATTGAATACCAAAAATCTTGTTCTACGTGGGGTGCTATAGATATCCCTAGGTGTAAGTCCCTAAACCCTTATGGTACCAGGAGGTTGCTCCAGCGTCTAGACCGAGTGGGTGCATGAGCGCTGAGTGCCGATTATCAAATGATCATGCTTTCCACTGTGTCATGGTCCATTGGAAGGGGGTATGGCCTTACCCACCTGAGAGGAGGGGACAAAGCTAGGTTGAGTTTGACCGGATCGAGGAATGGGTTCGCTATCGACGAGCCGAGCCCGATATTGGCAGGCGAATAGTGAGGTCTTTTCCACTTACCTTATTGCACCCGATAGGGCGGCAATCTGGCTTGGAGTGTACTAGACCCTGGTGATATTCTAGAGTTGAGTTGTTTTGACATGTGGACTTAGATGATGATTCGCATGCTTGAGTTGCATTTCGCACCGTATGGCCTTAGTATGGCCGACATCATCCATGCCTCGCATAGCATAGCCTTGGTATGGCTCATGGCATTCATGGATTCATTAGCATGTTCCGCATTACTCTGATACTGCATAATTATTACCTTGTGCACACACTTTCACCGCCCTCTAAGCTTTCCATAAGCTTATGCATGACCCTTACGTGTAGGTGACATTGGAGCGGAGCAGCGCTGAGGTATGTGCGCTTTACAGATCATCTTGGAGCTTTTTATTTATTATCATTGTATTTCCCTTTATGCTCATTGTACTTTTAAAGTTTTTGATCATAGTGGAAATGTGATGGAGTTTTTGGTTGTTGTTTGTGGGTTATGCCTTTGGTTATGCTTATTACGAATCAAACTGGTGTTAAAAATCCTCCTCGTAGCATCCCAGGATCAGAACCTAGTGAAGGGTGCTGGGAGCCAAGAATGGGGTTCTACGGAGGGTGTTCACGCTGGATTCGGGATCGAGAATTTTGTGAGCCCGGTTTCCGAGTTTGGGGAGTGACAGAGCATCTCTTGGTACCAAAAATGTTCTGGGACTTTCACCCAAGGACATCTTACGTGGCCACAATGCTAGAACTAAGCATTTTCAGTGTCCAAATCTGGCTATTCACGATGTGCTTGTGGAGGCTACAACCCTAATGACGCTAGGGCGAATAATAATCTGTGCCATGCAAATGCAAGATACATGAAGCATACCAATTAACCAAGCATCAGTCTTACGCATACAGTGCACTCATGTGGGGTAACTCCATTACTCAGGGAGTCCCATAACAACCTGCCCAATGTCATATACATTGACCAATCACTCCTCAAGCACACATATGATGCACTTGGAAATCAATCATGAAAATAACTAAGTATGACATACGATGATGTTGTACTCTCCTTTTAGCAAGGTCGGGCCTACGTACTTAGATGATTTTACATGGTATGGAAGAAATATAACCAATAGTAGGGGCCCAACGGTTTCGGGTAGCCCACAAAGTCTACGTAAGGAATACTATGGGTCTAATAGATGAGAATGGACCCAATCAAGGTTTAAGGTGGATATTCAACCACCAATAGATGAGAGTGGGCCTAACAAAGGGGCCTAGAGGGGTACACAATGTAGACATTCAACCACCATTGTCCCCAAGAAGGCAGCCCATCAAGGAGTCTAGCCAAGATAAGGCCCGTGGCTCGAATACAACCATTAAAATGAAATGGGTAGCAATACATACATCTTACATCACATGATGGGCCTCAAGAAAATAGCCCAAAGCCTACATACATTAACATGGGCCCAAAAGGGGCAAATCATGGCCCAAGTACAATGCCCACCGAATTCATGCATTATGATAAACCTAATGGGCAGCCCATGTGCCCAAGTACATAGGTAAGGCATATCCAAATTGGGTCAAAAATGGGCCTTACAATATTAGCCCAAAACTAGCTAAAAATAAATGGGCATTAAGGACTCAACCACATACACATTTCTACACACAAGGTCCAGCATAAGAACTGGGCCAAGGATGGACGTTCCAGCCCACCTGGGCTTGCTGGACAGCCTAAAAAAAATAAAATTGGACTATATTTGGTCCTCATTAATCAACTAGGAGTGGGCCTCACAAGGCACTAATTAAGCCCAAAAATCTCAGAAATGAAGGCATGGTATATGTACACAAGTCTCTCCATCTGGTGGGCCTCACAACCTCACAACTTTCAGCTACATGCAGGAATATTTTATTTTTTATTTTTCTTAAAGCCTTACTGGACATTTAGCCTACCCAACTTCCTGGGCCTGCTGAAGTCCAGCATATGGTAAAATTGGGAGAATATAAATTTTATAAAGATCCTTAGTTATCATAGTGGATCCCACTAGATGGGAGGGTGAAGATACAACACATAAATCAAGTGGGCCCGCTGCTAGACTACAAGTCTAGGAGCAACCCAAAATACTGGGAGTCCCAAATGGGTTGGGTGGTACAATGGCCTGGACGGCTAGCCCAAAACAACACTAAGGTGGGCCCCACTTGGGGATGTCCCACCAAAGAGAGGACCATGTCCTAGTGGGCCACACCCATGGAGGAACGACATGAATGAAACATATCATCAAGATGGGCCATACAAGGAAGGACGGCCAGCCCTTTTACTAAACGCTAACCTAGCTGGAACGCCCAGCAGGGACTGTTATCCCAGCTCCAATAAGCCCAAAAATGAGTGGTCTAGATGACCCATATGCACTTAAGGAGGGTCCCAACAAGGTGGACCACAAGATGGGTAAAGAGGGAGTCTACAAACTCATACAAACATGAAACCAAATTCTGGATAGCAAGGTTGTACAATAAAATATACTGCTGGAAATTTATTGTTGTCCTTGCATGGTACATCCAATGGAGTGGGCCCATGCCTACCCAAAAGAGGGAAAAAAGGGGGTGGTGAGCATGTTCCCATCAAAGTGAAGCAAAGTGGGGTCCATTAAAATGGCTTATCATCCCCAAAAATCAGACTGATGCTTGTGTTTTCCCCTGTATCCATAGGGCTAGACAGTCAAGAAATTTGGACCATCGCATCTTTTGGGCCTATTCCTTTGGCTGTCCATTCAAGGACGGTTGGAGATGGGATTCGACATACATCAAGGTGGGGTCCACACCTCCAAGAATCACCCTTCAATAGGGATAAAACAAGCCTACATGCAAGGCTAAAACCCAAGCTAAAGATCAACAACACTAGTCTAGTAAACAACCTAGAAATTTCTAGACAGCAACATATAGTTGAACATCTCTGTCCATAATTGGATAGAGAAGGGGAAATACCCCACATAAATAATGGTATGGCCTACCTTTGTGGGCCCCACAAAACCCCAGACCAAGATCCCATATCAAATCACCTTACATGCATCAAATGGGTGGCAAGTGGGATACCTAATGTCCAGAAAATGGACTGCAAGGGGCGTCCCACCTAGCTGGACAGTCGGGATGTCCTTGGCTAACTAGGTGACCAGACACATCAGAAATACTAATAGAGGAAGGGAGAAAAGATCTTGGCCTTAGGAGAAGGGGCTTTGCCACTATTGAGTCCCTATCCATCATCATAACCACACATCATACATTATATCAAGATACATCTTGGATCTACACATGCATGGGCCTAGAAATCAAAATCTAAGGTGAGGATACCACCCCCACCATGGATCTAGGGTCTAGATGACCCAAATCATGCCATGAATCAAGAAAATTACCATGATGGGGCCCATAGAGAATGGCCTGATTCATGGATCATGCATACACAAGGTGGGCCGTTGGCCACACCCATGGAGTCATGGGGGACCTCCACCATCGATTAATGGGCCCCACAACTTCCCAAAAAGGGAAGATAAAGATCACAAAAGAAAAGAATAAAAAATCTACTTTAGAGGATCACCCACCTCAAAGATCTTCTAGATTTCTCCTATCACCAAGTTCCTCTAGCTCTAAGGATTATGGATCAACAGTTGAGATGAGGTTTCAAGGGTTAGATTGAGGGGGATTTTGGAGAAAAGTGGGCCGGAATTTCTGAAAATGATGGGACGTCCAAGGCTCTTTAGGAAAGAGGGGGAGTGAAGAATGAGGGAGAAGAGGGGTATGGGGAGATGTAGCAATCTCATGATGGGTTTGTAGGTAATGATGGGTTTTTGAGAAGTAAAACTATCATTACTCATGGGAGAGAGGGATTCATGATTAGTTTTGAGAAGAGAATCCTATAATTGCTAGGTGGGCTAGGGGCTAGGCTAGGCTAGCTAGGTCATGATGGACTAGATGATGTCATCACCTAGGGGGCATGCGCATACTAGGTGGGTTCCACAATCACAATTAACGATCCAAATGATGTGCAACCTACATCTTTTGATCTACGACTTGGATTGACGCATGAGATACGGCGTTGGAACCGCGACGATGATGCGGTCACATTGGCATAGGTTTTGGGTCGAATCGGTTCAGGTTTACAGGACGATACTTAAGGATCATCGCAAATGCAACCTATAGGTCGCAGGTCACTAGAATTCGACCAGAAGGATCGCGGGACATAACGGAATAAAATGGATACCAAGTTAAGGGTTTGACAGCTCTCCTCTCCTTCAAAAAAAATTTCTTCCTTGAAATTTACCACAACCAAGTGAAACAAAAGAAGAAAACAAAACATCATCACATATATATTGTAACGCCCTAAATTTCGAGGGTCGAGTAAAGCTTTACTCCTGAGATTGTGAACATCACTTATGTCTTATGGATGATGATATTTAGATTCCTTTCATATTCATGAATTAAGATGCATGGGATTATACTAAACAACACATCATACTCTGGATTTAATGAAGTTAAGTAAGTGCAATTTTTTTAAAAAAAAAACATTTTATGTAAGTATGCAAGTGTTGCACAAAATTTCTTCCAGAGTATGAGTACGTGACCGGGTTCAATATATACATGTAAAATTTCAAAATGTACAAAATGTGGTAGTGTGAATGTGTTCAACTAAGCCCTGATCCCCAGTATTCCCTGCGTAACGGCACGTGGCCTACATTGGCCTGCCCGAGAGTTGGAAGTAGGAGAATTTTTCCTCCTCATCCAAGTAGTCCTGCTCCATTGCATAGACGTCATCCGTACCTGCATCTACATCAGAGTCTGGTTGGTGTTTTAAAACACTGTCTCATAGTTGGAGTGAGTGATCAACTCGGTGGTTCTATAAGGCAAAAGTGACACATGTTATCAAGTTAATCAAGCAGTAATGATAAAACAATCATAAACAATCACTTCCTAACTATTCTCTTTAATGCAGAAATGGAGAGCAAGTAATGATACATGCCCTCTCCCATCAATGCTCCCTCAATTAGTGACTCTGACTGCCTATTTCGCATATGACAACACTTCCTCAAAAGTGCAACTCTAGCGCCTTTTGCCACATCCTAACTAATATAGTGTGATGCATGGTCATGTTGGCCAAGTGATTAATTATGCTCATTCACACAGTAGGTTTGAGAAGTTGGTGTACCTCCCTTTTTAATATTGACTGAAATTAAATAATACGCATTGGGCAACCGCAGTGGTCATACTCCTATGTTCTGGATCCATTTAGGTTCGTCACTCCTAGTTAAACACATACGATGGGCAAGTTGCAGGAAGTTGTCCTCGCGATCACTATGGGGAGGCTCGTCACCCCAGCATAGGCCGACAACATGAACATGGTGTCCCATACCACCATGCCCGGCTCATGAGTCTTAAGGATCATGGTACCATGGTTAGAGGTGGGTCTTTACATTGGTAAGGGGTACCTTAGTTTCAAACAGTCACATCCATACACGATGAACACATAATAGGCCAACCATGGTACAGGCGCACGTTGACTTAATCGACATGGAGCGCATAAGCACCCCTCGTGGCTTAGCCACTGTCGGCAGTCATCGTACGACTCGTATTCATCGAGTTTACCCAAGGTGGCAAGATCGATTTTAAAGTGCCCTAGTTTGTCAATTAGTGTGAGGGTTGAGTCAGCTAGACTGCATAGCCTCGTAGGAAGATCAATTCAAAGTGCCTGCCTCAACAGGATGTGTGTAAGCTCGCCCTAGGTAAAATCTAAGCCTCACATCCCTTGTCCCAAAACACCAAATATTTAAACCCTTAAAATAAGTTAGAACATCATAGGATTTTTAAGTCAAGAAAACTTTTTCAAAATCAGAAAATCTCTAAATTTTCTTGCTCCTCGATTTTATCGATACACGGCTTGATATGATCGACATGCACTATCGATGTCCTCGATGACAAAACGATTCCATCAGAATAAGGACAAAAGTATCCAGCAACCACATATATCTCTTGACAGATTTATCGATGTATTGATATACCTATTGATATCATCGATATTTGATTCTCGAGTCCATCATAGGTGACTCGATAATATCGACAGACAGATCTCTGGTGCCCCTATTTTTTCCTAAGAATATCATATGTGCATTGATATATCGAAGCCCCCTCGATACCATCGAAGTTCAAAAATCGATGATATCGATAGGCTCTCGATGATATCGGTCATGGGCATAAAGTTTTCCAGCAAAATATTTCAGCATAATTTATTTATGATCGAGGGTCACTCAATAGAATTAATATTCAAATATCGATGATATCGGTACGGTTTTGATGGCATTGAACAAGGACAGAAACTGTCCAGCAAGCTTAAATGAAAATCTCCTTTGATTTATCGATGCTTTGACACAGATATCGATATCATCGACATTCAAATTCCGATGATCTCGAAGGTCCCTCGATCATTCTTGAAAACTTGAAATATTTTATAGTGAAATATTTTATAGCAAGTCTCTCTCATTTTCAAATGTCGTGTCGTGGAATCAAACCTCTCAACGATGGAATCCGAGTTTGAAATCTGATAACATCGATATGTGTTTCAATTCCCTCGACCAGCTGGTAATGGGTTTTAAAAGCACATGACATTTGAGTTTGTGTCATCGAGCGGACCGTCGATGCTATCGAGGGTATACGCTTGATGATATCGACCCCACTCATTGATATCGAACTCTGTCATAAATGTGACCATTTTATATCCATTGGAACCTTTTGCCTATATAAAGAGGATTTATCTATTATTGCTGGTAGAGAAAGAAGAGAGTACTTTTGAGTGTTTAACCTTAGATCATATACCCAAAACCCTTTCTCTCATGAGAGTTCATCCTCCAATCCACCCTCATCATTGATATTCAATAGAGTGGATTGGGGAATGAATTTCCGCATTCAAGGATCCTCCAGCTACCATCTTAATGGCAAATCATTAACCTGGGATGCCTTGAATGCATAGATAATTGGAATCACTCTATCTCCTTTATAGGAAAATATCTTAAGAGTTGGATTCCATCATAACCTTGCCCAACCCATCGCCGTGTATTGGTACATCTTCTGAGTTACGGATCAAGGAAGCGGAAGACTCTTCATCAACAAAGGAGGAGATCTTCTACAATGAGCTAAAAGGGACTCATCTACTTATCTGTAAGTTATCAGAGTCCAGAGGACACTTGTGATCATTCCTTTTTAGGATTGGGTTTAAGGTGTTTCTGACCCCTTCAAGCCCTCGTAGGAGGCCTCCGACTGGATTGTACGTGGCGGGTGCGTTGTGTTGACCCTTGCTCTGTGGAGAGCATAAACAGTTAGGGTCTTGAGGAAGATCCTTGGCTAGTGTGCCTAAAAGGTGGTGCGTTGTGTTGACCCTTACTCGTGTGAGCATAAACGTGAGGTTCCTTCTGTGGAACCTTGGCCAATGTGCCTAAAACTGAGTGCTATGTGTTGACCCTTGCTCAAGGAGCATAAACAGTTAGCCTAGGTGTATGTTGTAAAGGTTGAAGGTGAACCTAATTTAAAACCTTAGGTTTGAGGTGAACCGCTGTGAAACCTCCTTAGTGAAATCCAGTACACTCAAGGGTTGAGTGCGGTTACCTGGAGTAGAGTAGACAAGTAGTCGAACCACTATAAAAATGATTGTGTTTGAGATTGATATTTATTTGTTTATGTGATTTCCTTCTATATCTTCATATCTAATTATCTAATATCACACCTCATATACACACACAGTCATATCCATCACAAATTAGTTTGCATATTATTCATATCTAAAATAGTTTGTGATTGGATCCTCTACCAGGCTTGGAAGCTAGTGGAGTTACTTTTGAGTAATCCTAATCTATGTGTGTTATTAGGATTAGTGTGATAGGATTTTAAATTGGCATAAAACTATTAAAAAGTCCTATTCACCCCCCTCTAGGACATAATAGCATATTCCCACTTCAACTAAAAGCAGTCTTCACCGCCATTTCACGATTCGGCCACCCAAACATGGATGTTTACCGATTGGACGAACTACATTTGTAGCCCCAATCCTATCTAATTGTTGCTAACAACTGCGTGTAATATCTATCACAACATTCAACAAACAATCCATATGGATTTCTCATTTGGGCATTTCATCAAACACATACACCATGTTAACTACAACTTGCATTTTATTAATTGGTTACATGAAGGAAATTATACATATGCATAAGATAAAAAATCCTATCTTAATATTCGTAGTAGATACAAATCATCAACAATTTCTCATCTAGACAATTTATCAAACACATAGTCTACATTAGTTACAACATATGTTTTATCAATTCTTTATACAGTGAAATTAATATGCATATGATGATGATGAATCCTAAATTAGTATTCAAGGCAAGCACTAATCATTTTCCATTTCTCATTTAAACATTTTAACAAACACATAGGTTGCATCATTTACTTATCATAGTACATAGTTGTATGTCATATAGAAATCGACGTATTTAAGACAATACGGTAGCAATCAAGGCAAGCATAAATCATTAGCTGACATGAAAATACTGATAAACCATAACCTAAACGTTTATAGTCCACCTTTTGTTAGTACGCTCGACTCGGACACGGTCCAAATTCTACGTTTCCAAAAATGAAACGTCAGGCACCTAAATGCTGAAATTGGTTAGCTAGGCTGACGAAAAACTATTTGGGAGTTCTACATCGACTTAGGGTTGGTATTTATTACATAAAATCGTAGCCAGAAAAGGTTTGGATAGCGAAAAGAGGCGGTGATTAGGCATGTGGATGCATGGGAGAAGATTTCCCACAGTTGCAGCGATCTCCCCAAATTCCCCTTCCTCTTTTCTCTCTTTTCTCTTCTCTTTCCTTAGGGTTTGCAAAATTCGTGTATGAGAGAGAGAGGGTGAAATGAGAGCTATTTATAGCCTCAGATGTGGTGTAAATAGCCCCAGGGCGACCTTATACATTGTATATACCCTGTGGACGGCCGTTTCTGATGAACAGGGCTCGTAGGGAGGCTCACAGCTCACCTACGTCACGGGGTACGCTCCCTGACAATGGATCCATGCCAGGACATGATTTCGTTGTGATCGGATGAACCCATGTCAGATCAATGGTCATACATGTCCAATCGGGGCCACTGTTATACAGATATTTGCAGGAAAATTTCCTATCTTCAAGTGTGAAGTTTGGTCATAAGCTAACGGTTAGAAATCCTCAATTTTGCATAAGAGTGAACGACCCAATTCACTTAAGTTTCAATTCATTTTTTAAGGATATTTACATTTCTCATGCTCTTAACTCAAGGCTCAAGTTAGGGCATTTCTGGACACTATTTAGGCTTGATTCCTGCAATGGTTGTCAAGCCCATCAAGACGGAAATCTTCCTATAATTTCATGGTCATCGGACACTCGACGTGCAGTCTAGGTCTGTTACAGAGTTTCAATGTACTCCTGAGAGCGACAGACCGTTGGGATTTCTCCTAGGTCATAAGATGACATTGAGCTAGTGGTATTCCTAATTCTAGGCCTTCCCATTTGTGAAAATGGTGGCCCAAGCTTAATCCACCGATTATTTAGCACTTAACTAAATCCCTTCTAAATTATATGACTGGGTACGGTCCTTGGGTTGTTCTGCCTAAGGTTGTACTCAGTCTTTGTACAGACTTTTTTGGGACGTTACACAGAGAGAGAGAGAGTAAATACATATCATAATATAATCAATCGCTCAATCGAACAAATGGGGATATCACTCCCTAATCTCTACTTCACGCTCCCAAGATGCCTCTGCCTCAGAATGGTGACCCCACTGAACCTTCACTAGAGGAATGACCATGGTCTGGAGAACCTGCTCCTTTCAATCAAGGATGCCAATCAGCTCCTCAATATAAGAAGTAACCTCACGGACCTCAAGAGGCTGCCAATTAGTCACTAGAATAATGTCTGATCCACACTTCCACAACATTGAAACATGAAAAATGTTGTGGACACCAAACAACTCAGAAGGTAAGGCAAGCGTATAAGCCATGGCGCACACGCACCCGGTGATCTCAAAAGGTCTTATGAATCTTAGGGCAAGCTTAGCCTTTGCTCCAAATCGAACCATCCCCTTCATGCGTGAGGCCTTGAGATACACCCTGTCCCCAACTGCAAACTCCAGGGGTCGATGCCAATGATAAGCAAAACTCTTTTGCCAACTCTGAGTTATGAGCATCATCTACCTCTGATGATGTTGATTACCTCTGATGATTGCTGCACAAGCTCGGGACTTAGGAGACGACGCTCTCTAACCTCGTTCCAACAACTAGGAGATCTGCACAGTCTACCATATAGTGCCTCAAAAGGAGCCATGCCAATGATCACCCGATAGCTGTTGTTGTACGCAAACTCTGTCAGGCACAAATGCTTGTCCCATCTTGTAAGTGTTATGGTTTCTAGCTCCTATAATTGTCAAATTTGGTAGTGCGAAAACCTCTCTTGGAATCTGTAACGACCTTGGAATTTTTGTGCTAATCTTTCCTTAAGTAGTTATTTTTGGGGTAATTAGCGCTCTACTTGATTGCTTGTGAAATTCACATCAATCACTTTAAATTGTATCTGCATGGCTCTAAACGTGTAGATTAGTGAGCGCTACGTTACTCGGAAATGGGATCCATCGCTAAATCCGGTTGTTCGGGGAATTTTTGGAAGATCCGGATCGGACTGACCGCGCGTCGAAAGTCCGATGGCGATGATCTTAGTCATTGCGGTCACCGAGTTGGGCTTGGTCTTCACCTCGAAAATCAAGTCGATCGGATGTTCTAGGTCGATTTGGTTGAGTTCGGAGTGAAGAGTGTGAGAACGGTTGGAATTTAATAAGCTTTTATAAAATCTGAGTGTAGCTTGCGCGACGATTTTAAGCATTCTCGACCGTTGGATTCTCGATCCAATTTCACCCTCCGATCGGGATGGTTGGCCCGGGCATATCCTAGTGCTTGTGGACTGATCGAGTTTCCGTGACCGTTGAATTGAGTGTGGTCCGCCACGGTGATCTGTAGAGCCGGTCGGTACGAAACTCAGCTGACCTAGATCCATGGTCGGTGAGCTTAAGTCCGACCTTTCGTGGTTATAGGCCCACCGAAGTGCTTCGTTGGATCGAGAAAGGCGTACTTTGGTTATAACCTAAGTATACCTTGACCATAGGGTTATTTCCATCATTTTAAGGCCTATATATAGTCCTTAAACCCTAGCTCTCATTTCCATACGAATTTTCTCTAACCCTAGCTTGGAAAGAGAGTGGAAAAGAGAGAGTTAGTGAGAGAGATTGGTTGGTGAATCATCTTGATTCTTCCTTGTTCTTCTTCACCTTTGAACCTTTACTTTGAATCGTTCCTCTGACGATTCTGAGTTCGTTTGGGGTAAGTTAAACTAACCCTAATTTGTGTTAGAGCTTAGATTAGACTTGGTGTTGTTGTATCTCATTTCTATCCTTATTTTAGGGTATTCTTGCGCCGTTGACGAAGACAACTCGTCTAAATCAGTTCGGCTATTCTTTCTTCGCTTAAGGTGCGGACTTTAAGTGTATAGGTTATGGTTTTCAAGGCTTTCAATCCCGTGATTTATTCTTGTTATGGATGAGATTTCACATGTCAAATGTTATGTTTACATTGCTTTCTGATATGCATGTGCTATATTGAGATTTGTGTATTCTAAGTGTATTTATAAAGTACCGTATACGTATAAAATACGCACCTATGTTTGCCATGATTTTTGGTCATGTATGTATGCTAGATGCATGTATGACAACTCCTTGGAAGAAGGAATTGTCTAAGTGCACGTATTTCAACATGCGTCATGTATGTTGTTCCATGGATGCTAAGTGTTTGTAGAAATGCATGAATGATCTACGTGTAACTGATTACACTAAATGTGGGCGTTGAGAAGTGATTCTCAATACTCCTATGGATGCGCATGATTTCTTTCTGCAGTTACATTCCAAGTTATTTAAATTCAAGCATTCCTATGCTTACATTTATATTAAGTTGATTATTCTTCAGATGTGTATGTAACATGATTTGAGTTGTTGATCCATTACTGTTTTACATTCCATATGAATATCTGTCGTAGTGTAGGATGTTTGGGACTATGCCTTAGTCCAGGAAATCGGTAATTGACCCTTTGGTCGTGGTTGAGATTGCTTTCGCCACGTGAGACGCATTAGACGAACCCGAGTCGTATTAGAGTTGGCGGCAGTGGTTTGGCCACGCGGAGTGTTTGCGCACTCCATGTCGTTCAATTCAACGTGCGCTCGTGCTAGTCGAGTTCGTCAACTAACCCGATTGTCCAGTGTATGTTAACCATGTATGGACGCTACTGCTTGAATCTAGGGTACCGAACTTACCAGTGAAATCCTAATAACCATGGTACCTGATCCGCTAAGACTCATGAGCCGGACATGGTGGTATGGGACACCGTGGTCGAGCTGTCGGCCTACGCTGGGGTGACGAGCCTCCCCGTAGTGACCGGTGAGCAACTAAACTCGTGAGCCGATTATGGTGGTATGGGACACTATATTCGTGCTGTTGTCGGCCTACATTGATTGGTGACGAGCCCTTTGTAGTGACCTCAAGCATACCTGGATACCGCAAGGAGGTGACGAGCCGATCTGTGGTAGTAAGGGCATGAAAGGCGTGCATTGATTGGTGACGAGCCCTTTGCTACGACCTCAACTATATGATCGTATGAGATGTCTAGGATTGACGACCCTAGTATGGATCACTGTTGGATGGTGATATGAGGAAGGTATCTTAGCTTCCCAATCCTGCTGTATGAATTGGACTAATAACAACTTGGTAATCATATCCATGCACCGCATTTGCATGTGCTTTGTAGATGTGGCGCACTTTGAGGCGATGTCATGCGTAACGTAAGATGAAGACGCTGAGGGTGTACGCGTGAGGGCACGCATCATATTGCATTCATCCTTGCATTAACAAGAGTACTTAGGATTTATTTAATTGTCCCGCTTTATCATTACTGTTTGATTGAACCGATAACATGTTAACCAGTGCCTTATTGTTCCACCGAGTTGATCACTCACTCCCACGTTTCTGGGGCGGTGTTTCACACCCACCAGACTCTGTCTTAGGCCCCGATGTTGCAGATGTGGATGCGACGTCGAGGCAGAGCGGAGCCGGATGACGACGAGGCCGCTTCTCCTATATGCGCTTTTGAGACGGGTTCTAGCGAGCCTCGGTCTGCTGCGCGGGATCTATGGGATGATTATTTTGGGAACTGAAATGATGTAACTTGTACTTATAATTTTGATAAATAACACTTTTACACGATCTGGTTGTATATGTAATTCAGGGACTTACACTTGTACACATATTTTACTATAAGTCTTCCGCTTGCTTTATTCACTTACCCTGAATCATATCTGCGTTTTGGCTTAATCTATCCCATGTTTATGTGCTAATACAATCAACATACATCATTCATTAATTATGTTGCATAAGTGATGTTTTGGAACTCGGGAGCCGAGTTATGCTCGACCCCCGAATTTCAGAAACCTCTCTTGGAATCCATGTCTTGTGTAGCTCATCTACATAATGAAGTCTGTGCATCTCTCAAGGACAAGGGTCTTTAGTTCAAAAACTTCAAAGGCAAGATTACTTGTTCATGTTCATGTATAACATCAATTGTAAATTCAAGCTTTCAAGCTTCAAGAGTTGAAGATTTTCAAAGCTTCATACAAGTCAAGGCAACGTTCTTAAATTTTGATACTCAAGTTCAAGCTTCAACGTTAGTCAATTTCAAGCTTTAAGAGACTCAAGTTCAAGCTTCATCCTTTGAGAAGATCTGAAACTTCGTGAACTTCAAAGAACGACTATCAACCGAAGAAAAAGAAGTTTCAATGTTCATAGTATAAGGTATGAATGACCTTAGATGAACCATAGGGTAGGTCATTTTGAATACATAATTCAGTTAGATCATTTTATAAGTGAATAGATTGTTTCTCGACCAGTCTTGGACTCTTTTCGACTAGTCTAGCACTGGATCGACCAGTCCAAGAAATTTCTCGATCAGTCCTAAGTTTGTTACAAATTTTTAGGATTTTTTGTTAAGCCTTGACCAGTCCTGGAGACTACTCGACCGGTCGTGTGAACAGTGCTCGACTCATTCTCGACCAGTCCTATAGCCTCAACTCAAAGTCCAGCAACTAAATCTGGTTCCACACAACCAGTCGTGGACAGGTCACAACTAGTCGTGCAGTGCTTATGACCAGTCGTGAAACGACTTTCTCTCATCGCGCTCAAAATTTCAAAAATTTATCGTCCATGAGGCTTGTGTGGCCCACCCCTCCACGGTTTTCACTTTAAAACCACTCCTTTTACCTATTTCCTTTACAAAACCCTCTTCCAAGCTCTCCTTTTCTTCAACAACCTCTCCAAACTCTCTCAAATCTCTCCCAAATCTTCATCTTCCTTCCATTTTCGTGCAAACCCATCACCCCATTCTCAAATCTTCCATTCCATCGCTGATTTCTCCATCTTTCCCTCTCATTTGAGCCATTTCATTCCCTTTTTGGCTCATAGTTGTGTGGAAGCTTCACCATCTTCCTATTTCTCTCTTTCTCTCATTTCTCATGGCCCTCTTTGAGATTGTGACGGCCATCTTTTCCATTTCTTCCCTTCTTTCCTTGATGGGGAAGAAGAGAGCGCCCGTGGATGAAGCCGGGCCGAGCCGCCCAACCCGTGCACGGAGGCCGAGAGGTGCCGCCGCTAGCACGTCCGCCACGCGCGAGTTCCAGACGAAGCGGGACCTCGATCCTCGAGCTCCTGTCAGTAGGACCTTGTTGGCGGAATTGTCGCATGGAGTCTATGAGGGGCGTAGAGTCCTTTTTGAGGCTCATGTTGATCCGCGGCTCTTTGGTGAGTTCTTCTTGTTGGAGCGCCTAGAAGGGGCTGGTTGGGGTCCCTTGTTCGAAGGCGAGTATCGCGCGAATGCTAGCACTGTTCGGGCCTTCTATGCCAACATTCTGGAGCCTTCGCTGGATCCTCTGCAATTCAAGATTCCCTGTGGTAGCGGTCGAGTTGGAATTGTCAATGTTACTTTGATATCCCGACTCTTGAATGTGCCACTTGGGGAAGTGCATGCCAGCGAGAAGAATGTGGACAGTATGCGCGAGAAGGATCGTCGCACCCGATTCTTGTATGGTCGTCCGAATGGCAACCGAATAGGAGTCTTTTGGCTTCTCACATGACGGACGACTTCCGTTTGCTTCACCACATCTTTACGTTCAATGTGTATCCCAGGTGGAGCAACCGCAGTGAGTGTACGCGCCTGATGGTAGATTTTCTATATCAGGTGGGGCAGGATGCGAAGTTGTGTGTGCCGACGTACGTCCTGCGTCAGATTATTCTCATCGCTCGTTCGAGTAGACGGACCGAGTCTCTTCCCTTTGGCCGCCTCATTTGCAAGATCGCACATGAGTTTGGCTATAGGCTTGGAGCTGAGAAGCCGGTCCCTGTTCGCTATATCAACTTGAGGACCCTTAAGCTGATGGAGGTTGGTTCTGGTCGGCTTGCCTCTGAGGGTGAGGCCGGGTCTGAGAGTGATGATGAGAGTTATGCTGAAGGTGGTGCGGAGTCTGAGGAAGAAGCAGAGCAAGACGAGGAAGAGATTGGGGCACAGGATTCGAGTGATCGCTCTCCTCCTGTGGTGCCAGAGCAGGGCGCAGAGCAGGTTGCCAGAGATGCCCGTCTTACACGGCTTGAAGAAGGTCAAGTTGCTTTACGCCAGGAGATGGTGGATCTTCGAGGCTTGGTTAAGCACAAGTTCAAGAAGATGTCCCGGACTTTGAAGTCTATCCTGTGTTGCTTGCAGGATAACGCCTCCGTCTCCTGACTCCGACGAGTAGCATCGTCGTGGCCGTCTTTGCTTTGTTTGGTGTTTCTTTCTGTGTGTAGCCGTTGTTGGCTTGTAGTTGGAGTTGTTGTAGTGTGGTAGCTATTAGTGGTTGTAGTAGTTGTGGTTGTTTGTAGTGTTAGATGTTGTTGTTTTCATGCTTTCCTAGTCGTGATTCATGTATTGCTGCACTACTTGTATTGCGACGAGTTTGGTTAATGGAATGCATGTGGTTTGTTTTTGGTGTTGTGCTGTGATTGATCATGGAGGTGGATCGATCCGTGTTGATTTGCTAGTCGCACCGCTTTATCACTACGATGTTATTATGGGTATGGATTGGCTCACGAGGATGCGAGCTGAGATTGATTGTGAAGCGAGATCAGTGACGATCCATGGACCTGAGGGCGAGATTGTTACTTTCCCAGTTCAGGTCAGTTACCCTATTCGTATTGATTTTTATTCTTCTCTGTTGGAGAGTTCGGCCGAGTCGGCGTTGGTTAGTACGCCGGTAGTTCAGGAGTTTGAAGATGTGTTTGAGTCGATTCTTGGATTACCTCCTCAGCGTGAGATTGATTTTGCTATCGATCTTATGCCTGGTGCGGCGCCCATTTCTTTACCCACCTATCGGATGCCTCCGAGTGAAATGGAGGAGTTGAGGAAGCAGATAGATGGTTTGCTAGAATTGGGTTTTATTCGGCCCAGTGTGTCTCCTTGGGGAGCACCTGTTTTGTTTGTGAAGAAGAAGGATGGTTCCTTGCGATTGTGTATTGATTATCGCAGTTGAACTTCTGGTAATCGTGAAGAATAAGTACCCCTTGCCCGGATTGATGATCTGTTTGATCGGTTGAAGGGGGCACGGTACTTTTCAAAGGTTGATTGCAGTCAGGGTATCATCGTTGCGCGTCAAGGATGGGGACGTGCGGAAGACCGCTAGCTTCGGTCATTATGAGTTCCTTGTGATGTCGTTCGGTCTGACGAACGCACCGGCCGTGTTCATGGATCTGATGAACAGGGTATTTCGGCCATTCCTGTTTCGATTCGTCATTGTATTTATTGATGACATCTTGATTTATTCGGCGAGCCGGGCAGAGCACGAGGAGCACTTAAGAGCGGTTTTGGGTACTCTTAGGGAGCATCAGCTTTTCGCACAGTTCAAGAAGTGTGATTTCTGGAAAGAGGAAGTCAAGTTCCTGGGACATGTGGTGTCCAAGGAAGGTATAGCCGTCGACCTTGCCAAGGTAGCTGCAGTGCAGGACTGGAAGCAGCCTGGTTCAGTTACTGAGGTGAGGAGTTTTCTTGGCCTTGCAGGATATTATCGACGCTTTATTCAGGACTTCTCGAAGATTGCCAGACCGTTGTCGCAGCTGACACGGAAGGATTTGAAGTTTGCTTGGAGTGAGCAGGCGGAGTTAGCTTTTCAGAAGCTGAAGGACAAGTTGACGTCCGCCCCTGTGCTAGTATTGCCAGAGCAAGGGGTTAAGTATATTATTTATACTGACGCCTCTCGCGTTGGTCTGGGTTGTGTCCTTATGCAGAAGGACAGGGTGATTGCTTATGCTTCGCATACAATAACAGCTATCAGGCGACCATCGGCATGGCTTCATTTGAGGCACTATATGGCAGACCATACAGATCACCGAGTTGTTGGACCGAGGTTGGAGAGCGCCTTCTCCTACGTCCCGAGCTTGTGCAGGAGACATCAGAGGCTATTGATATCATCAGACAGAGGATGCGCAAAGCTCAGAGTCGGCAGAAGAGTTTTGCTGATCGTCGGCGTTGTCCCTTGAAGTTTGATATAGGGGACCATGTGTATCTCAAGGTCTCGCCCATGAAGGGCGTAGTTCGATTTAGAGCGAAGGGCAAGCTTGCCCCAAGATTCATAAGACCTTTTGAGATCACTGGGCGCGTTGGCACCTTAGCTTATCGGCTTGCCTTACCATCTCAGTTGTCTGGCATCCACAGCGTTTTCTATGTCTCTATGTTGAGGAAGTGTGGGTCAGACATCGTTCTTGTTATAGATTGGCAGCCGTTAGAGGTTTGGGAGGACGCTTCCTACATTGAGCAGCTAGTTCGTATCCTTGATCGGAAGGAGCAGGTCCTCCAGACCAAGATCATTCCGTTGGTGAAGGTTCAGTGGGGTCACCATTCTGTGGAGGAGGCTTCTTGAGAGCGCGAGGCTGAGATTCGAGAGCATTATCCCCATCTTTTTTATGATTGATTGTGTTGTACTTTGTATGTTATCTCTGATTTTGTATAGTGATGTTATGTTTCTTCTCCCTCATGAATAATGACTAGTTGTGATGATTGTGTAAATTTGGAGGATAAAATTTTTATCAGGAGGGGAGAGCTGTAAGCCCCATATCCTAGACCGTACCGTTACGTGGACTTCCGCAGTCTTCCGATTAAATTCCAGCAACCTACGACCCTTAACGGGTATTTGTGCGTGACCCTGATTCACAAGCCGTCAACCTAAGTCTTCTCAAACAGAGACTTGTACCTTAGCGACCGCGCCGTCGCTGCAGTTCTGATGCTGCATCTCGCGCGCTGATCCGATACTCTAGCCAAGAGATGTGGGCCAGCGTTCGGTGTGAGGAAAAGCCGCACGTGCGAATTACGAGAGAATCTCTATGAGATGTCACATCAATCAATCAATCATTCAATCCCATCATGTCAAGTACATGTTAAGTACACATCACCTTTCACCCATTCCCAAGCAACCCCAAAGTCAAAAGTTTCTTACACAAGCCCATACTTTCCTTACACCAAAAATCACAAAAGTCAAAAAGTTCTTACACCCATCACTCACTACATCCATCACTCCATCACCCATCTCCCTTTACAACTCTCTCTCACTTTTTCAAACTCATTTCTAAGCAACCAAAATACCATACGTCCAAGCCTCCTAAGCCACTCTAAGAGAGCCACAAGTGTGGCCCACCTTTCCTACCCTTTCATCTCCCATCTCAACCATCCAAACCCCATCTCCTCCATTAAGATCGAAGCTAAGGAGCAAAGGAAGTTAAGGGAGCAAGAAGATCGAACTGTGGGTGCTTCTATTAGGCCTAAATTTCCTTTTTTTGATGAAGGGCCAAGTGAGACCTACCGATTGATGGTATGGATCTCACTTTAGACCCTAGGTATGGCCGATGGCCCACCTTGATCCACATGATCATTCCATGATGGGGCCATTCTCCATGGACCCCATCATGATGCTTATTTTCTTTGCATGGCTAGAGATCATATAGACCTTCCATTTTGGTGGGGAAGGGATCTCCACCGTTGATCTTTGATTTATTGGGCCCACGTGTTATGGGACCCACTTGATGTATGACTGATTGCAACGGAGGGCCCATAGTGTTGGGGTCCCTCCATCGCACGCGTGTCCCACTCTCTTTCCCTCTCTCTCTCTCTCTCCCTCTTTTTCTATTTTTTATGTGATGATGATGTGGTTGTGTGGCCACCTAGATGGACCCCACCACGAGGTATGTATTTTATCTAAAATATCTTGAAGGGACGCCCACCTTATATGTGTAGTACCCACACCATCCATCATTTGGTAGCCCACCTAAGCAGGGCCCACCCTAATGCATGTGCAATGCCAAACCGTCCAGCGTCCCTGGACGCTGGACAAAAAGGGAAAACACAAATATTAGCTTGTTTCCAAGCTTATGGGGTGGCCCACTCTTATAGGCACCACCTTGATGTATGTATTCAATCCATGCCATCCATTCTTTTCCCAAGCTCATTTTAGGCGTTGAGCTAAAAGATGGGAACAATCAGACTTTCGGGCGGGCCATAGCATGGTAAACAGCAGGTTTATCGTTGAAATATCCCCTGTCAAATATTGGGCTTATTTGGCTTGTCTTGAGATATGGGAAACAATGGCGATGTTGGATTCATCCGATGCGGGCCCTACACGTGAAAAACCATAAAAAAATTAGTTTTCTTTTAAAAAATATATATAACAAGCAGCAGCCGCTGCTGCTGCTAAGAGGGCATAGGCAGCGCTTGCGCTGTAGGTGGGCGAGCGGGCGGACGGACGGAAGGCAGGGACCTACGGCCCCTGCTGTGGGCCCCATCATGATGTATATTTGATATCCGTTCCGTTCATCGAGTGGGCCACTCCCTGAAGTGGACCCACTCCAGAAATCAGCCATATATGAAGCTCAGGTGGCCCACAACATAGAAAACAATGGGATTGAACGGTGACCTTTGAAACCCTTTTTAGGTCCACAAAAGTTTTGGATCAGGATGAAATTTGTTTTTACTCTTCATCTAGGTCTACATGACTTTATCAATGGGTTAGATGGCGTATAAACATTATGGTGGGCCCCATGTGGAGCCCACATTGATATATGTGTTTTATTTCCACCATCCAAGCGGGCGGTGGAGCCCACAGGGATTTATGTGTTCTATCCCCACCGTCTAGGGGACGGTGGGTGTGTGCGTGTGCGTGTGTGTGTGTGTGTATATATATAATATTATATTATATATAATATTGTATATAATATATATAAATTATATATTATATTATATATAATATACTGGGTGGTGGGCCTTCATGTGGAACCCCCCCACCATGATGCAAGTGTTGCATCCAAACCGTTCATCCATTTTGAGAGCTCATTTTATGCATGAGCTAAAAATGAGTCAGATCCACCTATTTGGTGGGACCTGCACCATGATGTATGTGTTGCATCCCATCCACCCAACCATTTCAAAAGCTCATTTTATGTTAGGAATCAAGGAATGGGCCAGATCTAAAATTCAAGTGAACCCCCACCATTCAAAGTAGTGGTCAATGACGCCCACCGTTAAAAATTTCCAAGGGGCCATAATAGTTTCCCATCAAGTTGATATTGTCCCCACTCTATTTATCACTATGTAAATTATGAAAGGGGTTGATGGGAAACATATTTCATGGCGGGCCTTAGGAATTTTAATGGTGGAAATCATCACCACCACTTTTGTTGGGTGTGGCCCATTACAATGTACATAAGGCCCGTTGGTGAGGCCCATTAATACGGCCCATCTGACAAATGTAAGGCCCATGTGATACAGCCCATTTGATATATTAAAGGCCCAATGGGATGTACCTAAGGTCCATTGCAATGTGTGATCCCAACATGGTTTAGGTAATGATGTTTACAACGGGCTATGCCTTGGGAGCAATGGTGGTTTGACGTCCACATTGCAAGTATAGTATTGGTTAAATGTTCGCATTATGACTCTCCCTAGGGCCCATTGATAGGCCCGTACATGTAATGTGTAGGCCGTCTAGGCCCATCTTCGTTGCAAATAAAATTAATCACCATATAACATGCTTAGTATAGTCCCATGATTCGTGCTCATATACATCATATGTATGCTTGATATGAGGAGTGATTAATCATAGCATATGCCTTCAGCCAAATTGTTTATGGGCTCCCTGATAGGCGGTACTGCCCTACATGAGCACACGATACGTGCAGGATTGTCGCATGATTGGATAGCGTGATTCATGCATTTTGCATTGGGTGATATGGTTATTGTATGCCCTAGCGACATCAGGGTCGTAGCCTCCACAGGCATATCGTGGTTGGCAGGATTGAATACCAAAAATCTTGTTCTACGTGGGGTGCTATAGATATCCCTAGGTGTAAGTCCCTAAACCCTTATGGTACCAGGAGGTTGCTCCAGCGTCTAGACCGAGTGGGTGCATGAGCGCTGAGTGCCGATTATCAAATGATCATGCTTTCCACTGTGTCATGGTCCATTGGAAGGGGGTATGGCCTTACCCACCTGAGAGGAGGGGACAAAGCTAGGTTGAGTTTGACCGGATCGAGGAATGGGTTCGCTATCGACGAGCCGAGCCCGATATTGGCAGGCGAATAGTGAGGTCTTTTCCACTTACCTTATTGCACCCGATAGGGCGGCAATCTGGCTTGGAGTGTACTAGACCCTGGTGATATTCTAGAGTTGAGTTGTTTTGACATGTGGACTTAGATGATGATTCGCATGCTTGAGTTGCATTTCGCACCGTATGGCCTTAGTATGGCCGACATCATCCATGCCTCGCATAGCATAGCCTTGGTATGGCTCATGGCATTCATGGATTCATTAGCATGTTCCGCATTACTCTGATACTGCATAATTATTACCTTGTGCACACACTTTCACCGCCCTCTAAGCTTTCCATAAGCTTATGCATGACCCTTACGTGTAGGTGACATTGGAGCGGAGCAGCGCTGAGGTATGTGCGCTTTACAGATCATCTTGGAGCTTTTTATTTATTATCATTGTATTTCCCTTTATGCTCATTGTACTTTTAAAGTTTTTGATCATAGTGGAAATGTGATGGAGTTTTTGGTTGTTGTTTGTGGGTTATGCCTTTGGTTATGCTTATTACGAATCAAACTGGTGTTAAAAATCCTCCTCGTAGCATCCCAGGATCGGAACCTGGCAAGGGTGCTGGGAGCCAAGAATGGGGTTCTACGGAGGGTGTTCACGCTGGATTCGGGATCGAGAATTTTGTGAGCCCGGTTTCCGAGTTTGGGGAGTGACAGAGCATCTCTTGGTACCAAAAATGTTCTGGGACTTTCACCCAAGGACATCTTACGTGGCCACAATGCTAGAACTAAGCATTTTCAGTGTCCAAATCTGGCTATTCACGATGTGCTTGTGGAGGCTACAACCCTAATGACGCTAGGGCGAATAATAATCTGTGCCATGCAAATGCAAGATACATGAAGCATACCAATTAACCAAGCATCAGTCTTACGCATACAGTGCACTCATGTGGGGTAACTCCATTACTCAGGGAGTCCCATAACAACCTGCCCAATGTCATATACATTGACCAATCACTCCTCAAGCACACATATGATGCACTTGGAAATCAATCATGAAAATAACTAAGTATGACATACGATGATGTTGTACTCTCCTTTTAGCAAGGTCGGGCCTACGTACTTAGATGATTTTACATGGTATGGAAGAAATATAACCAATAGTAGGGGCCCAACGGTTTCGGGTAGCCCACAAAGTCTACGTAAGGAATACTATGGGTCTAATAGATGAGAATGGACCCAATCAAGGTTTAAGGTGGATATTCAACCACCAATAGATGAGAGTGGGCCTAACAAAGGGGCCTAGAGGGGTACACAATGTAGACATTCAACCACCATTGTCCCCAAGAAGGCAGCCCATCAAGGAGTCTAGCCAAGATAAGGCCCGTGGCTCGAATACAACCATTAAAATGAAATGGGTAGCAATACATACATCTTACATCACATGATGGGCCTCAAGAAAATAGCCCAAAGCCTACATACATTAACATGGGCCCAAAAGGGGCAAATCATGGCCCAAGTACAATGCCCACCGAATTCATGCATTATGATAAACCTAATGGGCAGCCCATGTGCCCAAGTACATAGGTAAGGCATATCCAAATTGGGTCAAAAATGGGCCTTACAATATTAGCCCAAAACTAGCTAAAAATAAATGGGCATTAAGGACTCAACCACATACACATTTCTACACACAAGGTCCAGCATAAGAACTGGGCCAAGGATGGACGTTCCAGCCCACCTGGGCTTGCTGGACAGCCTAAAAAAAATAAAATTGGACTATATTTGGTCCTCATTAATCAACTAGGAGTGGGCCTCACAAGGCACTAATTAAGCCCAAAAATCTCAGAAATGAAGGCATGGTATATGTACACAAGTCTCTCCATCTGGTGGGCCTCACAACCTCACAACTTTCAGCTACATGCAGGAATATTTTATTTTTTATTTTTCTTAAAGCCTTACTGGACATTTAGCCTACCCAACTTCCTGGGCCTGCTGAAGTCCAGCATATGGTAAAATTGGGAGAATATAAATTTTATAAAGATCCTTAGTTATCATAGTGGATCCCACTAGATGGGAGGGTGAAGATACAACACATAAATCAAGTGGGCCCGCTGCTAGACTACAAGTCTAGGAGCAACCCAAAATACTGGGAGTCCCAAATGGGTTGGGTGGTACAATGGCCTGGACGGCTAGCCCAAAACAACACTAAGGTGGGCCCCACTTGGGGATGTCCCACCAAAGAGAGGACCATGTCCTAGTGGGCCACACCCATGGAGGAACGACATGAATGAAACATATCATCAAGATGGGCCATACAAGGAAGGACGGCCAGCCCTTTTACTAAACGCTAACCTAGCTGGAACGCCCAGCAGGGACTGTTATCCCAGCTCCAATAAGCCCAAAAATGAGTGGTCTAGATGACCCATATGCACTTAAGGAGGGTCCCAACAAGGTGGACCACAAGATGGGTAAAGAGGGAGTCTACAAACTCATACAAACATGAAACCAAATTCTGGATAGCAAGGTTGTACAATAAAATATACTGCTGGAAATTTATTGTTGTCCTTGCATGGTACATCCAATGGAGTGGGCCCATGCCTACCCAAAAGAGGGAAAAAAGGGGGTGGTGAGCATGTTCCCATCAAAGTGAAGCAAAGTGGGGTCCATTAAAATGGCTTATCATCCCCAAAAATCAGACTGATGCTTGTGTTTTCCCCTGTATCCATAGGGCTAGACAGTCAAGAAATTTGGACCATCGCATCTTTTGGGCCTATTCCTTTGGCTGTCCATTCAAGGACGGTTGGAGATGGGATTCGACATACATCAAGGTGGGGTCCACACCTCCAAGAATCACCCTTCAATAGGGATAAAACAAGCCTACATGCAAGGCTAAAACCCAAGCTAAAGATCAACAACACTAGTCTAGTAAACAACCTAGAAATTTCTAGACAGCAACATATAGTTGAACATCTCTGTCCATAATTGGATAGAGAAGGGGAAATACCCCACATAAATAATGGTATGGCCTACCTTTGTGGGCCCCACAAAACCCCAGACCAAGATCCCATATCAAATCACCTTACATGCATCAAATGGGTGGCAAGTGGGATACCTAATGTCCAGAAAATGGACTGCAAGGGGCGTCCCACCTAGCTGGACAGTCGGGATGTCCTTGGCTAACTAGGTGACCAGACACATCAGAAATACTAATAGAGGAAGGGAGAAAAGATCTTGGCCTTAGGAGAAGGGGCTTTGCCACTATTGAGTCCCTATCCATCATCATAACCACACATCATACATTATATCAAGATACATCTTGGATCTACACATGCATGGGCCTAGAAATCAAAATCTAAGGTGAGGATACCACCCCCACCATGGATCTAGGGTCTAGATGACCCAAATCATGCCATGAATCAAGAAAATTACCATGATGGGGCCCATAGAGAATGGCCTGATTCATGGATCATGCATACACAAGGTGGGCCGTTGGCCACACCCATGGAGTCATGGGGGACCTCCACCATCGATTAATGGGCCCCACAACTTCCCAAAAAGGGAAGATAAAGATCACAAAAGAAAAGAATAAAAAATCTACTTTAGAGGATCACCCACCTCAAAGATCTTCTAGATTTCTCCTATCACCAAGTTCCTCTAGCTCTAAGGATTATGGATCAACAGTTGAGATGAGGTTTTAAGGGTTAGATTGAGGGGGATTTTGGAGAAAAGTGGGCCGGAATTTCTGAAAATGATGGGACGTCCAAGGCTCTTTAGGAAAGAGGGGGAGTGAAGAATGAGGGAGAAGAGGGGTATGGGGAGATGTAGCAATCTCATGATGGGTTTGTAGGTAATGATGGGTTTTTGAGAAGTAAAACTATCATTACTCATGGGAGAGAGGGATTCATGATTAGTTTTGAGAAGAGAATCCTATAATTGCTAGGTGGGCTAGGGGCTAGGCTAGGCTAGCTAGGTCATGATGGACTAGATGATGTCATCACCTAGGGGGCATGCGCATACTAGGTGGGTTCCACAATCACAATTAACGATCCAAATGATGTGCAACCTACATCTTTTGATCTACGACTTGGATTGACGCATGAGATACGGCGTTGGAACCGCGACGATGATGCGGTCACATTGGCATAGGTTTTGGGTCGAATCGGTTCAGGTTTACAGGACGATACTTAAGGATCATCGCAAATGCAACCTATAGGTCGCAGGTCACTAGAATTCGACCAGAAGGATCGCGGGACATAACGGAATAAAATGGATACCAAGTTAAGGGTTTGACAGCTCTCCTCTCCTTCAAAAAAAATTTCTTCCTTGAAATTTACCACAACCAAGTGAAACAAAAGAAGAAAACAAAACATCATCACATATATATTGTAACGCCCTAAATTTCGAGGGTCGAGTAAAGCTTTACTCCTGAGATTGTGAACATCACTTATGTCTTATGGATGATGATATTTAGATTCCTTTCATATTCATGAATTAAGATGCATGGGATTATACTAAACAACACATCATACTCTGGATTTAATGAAGTTAAGTAAGTGCAATTTTTTTAAAAAAAAAACATTTTATGTAAGTATGCAAGTGTTGCACAAAATTTCTTCCAGAGTATGAGTACGTGACCGGGTTCAATATATACATGTAAAATTTCAAAATGTACAAAATGTGGTAGTGTGAATGTGTTCAACTAAGCCCTGATCCCCAGTATTCCCTGCGTAACGGCACGTGGCCTACATTGGCCTGCCCGAGAGTTGGAAGTAGGAGAATTTTTCCTCCTCATCCAAGTAGTCCTGCTCCATTGCATAGACGTCATCCGTACCTGCATCTACATCAGAGTCTGGTTGGTGTTTTAAAACACTGTCTCATAGTTGGAGTGAGTGATCAACTCGGTGGTTCTATAAGGCAAAAGTGACACATGTTATCAAGTTAATCAAGCAGTAATGATAAAACAATCATAAACAATCACTTCCTAACTATTCTCTTTAATGCAGAAATGGAGAGCAAGTAATGATACATGCCCTCTCCCATCAATGCTCCCTCAATTAGTGACTCTGACTGCCTATTTCGCATATGACAACACTTCCTCAAAAGTGCAACTCTAGCGCCTTTTGCCACATCCTAACTAATATAGTGTGATGCATGGTCATGTTGGCCAAGTGATTAATTATGCTCATTCACACAGTAGGTTTGAGAAGTTGGTGTACCTCCCTTTTTAATATTGACTGAAATTAAATAATACGCATTGGGCAACCGCAGTGGTCATACTCCTATGTTCTGGATCCATTTAGGTTCGTCACTCCTAGTTAAACACATACGATGGGCAAGTTGCAGGAAGTTGTCCTCGCGATCACTATGGGGAGGCTCGTCACCCCAGCATAGGCCGACAACATGAACATGGTGTCCCATACCACCATGCCCGGCTCATGAGTCTTAAGGATCATGGTACCATGGTTAGAGGTGGGTCTTTACATTGGTAAGGGGTACCTTAGTTTCAAACAGTCACATCCATACACGATGAACACATAATAGGCCAACCATGGTACAGGCGCACGTTGACTTAATCGACATGGAGCGCATAAGCACCCCTCGTGGCTTAGCCACTGTCGGCAGTCATCGTACGACTCGTATTCATCGAGTTTACCCAAGGTGGCAAGATCGATTTTAAAGTGCCCTAGTTTGTCAATTAGTGTGAGGGTTGAGTCAGCTAGACTGCATAGCCTCGTAGGAAGATCAATTCAAAGTGCCTGCCTCAACAGGATGTGTGTAAGCTCGCCCTAGGTAAAATCTAAGCCTCACATCCCTTGTCCCAAAACACCAAATATTTAAACCCTTAAAATAAGTTAGAACATCATAGGATTTTTAAGTCAAGAAAACTTTTTCAAAATCAGAAAATCTCTAAATTTTCTTGCTCCTCGATTTTATCGATACACGGCTTGATATGATCGACATGCACTATCGATGTCCTCGATGACAAAACGATTCCATCAGAATAAGGACAAAAGTATCCAGCAACCACATATATCTCTTGACAGATTTATCGATGTATTGATATACCTATTGATATCATCGATATTTGATTCTCGAGTCCATCATAGGTGACTCGATAATATCGACAGACAGATCTCTGGTGCCCCTATTTTTTCCTAAGAATATCATATGTGCATTGATATATCGAAGCCCCCTCGATACCATCGAAGTTCAAAAATCGATGATATCGATAGGCTCTCGATGATATCGGTCATGGGCATAAAGTTTTCCAGCAAAATATTTCAGCATAATTTATTTATGATCGAGGGTCACTCAATAGAATTAATATTCAAATATCGATGATATCGGTACGGTTTTGATGGCATTGAACAAGGACAGAAACTGTCCAGCAAGCTTAAATGAAAATCTCTTGGATTTATCGATGCCTCGACACAGCTATCGATATCATCGACATTCAAATTCCGATGATCTCGAAGGTCCCTCGATCATTCTTGAAAACTTGAAATATTTTATAGTGAAATATTTTATAGCAAGTCTCTCTCATTTTCAAATGTCGTGTCGTGGAATCAAACCTCTCAACGATGGAATCCGAGTTTGAAATCTGATAACATCGATATGTGTTTCAATTCCCTCGACCAGCTGGTAATGGGTTTTAAAAGCACATGACATTTGAGTTTGTGTCATCGAGCGGACCGTCGATGCTATCGAGGGTATACGCTTGATGATATCGACCCCACTCATTGATATCGAACTCTATCATAAATGTGACCATTTTATATCCATTGGAACCTTTTGCCTATATAAAGAGGATTTATCTATTATTGCTGGTAGAGAAAGAAGAGAGTACTTTTGAGTGTTTAACCTTAGATCATATACCCAAAACCCTTTCTCTCATGAGAGTTCATCCTCCAATCCACCCTCATCATTGATATTCAATAGAGTGGATTGGGGAATGAATTTCCGCATTCAAGGATCCTCCAGCTACCATCTTAATGGCAAATCATTAAGCTGGGATGCCTTGAATGCATAGATAATTGGAATCACTCTATCTCCTTTATAGGAAAATATCTTAAGAGTTGGATTCCATCATAACCTTGCCCAACCCATCGCCGTGTATTGGTACATCTTCTGAGTTACGGATCAAGGAAGCGGAAGACTCTTCATCAACAAAGGAGGAGATCTTCTACAATGAGCTAAAAGGGACTCATCTACTTATCTGTAAGTTATCAGAGTCCAGAGGACACTTGTGATCATTCCTTTTTAGGATTGGGTTTAAGGTGTTTCTGACCCCTTCAAGCCCTCGTAGGAGGCCTCCGACTGGATTGTACGTGGTGGGTGCGTTGTGTTGACCCTTGCTCTGTGGAGAGCATAAACAGTTAGGGTCTTGAGGAAGATCCTTGGCTAGTGTGCCTAAAAGGTGGTGCGTTGTGTTGACCCTTACTCGTGTGAGCATAAACGTGAGGTTCCTTCTGTGGAACCTTGGCCAATGTGCCTAAAACTGAGTGTTATGTGTTGACCCTTGCTCAAGGAGCATAAACAGTCAGCCTAGGTGTATGTTGTAAAGGTTGAAGGTGAACCTAATTTAAAACCTTAGGTTTGAGGTGAACCGCTGTGAAACCTCCTTAGTGAAATCCAGTACACTCAAGGGTTGAGTGCGGTTACCTGGAGTAGAGTAGACAAGTAGTCGAACCACTATAAAAATGATTGTGTTTGAGATTGATATTTATTTGTTTATGTGATTTCCTTCTATATCTTCATATCTAATTATCTAATATCACACCTCATATACACACACAGTCATATCCATCACAAATTAGTTTGCATATTATTCATATCTAAAATAGTTTGTGATTGGATCCTCTACCAGGCTTGGAAGCTAGTGGAGTTACTTTTGAGTAATCCTAATCTATGTGTGTTATTAGGATTAGTGTGATAGGATTTTAAATTGGCATAAAACTATTAAAAAGTCCTATTCACCCCCCTCTAGGACATAATAGCATATTCCCACTTCAACTAAAAGCAGTCTTCACCGCCATTTCACGATTCGGCCACCCAAACATGGATGTTTACCGATTGGACGAACTACATTTGTAGCCCCAATCCTATCTAATTGTTGCTAACAACTGCGTGTAATATCTATCACAACATTCAACAAACAATCCATATGGATTTCTCATTTGGGCATTTCATCAAACACATACACCATGTTAACTACAACTTGCATTTTATTAATTGGTTACATGAAGGAAATTATACATATGCATAAGATAAAAAATCCTATCTTAATATTCGTAGTAGATACAAATCATCAACAATTTCTCATCTAGACAATTTATCAAACACATAGTCTACATTAGTTACAACATATGTTTTATCAATTCTTTATACAGTGAAATTAATATGCATATGATGATGATGAATCCTAAATTAGTATTCAAGGCAAGCACTAATCATTTTCCATTTCTCATTTAAACATTTTAACAAACACATAGGTTGCATCATTTACTTATCATAGTACATAGTTGTATGTCATATAGAAATCGACGTATTTAAGACAATACGGTAGCAATCAAGGCAAGCATAAATCATTAGCTGACATGAAAATACTGATAAACCATAACCTAAACGTTTATAGTCCACCTTTTGTTAGTACGCTCGACTCGGACACGGTCCAAATTCTACGTTTCCAAAAATGAAACGTCAGGCACCTAAATGCTGAAATTGGTTAGCTAGGCTGACGAAAAACTATTTGGGAGTTCTACATCGACTTAGGGTTGGTATTTATTACATAAAATCGTAGCCAGAAAAGGTTTGGATAGCGAAAAGAGGCGGTGATTAGGCATGTGGATGCATGGGAGAAGATTTCCCACAGTTGCAGCGATCTCCCCAAATTCCCCTTCCTCTTTTCTCTCTTTTCTCTTCTCTTTCCTTAGGGTTTGCAAAATTCGTGTATGAGAGAGAGAGGGTGAAATGAGAGCTATTTATAGCCTCAGATGTGGTGTAAATAGCCCCAGGGCGACCTTATACATTGTATATACCCTGTGGACGGCCGTTTCTGATGAACAGGGCTCGTAGGGAGGCTCACTACTCACATACGTCGTAGTATACGCTCCCCGACAATGGATCCATGCCAGGATGTGGTTTTGGTGCGATCTGACAAGTTGATCAATGGTCATACATGTCCAATCGGGGCCACTGTTATACAGATATTTGCAGGAAAATTTCCTATCTTCAAGTGTGAAGTTTGGTCATAAGCTAACGGTTAGAAATCCTCAATTTTGCATAAGAGTGAACGACCCAATTCACTTAAGTTTCAATTCATTTTTTAAGGATATTTACATTTCTCATGCTCTTAACTCAAGGCTCAAGTTAGGGCATTTCTGGACACTATTTAGGCTTGATTCCTGCAATGGTTGTCAAGCCCATCAAGACGGAAATCTTCCTATAATTTCATGGTCATCGGACACTCGACGTGCAGTCTAGGTCTGTTATAGAGTTTCAATGTACTCCTGAGAGCGACAGACCGTTGGGATTTCTCCTAGGTCATAAGATGACATTGAGCTAGTGGTATTCCTAATTCTAGGCCTTCCCATTTGTGAAAATGGTGGCCCAAGCTTAATCCACCGATTATTTAGCACTTAACTAAATCCCTTCTAAATTATATGACTGGGTACGGTCCTTGGGTTGTTCTGCCTAAGGTTGTACTCAGTCTTTGTACAGACTTTTTTGGGACGTTACACAGAGAGAGAGAGAGTAAATACATATCATAATATAATCAATCGCTCAATCGAACAAATGGGGATATCACTCCCTAATCTCTACTTCACGCTCCCAAGATGCCTCTGCCTCAGAATGGTGACCCCACTGAACCTTCACTAGAGGAATGACCATGGTCTGGAGAACCTGCTCCTTTCAATCAAGGATGCCAATCAGCTCCTCAATATAAGAAGTAACCTCACGGACCTCAAGAGGCTGCCAATTAGTCACTAGAATAATGTCTGATCCACACTTCCACAACATTGAAACATGAAAAATGTTGTGGACACCAAACAACTCAGAAGGTAAGGCAAGCGTATAAGCCATGGCGCACACGCACCCGGTGATCTCAAAAGGTCTTATGAATCTTAGGGCAAGCTTAGCCTTTGCTCCAAATCGAACCATCCCCTTCATGCGTGAGGCCTTGAGATACACCCTGTCCCCAACTGCAAACTCCAGGGGTCGATGCCAATGATAAGCAAAACTCTTTTGCCAACTCTGAGTTATGAGCATCATCTACCTCTGATGATGTTGATTACCTCTGATGATTGCTGCACAAGCTCGGGACTTAGGAGACGACGCTCTCTAACCTCGTTCCAACAACTAGGAGATCTGCACAGTCTACCATATAGTGCCTCAAAAGGAGCCATGCCAATGATCACCCGATAGCTGTTGTTGTACGCAAACTCTGTCAGGCACAAATGCTTGTCCCATCTTGTAAGTGTTATGGTTTCTAGCTCCTATAATTGTCAAATTTGGTAGTGCGAAAACCTCTCTTGGAATCTGTAATGACCTTGGAATTTTTGTGCTAATCTTTCCTTAAGTAGTTGTTTTTGGGGTAATTAGCGCTCTACTTGATTGCTTGTGAAATTCACATCAATCACTTTAAATTGTATCTGCATGGCTCTAAACGTGTAGATTAGTGAGCGCTACGTTACTCTGAAATCTGGGATCCATCGCTAAATCCAGTTGTTCTGGGGAATTTTTGGAAGATCTGGATCGGACCTAGACCGCGCGTCGAAAGTCCGATGGCGATGATCTTAGGCTGTTGCGGTCACTGAGTTGGGCTTGGTCTTCACCTCGAAAATCAAGTCGATCTGATGTTCTGGGTCGATTTGGTTGAGTTCGGAGTGAAGAGTGTGAGAACGGTTGGAATTTAATAAGCTTTTTATAAAATCTGAGTCGTGTCGCTTGCGCGACGATTTTAAGCATTCTGACCGTTGGATTCTGACCCAATTTCACCCTCTGATCAGGATGGTTGGCCCAGGCATATCCTAGTGCTTGTGGACTGATCGAGTTTCCGTGACCGCTTGAATTGAGTGTGGTCCGCCACTACTGATCTGTAGAGCCGGTCGGTACGATACACTGACCTAGATCCATGGTCGGTGAGCTTAAGTCCGACCTTTCGTGGTTATAGGCCCACCAAGTGCTTCGTTGGATCGAGAAAGGCGTACTTTGGTTATAACCTAAGTATACCTTGACCACTGGGTTATTTCCATCATTTTAAGGCCTAGAGATAGTCCTTAAACCCTAGCTCTCATTTCCATACGAATTTTCTCTAACCCTAGCTTGGAAAGAGAGTGGAAAAGAGAGAGTTAGTGAGAGAGATTGGTTGGTGAATCATCTTGATTCTTCCTTGTTCTTCTTCACCTTTGAACCTTTACTTTGAATCGTTCCTCTGACGATTCCTGAGTTCTTTTGGGGTAAGTTAACCTAACCCTAACCCGTGTTAGAGCTTAGATTAGACTTGGTGTTGTTGTATCTCATTTCTATCCTTATTTTAGGGTATTCTTGCGCCGTTGACGAAGACAACTCGTCTAAATCAATTCGGCTATTCTTTCTTCGCTTAAGGTGCGGACTTTAAGTGTATAGGTTATGGTTTTCAAGGCTTTCAATCCCACTGATTTATTCTTGTTATGGATGAGATTTCACATGTCAAATGTTATGTTTACATTGCTTTCCGATATGCATGTGCTATATTGAGATTTGTGTATTCTAAGTGTATTTATAAAGTACCGTATACGTATAAAATACGCACCTATGTTTGCCATGATTTTTGGTCATGTATGTATGCTAGATGCATGTATGACAACTCCTTGGAAGAAGGAATTGTCTAAGTGCACGTATTTCAACATGCGTCATGTATGTTGTTCCATGGATGCTAAGTGTTTGTAGAAATGCATGAATGATCTACGTGTAACTGATTACACTAAATGCAGGCGATGAGAAGTGATTCTCAATACTTCTATGGATGCGCATGATTTCCCTTATGCATTTACATTCCAAGTTATTTAAATTCAAGCATTCCTATGCTTACATTTATATTAAGTTGATTATTCTTCAGATGTGTATGTAACATGATTTGAGTTGTTGATCCATTACTGTTTTACATTCCATATGAATATCTGTCGTAGTGTAGGATGTTTGGGACTATGCCTTAGTCCAGGAAATCGGTAATTGACCCTTTGGTCGTGGTTGAGATTGCTTTCGCCACGTGAGACGCATTAGACGAACCCGAGTCGTATTAGAGTTGGCGGCAGTGGTTTGGCCACGCGGAGTGTTTGCGCACTCCATGTCGTTCAATTCAACGTGCGCTCGTGCTAGTCGAGTTCGTCAACTAACCCGATTGTCCAGTGTATGTTAACCATGTATGGACGCTCGCTTGAATCTAGGTACCGAACTTACCAGTGAAATCCTAATAACCATGGTACACGATCCGCTAAGACTCATGAGCCGGACATGGTGGTATGGGACACCGTGGTCGAGCCGCCGGCCTACGCTGGGGTGACGAGCCTCCCGTAGTGACCAAAGTGAGCAACTAAACTCGTGAGCCGATTATGGTGGTATGGGACACTATATTCGTCTTTGTCGGCCTACATTGATTGGTGACGAGCCCTTTGTAGTGACCTCGAGCATACCCGGATACCGCAAGGAGGTGACGAGCCGATCTGTGGTAGTAAGGGCATGAAAGGCGTGCATTGATTGGTGACGAGCCCTTTGCTACGACCTCAACTATCTGAGCGTCTGAGATGTCTAGGATGGACGACCCTAGTATGGATCACCGTTGGATGGTGATATGAGGAAGGTATCTTAGCTTCACAACCTGCTGTATGAATTGGACTACTACCAACTTGGTAATCATATCCATGCACCGCATTTGCATGTGCTTTGTAGATGTGGCGCACTTTGAGGCGATGTCATGCGTAACGTAAGATGAAGACGCGGAGGGTGTACGTGTGAGGGCACGCATCATATTGCATTCATACCGGCATTAATACGAGTACTTAGGATTTATTTCATTGTCCTGCTGTATCATGACTGTTTGATTGAATTGATAGCATTTTAACCAGTGCCTTATTGTTCCACCGAGTTGATCACTCACTCCCACGTTTCGGGCGGTGTTTCACACCCACCAGACTGTCTTAGGCCCCGATGTTGCAGATGTGATGCGACGTCCTGAGGCAGAGCGGAGCTGGATGACGACGAGGCCGCCTTCTCCTATATGCGGACGGGTTCTAGCGAGCCTCGATCTATGGGATGATTATTTTGGGAACTGAAATGATGTAACTTGTACTTATAATTTTGATAAATAACACTTTTACACAATCTGGTTGTATATGTAATTCAGGGACTTACACTTGTACACATATTTTACTATAAGTCTTCCGCTTGCTTTATTCACTTACCCCTGAATCATATCTGCGTTTTGGCTTAATCTATCCCATGTTTATGTGCTAATACAGTCAACATACATCATTCATTAATTATGTTGCATAAGTGATGTTTTGGAACTCGGGAGCTGAGTTATGCTCGACCCCCGAATTTCAGGGCGTTACAGAATCTGTGTCTTGTGTAGCTCATCTACATAATGAAGTCTGTGCATCTCTCAAGGACAAGGGTCTTTAGTTCAAAAACTTCAAAGGCAAGATTACTTGTTCATGTTCATGTATAACATCAATTGTAAATTCAAGCTTTCAAGCTTCAAGAGTTGAAGATTTTCAAAGCTTCATACAAGTCAAGGCAACGTTCTTAAATTTTGATACTCAAGTTCAAGCTTCAACGTTAGTCAATTTCAAGCTTTAAGAGACTCAAGTTCAAGCTTCATCCTTTGAGAAGATCTGAAACTTCGTGAACTTCAAAGAACGACTATCAACCGAAGAAAAAGAAGTTTCAATGTTCATAGTATAAGGTATGAATGACCTTAGATGAACCATAGGGTAGGTCATTTTGAATACATAATTCAGTTAGATCATTTTATAAGTGAATAGATTGTTTCTCGACCAGTCTTGGACTCTTTTCGACTAGTCTAGCACTGGATCGACCAGTCCAAGAAATTTCTCGATCAGTCCTAAGTTTGTTACAAATTTTTAGGATTTTTTGTTAAGCCTTGACCAGTCCTGGAGACTACTCGACCGGTCGTGTGAACAGTGCTCGACTCATTCTCGACCAGTCCTATAGCCTCAACTCAAAGTCCAGCAACTAAATCTGGTTCCACACAACCAGTCGTGGACAGGTCACAACTAGTCGTGCAGTGCTTATGACCAGTCGTGAAACGACTTTCTCTCATCGCGCTCAAAATTTCAAAAATCTATTGGTCCTACGACCAGTCGTGGTGTCCTCAGGACCAGTGTGAACGTGATTTTTTTACTTATAAATAGAGCATGAATTTTAGATTTTTTCATTCAATTCAATCTAAATCAATATGCCACTGTGAGAGATAAGTTAGTGATCTTTTTAAGCTATATTGTGCTTGTTTAATATTCTCTTTTATTAGCTTTCTTTGCATTTAATTTTAAATTTTTGCATTCTAATTTTATTTGAAAGAGGGATTAAAGTATTCCCATTTCTTGGAATCAAAATCAAATCAAGCTAGCCTAAGGTGCTTTAAATTTAAAATCAATTTAGAACCTATAACCATTTCATAAGTGAGTTTGGACATTGAACTTCTACGTTGAACCTTACTCCAATTTAATTCTTCCGGGCTTCATTAAAAAAGAGAATATCCAGATATTTTACATTATTGTAAATTTTTGCATTTTGGTTTCATTGAGATTGTGCCAGAAAAATCTCTATATTTTGGTTTGTTTGAGGTGATCCAGAAAACTCAGTGTGGGGCTTTTGAATTATGTAAGCCCACTTGAAAGACACAATTGTGAGGGTTTTAGGTGAACCTAGAAAAACCTATTTTCATAGTGAATGCTAATATCCACTGTGTGAGGATATTAGGAGTGGAGTAGTTGTGTAGCTGTTTTTCTAAACAGTTAGTGTACACATAAGCGAACCACTATAATTTTTGGTCTTGTGGATTGATTGTTTATTTCTTTTTGTGGATGATTGTAATTTCTTTTATGAAAATATGGAGAATGTTGTAATAGCATAGATTTCTTTCCTTGCTATTTATTTCTTTATTCCTTTGTATCAGTTTGAGTTTTTGATACACAAACCGTTCTAATAAGGTTGTCCTACCATAACCCTTGGTTTTTATGGTGTAAGGTGTCCTTAGAACAACATATGTATCAACCTCTCAATACTCGTTCAATAGAGGTTGTCTTTAAATTCAGCATTCTGGGATTGCCTATTGCTATCTATATTTAATTTATTTAAATTCCGCTGTTATTTTTTAATTTGGCATAGTCCTATTCACCCCCCCCTCTAGGACATATAGCTCGGCCTTTTCACGTGGTATCAGAGCCTAATAGCTCATTTTTATTGTTATTACTTTTTGAATTAATTTCCTGAGCTAATCGATCTTAGCTTTATAATATGTAAAATTTTGATAGCCTATCAGTCACTAGGCCTCCACCATTTGATGGCTCAAATTATGCCTATTGGAAAGCCAGGATGAGAATTTTCTTAAAATCCATGGATGAGAGCATGTGGTAAGCTACAGTGACTGATTGGACCCCTCTTACCACTGAAGTAACTAGCATCGATGGATCCAAACCTATGATAGTTACACCTTACTTTCCTTGGACCACACTTTAGAAAAGTGAGAGTAGTGCCAATGCAAAAGCACTAAATGCAATCACTTGCACACTATCACTAAATGAATTCAAAAGAATTATATCATGTGATACTCCAAAGCAAGCCTGAGATATTTTTAAAATGACACACGAGGGAACATCAATTGTTAAGAAATCTAAAGTCCAAATCCTCACAACTAATTTTGAGGAAATACGTATGGAGGAAAGTGAAACTTTCATGGACTTTTATACTAGATTAAATGACATTGTTAACTTTATGTGGGGTTTCAATAATAAAATCGCAGAAAGTAAAGTCTGTGCAAAGATACTATGCTCACTACCTGAACGGTTCAATTCAAAGGTGACTGCGATCCAGGAACTTCATGATATGGACAATATAAGGATAAAAAATTAATTGGGTTATTACAAACCTATGAGTTAAACTTTAAAGCTCCTAAAGGTAAATCCATCGCCCTTAAATCTTCTAAATGTATTTCTCATGAAAATAGTAATTCTGATTTAGAAAATTCTGAAGATGATATGACCCTTTTAGCTAAAAAGTTTTATAAGATTTTCAAAAGTAAAAAGATGGTTGATTTTCAAAAATCTAATGATAAGAAAAGTTCTAAATCTAAAACTTGAAAATCTTTAAAAGATAGTCAATGTTACAACTGCCATGAATATGGGATTTAGCGAACAAGTGTCCTAGAAAGGACAAACCTAAAAAGAAAGGTTTGTTGGCTACTTGGGATGAATCTTCTGGCACTGAAGCCTCTTCTGAATCAGAAGATTCTGAAATTGAGTGTGGTAATGAAGTTAAAGCCCTTATGACTCTAACCAAGTTCACTTTTTCAAATAATGATGATTCAACTAGTGAAGAAAATCTGAATAGTGATCATGAAAATGAAGAAGATCTTCAAGATGCTTACAATGCCCTATACAAGGAAAGTTGTAAAATTACGGTAAAATTAAAACTTTAGAAAGAAAAGTTTTTAAAACTTAAAGAAAATTTTGATACTATTGTTTTAAAAAAATCCCACATTTTAGATTGTTTTGAAAAAACTAAATGTGATTTAGACTTCAAAACCTCCCTTATTGAAAATCTAAAATTCGAAAATGAAAAACTAAAACTTGAAGTCTCTTCACTTTTGAGTTTAAAGGATACATGGAGGTATGCCAAAGGTGATCATAAGTTAGAAAAACTATTATCTGGATCCAGAAAATGTGGCGATTGATCCGGTTTAGGCTATGACAAAAATATTCCTCCCAAACATAAAAATATTCCTAAGTTTGTGAAAGGAGAGTCTTCAAACTCAAAAGGGAAAGTTCAAATCAAAATTATTCTAAAAATGCAAAAACTTTTCAATCCTTGAAACCTAAAAGCAACCATATCAACTATAAAAATTAGAATTGTAATCCTTTAGCTAAGAAAATTGTTGATTTAATTAAGGAGCTCTTAAAATCTAACTCAAAGGGTTGGTCTTATATCAACTACAAACACAAGAAGACCAACTATACTCCTAAACCCAAAACTGTAATGAAATGGGTTCCTAAGGTTACTTGCTTGGTTGCCCACACAACTTTCAAAGCTCAAGCCATTCAAAGTGGTACCTAGACAGTGGATGGTCTAGGCACATGACTGGTGATAAATGTCTGTTCACCAATCTTAAAGACATGGCTAATGGTTCAGTCACATTTGTTGATGGCAGTAACTGTAGGATTATTGGCCAAGGTACGGTTCAACTTTCTAACATTCCTTTATTTGAGAATGTTTTATATGTAGAAGGTTTAAAACAAAACTTATTATGCATTTCTCAAATATGCGATAAAAATCATAGCATAAAATTTTCTAACTTAGGGTGTGAAATTTAAAATAAAAATGGTTCTGTAATATTAACTGGTCACAGAACTTTTGAAAACTATTATATTGTAAGCGACTCTAGCTCATCTAATTTATCGTGTTACATGGTCCATACGGATGAGACTGAGTTATGGCATAAACGCCTTGGACATGTACACTACCATAACTTATATATTTTGAGCACAAGAGAGTTAGTAGAGGCCTACCCAAAATACAAAAAATAGATAAAATATGTGGTGAATGCCAGATTGGCAAGAAAACTAGGAGTTCTCACAAAAAAGTGGACTCCAATTTCACATCTAAACCGCTTGAACTCCTTCATATGGATCTTATTGGACTAACTAGAAAGGAGAATTGAGGTGACAAAAAGTATATTCTGGTAATCGTTAATGACTTTACTAGATATACTTGGGTAGTCTTCTTAAGAGACACATCAGAAACTCTTGATGAAGTTAAAAGGGTACTTAGACGTATCCAAACTGAAAAAGAGACTGAAGTCTGCAAGATCCATAACGATCACGGATCAAAATTTGAGAATAGCGATTTTGAGAAGTTTTGCAGTGATCAAGGAATATCACATGAATTCTTTGCGCCCAAAACACCACAAAAAATGGTATTGTAAAAAGAAAAAATAGAGTGCTTCAAGAAATGGCAAATGTAATGTTAAATAGTATGAAGCTTCCTAAAAATCATTGGGCTGAAGCCATAAATACTGCATGTTATATAATTAACCGTGTGTATACTAGAAAATTGAATGGTAAAATGTCTTACGAAATGTGGTTTGATAAGAAGTCTACTGTCAAATACTTTCGAGTTTTTGGCAATAAGTGCTACATTTTACATGACCAAGAAAATCTGGGTAAGTTTGACACCAAAAGTGATGAAGGGGTATTTTTAGGGTATGCTTTGAATAGTCGAGCATATTGGGTTCTTAATAAGAGAACTGGTGTAATTCAAGAATCCATTAATGTGGTTATTGATGATCACTTGAATACACTTGTCTCAAGTTCAAATAATGATGAAGTACTTCTAATTGATAAACTAGATTCTTCATCAAGTCAAAATAACTCTGAACTAAGAACTGTTAAAGACCATCCAACTAATCAAATTCTTGAAAACCCTTTCACTGGTGTACACACTTGTAGACAACTAGAAGATGTGTGTAATTATGTGTGCTTTACATCCCAGATAGAACCGGCTAATGTAAAAGAAGCTCTTACTGACAAAAACTGGATAGTTGCGATGCAAGAAAAGCTTAATCAATTTGTTGGAAATGATGTTTGGTACTTAGTTCCTAAGCCAAAAGATACATATTATCAGAACTAAGTGGATTTTCAAAAATAAGTCTGATGAACTTGGTAATATAATTAGAAACAAGGCTAGACTGGTTATATAAGGGTACATTCAAATTGAAGGCATCGATTATAATGTAACCTTTGCCCCAGTAGCTCGTCTTAAATCAATCAGACTATTTATATCCATTACTTGCTTTAGAAAGTTCAAAATTTATCAAATGGATGTAAAGAGTGCTTTTTTAAATAGCGATTTGTATGAAGAAGTCTATGTTGAACAACCAATGGGTTTTGAAGACCCTAAGAATACTGATCATGTCTATCGCCTAAAAAAGGCTCTCTATGGTTTAAAACAAGCTCCTAGGGCATGGTATGAAAAATTGACTAAGTTTTTATTAAGTCATAACTTTATAATGGGAAGTATTGATAAGACTTTATTTGTAAAGAAACATAATGATCACATTTTAATAGTACAAATTTATGTTAATGATATTATTTACAGATCTACCTATGCTAACATGACTGTTGAGTTTACAGATCTTATGAATTCTAAGTTCGAAATAAGCATGGTTGGGGAATTGAATTATTTTCTAGGGTTGTAAGTTAGATAGCAACCTGATGGTTTCTTTATTTCTCAAACCAAATATGCTCTGAACTTAGTTAAAAAGTTCAGATTTGAGAATGAGAAAAATTTTGATATTCCTATGAGTACGACTCTAAAACTCTCAAAGGACTCTACAGGTAAGAAAGTGGATTCTAAATTATATCGCTATATGATAGGTAGTTTGCTGTATTTAACTGCGAGTCGACCTGATATTGCATTTAGCATAGGGATTTGCACTAGATATCAATCTGACCCTAAAAGTCACAGTTAACTGTTGTTAAGTGGATTATGCAATATGTCACAAGTTCAACTAATCTGAGTCTTTGGTATCCACATAATACTAGTGTTCAATTAGCGGGTTACACTGATGCTGATTGGGCGAGTAACATTGATGATAGGAAATCAACCAGTGGTGGTTGTTTCTATGTTGGGAACTATTTAGTTTCTTGGCAGAGTAAGAAATAAAGTTTTGTATCGTTCTCTACCGTTGAGGCTGAATACATTGCAGTAGGTAATGCATGCACTCAGCTTGTATGGATGAAAAGAATGTTAAGCGATGATAATTCCAGTGCAATTAATATATCTAAAAATCCAATCCAACATTCATGAACTAAGCACATTGACATTAGATATCACTACATTCATGAGTTAGTGGAGCAAAAGACAATTACTTTGGAATATTTTCCGACCGAGACTCAACTTGCTAACATTTTCACGAAACCGCTCAACAAAAGTAGGTTTTCTAAATTGAAATTTGATCTTGGTATGTGCAATTTGAATTGATTATTCATGCATTTCTGTATTATAATATATATACTTGTTAGTTTGAATGTTTAAATTTTAAAATTTAATGAAAAATGCACATTTTTGGCTATGCACGACCAGTTGAGTACATACTCGACCAGTCGTGGCACAACCGGTCGAGCATGTACAAGACCAGTCGTGTAGCATGGGTTTGATGTTTATATGGGGGAAAAACCCTTTTTTTCTTCATTTGGGTTTCTTCTCCAACGGGTCCTAGCTCGACCGGTCGAACCCATCTCCATTGTTCTTCAAGGATAGTACATTATTTCCATTTTATTTATAGATTCAAGTTCATATCACTTCTTTTTCATCCTTGGAGTGATTTATTTCTTGTTTCATTAAGGTTTTTTGAGGTTTTCTTCTCTAAAATCTGATTTTAAGAAAACCCACTCTACTTCTTTTACAACCTTTTGATTCCTTGATTTTCTAGTTGTAAATGGAAGGTAGAGGCAAAAAGAAAAGTTCTCATGGTCCTTCAAAATCTAGATTGACACCTATCATAAGGCGCCACCTTCGGTCACCCGAAGATGATCCCTCCTATGTACATGATTTAAGGTTGCGTAATGTTATAGTTGAACGACCTGTTCATGTTGAACATCTTGCTCCATTTGAAATCCTTCCTCTTCTCAAATCTATAGGATGGGATAACATTCTACATTGGGGTGGGCCGGCATACTGGTCTATTGTGCAAGCTATGTATGCATGTATTTCTAACTTTTCAACTGAAAATTTAACTTTTATTATAGCAACTAGAGAATGTCCATTTGAAGTAGACCAACATCTGAATTAGAAAAACGTATGCTTACTAGAACATTGTGCAATATAGATGCGCAATGGAGTCAAAATGGGAATGTGCTTGCTTCAAAGTATTTATTACCCAGATATAGGGTCCTTCGCAGGATATTTATTTCAAATCTTTATCTACATTCTGGTAAAAAAATTGAACTCACCTCTTTCATGGTTCAGATTCTTCATTCCAGCATCTCTGGTGTATCTATATGTCTTCCTTCTTTAATCTGTCATTCCATCATACAATTCTGTCTCCATCCTGGACACAGTGATATCCCTTTTGCATATCTTATGACTGTGTTGGCCACCCATATGTTAGTGGATATGCCTGTTGGAGAGGCTCTTATTTAACACTTAATCTTTAACAACTAAAATATAAACAAGATGAATTTGAGGTTGGCTGCAGGGCAAGTCAATGTAAGTGCTGGTAGAAATGATGCCGCAAATGAAGAAGAAGGCAATTTTCCTCCAAATGACATTAACATGGACAATATCTTTGATGAGATCGAATCAAATTCTAAGGTTGACCCTGATTATCAGCCTTCTGATTTTGCTGAGAGGTTGAATACTCTTGAGGAACAGGTGGCTCAGATTCGTGTAACCCATGATTCGCAATTTTCTTGTATGCGTAAATATATGAGGTACATTAATAAGGGTTTACATTAGATTAATATTTTCTAATCTTGGTTTGTAATAACTTTAATAATACTTGAATTTCTTTTGTCTTGTGACATTATACTTGACTTAACTTGGTAATACTTGGTTGAACTTGGTTTGAATATGATTGGCTTATGGATTTAATATGTTGACTATCTTGATCATTTATTCCTGAATACTCTTCTTATTATTCCTTCTTTATCTAATTCCACTTTCATTTCTTAATTCCTTCCTTTGTCATATTGTGACAAAAAGGGGGAGAATTTTGGCATGCTTAATATATGGTGATTGTGGTATATTGGTATATGGCATATGGATTGTATATTTATTTCTTTATTCCTCTGTATCAGTTTGAGTTTTTTAATACACAAACCGTTCTAGTAAGGTTGTCCTGCCATAAACCCTTAGTTTGATGGTGTAAGGTTGTCCTTAGAACAACATCTGTATCAACCTCTCCATACTCGTTCATTTGAGGTTGACTTTAAATTCAGCATTGTGGGATTGTCTATTGCTATCTGTATTTAATTTATTTAAATTTCACTGTTATTTTTTTTTAATTTGGTATAGTCCTATTCACCCCCCTCCCCTCTAGGACATATAGCTTGGCCTTTTCACATCTACCCACGAAGTCGATCACGTAAGCTCTGAGCATATCCTTAAGAATCTTGTTGACTCTCTCGGTCTGCCCATCGGTCTGCGGATGATACGAGGTATGGAGCTGCAAAATGGACCCCATAGATGACTGGAAGCTCCTCCAAAACTAAGATGTGAATCTTGGGTCTCGGTCAGAAATGATCGAAATAAGAATGCTGTGCAGTCTCACAATCTCCTTTATGAATATCTTCGTAAGCCGATCCAATGTCCAAGTTACACGAATCAGAATAAAATGTGCCAACTTCGTCAGACGATCGACAACAACCCAGATGGCGTCGTGACCGTTCTGAGTCCTTGGCAAGCCCATGATGAAATCATTTGATACGTGCTCCCACTTCCACACTGGAACGCTCAACGGCTGCAAAGGACCAGGGGGTCTCTGGTGAGCGACCTTGACATGCTGGCATGTATCACACCGACCATAAAGCTACCAATCTGGCACTTCATCCCCGACCAGAAATACTGCCTCCTCATATTGTGAAACATCTTCGTTTGAGCCCGGGTAGATAGTAAGTCACGATCGGTGTGTCTCGATCATCAGATCTCTATGCAATTCTGGCATGTCCGGAACACACAATCGGCCTCTGAAATGAAGTCCACCATAGGAACCAATCTGTCAGTCTAACTGCTCCACGGATGTGGCCTCTGCTTGGTAACCCTGTTAGGACTCATCTATCTGCTGAGTCTCGACTACCCTAGTGACAAGAGAGGGTTGAATTGATAGGCTCGATAGCTGAGGGATGGAAGATTACAGACCAAACTCAAAATCATATTCTACTACATCCTCGAGCATCTTCCACTCCCGGACCATCATCCGTGTCACCAAACCTCGTGGCTGACGGTTGAGCGCATTTCCACCACGTTCACTGTAATGCCCTGGATTTCGAGGGTCGAGTAAGGATCAACTCCCGAGATCCAACGCATCACTTATGCAACATAGATAATGATGTTTAAATGTTATTCATACCAATACATTAGACATGAGTGGGATTATACTAAAATGGCATATCATACTCCAAAGACAATTAAATTTAGCAAGCAGAAGGCTAAAACACATATATGTAAGTATGTAAGGGTGTCGCAACCTCCAGAGTATGAGTATGATACCGTGCTGAATATAAACATGTATTGTTCCAAATTTTATAAATATCAAAATGTAAATGTCCAACTAATCCATGTAACCCTGTAATCCCGTCGAATCAGTATAAGGTCTACATAGACCCGCCTGATAGCTGAACATAGGACAATTCTTCCTTCTCATCCATGAAGTCCAGATCAGCTGCATAGACTTTGATATCACTTGCATCTAAACTAGAGTTTGGTCGGTGTTTTAAAACACCGTCCCAGAGTGGGAGTGAGTGATCAACTCAGTGGTACTATAAGGCAAAGGGTAACATGTTATCAATTCAATCAAGTAGTAATGATAAAGCAATACAAAAATCACTTCCCAGCTACTCTTGTTAATGCAAGGATGGCGAGTAGTAATGATACATGCCCTCACACAAAGCTCCCTCAAAAGCAACTTCGTCAACCGTTCGAGCATGATAAACTCCTTAAACGTGCAACTTCCTCGCCAAAGCACATGCAATGCGATACATGGTCGTGATAGCCAAGTAATTAATTAGCCTTATTCATACAGTATGTCATGCCCCAAACTCAGAAAACGGGCTCACAAAATTCCCAATCACTAAATCCAGTGTCGATAGCCTCCATAGTGCCCCATTCTTGGCTCCCAGCACTCATGTGCCAGATTCCGATCTTAAGATCCTACAAGGAGGATTTTTAGTATAATTTTTATTTTTTTTATAATGGAGCATAACCACAAGTATAACCAAATTACAAAACAACATGACCACATATCCACTAATATAAATATTTGAATACAATGCAAAAAGGGAAATACATATGTATCAAAATCAACACTCCAGAAGTCCGCTGCAAGCTCCAAGTTCAATGCTGTTGCGACCTAACGCCACCTGCATGCATCTATCATGCATAAACTTATAGAAAGCTTAGAGGGTGGTAAAAGTGTGTGTAAAGTAAGTGCCAAGAATACAATAAAGCCCATAAATCATACATCATCGGAATAAGCAAAAATACTAACAAGATCATGAATCATACGATATCAGAGTAAGCAGAAATATCCTAGTAAGTCCATGAGTCATATAATACCAGAGTACGTAATACAGATCATAATGAGCCAAAATCATATACTGCGGATGCAATACAATATACAGATCCTGTCAAGTCCGTCTAAGCCATATAAGTGCAGAAACGTAGCAATCCAAAATGTCATATGCCGTGGATAAAATGCAATATGCGATGCGAATGAAATGACCAAGATAGAGTGAAGTCGGGATGATAGTACATAGTATCACAGGATATGGGGTCCATCACAAGGGAATTCTATCCAAACCTGTCCCATACCTAAATTTAGATAGTCAAACACAATGTGGTAAACTCCTGATCTCAGGTTAGTCACGCACCCCAACCAAAATCCTGGTCATTGCGAAGGTACACGTAACAAATATTTACACACCACTTGCCCAAGTGGATAGTGAATGGATGAATGAATGAGTATGCAACTCCTGCTTAGTAGCCTACCAGAACAGTAGCCTGCCAACCACTGGTAGCTCGCCTAGTGTGGTAGCTCGCCCAGGCCTCAACCTCGCCCACATCACACCTGTTCACATCAGCGTTCGCCCACGTATGCCTGCACACATGTGCAACAATGACAGGTTGTCATAATATCACGTCAGTCCTCATATCAAGTCCACATATCAGTACGGTTCCTCTTTGGGGAATCACCGGGGTCTATTACACTCCACACTGACTGTCGCCTCCCTAACCGCACAGCCCAGCGAGCATAAGAGACCTCACCACCTGCCTGTGGACAGCCAACAACAACAAGGCATGATGGTAGCAGACTCATTTACAAGCTGGTCAGACTCAGCCTAACTATTTTTCCCTTACTCAGGCGGGTAAGGCCACACCCCCTCCCAACCGACAACGATATAGTAGGAGAAGTGACCTAATGGTAAAGGCACTGGCACTCATGTTTTCCACTTGGTCTCGGCGTTGGAGCATCTCCTGGTACCAAGGAGGTTCTGGGACTTTCACCCAAGGACATCCTACGTGCCCACAGTGTCAGAATTAAGCATTTCTAGTGTCTAAATTTGGTCATCCACGATGTGCCTGTGGAGGCTACAACCCTGATGATGCTAGGGCGAATAATAATCGTGCTACGAAAATGTGAGATGCATGAGTCACACCCTCCAGTCATGCAGCAATCTTGCGCGTACTGCGCGCTCATGTAGGTAATTCCTATTAGTGAGTCACATAGATAATCTGCCCAATGACATATGTTATGATCAGTCACTACTCATATCAAGCATACATATGATGCATATGGCATGAGTCATAGAATTATACTAAGCATGTTGTAAAGCAATGAACTATCCTTACAATGCAGATGGGCCTAGACGGCCTACTCACAACATGTATGGGCCGATTAATGCGGACATTTAACCAACATTGAACTTACAATGTGGGCGTCAAACCATCATTGCTCCCAAGGCATAAACTATTATAAAGGTCAATACATAAACCATGGTAGAATCATATTACAATGGGCCTTATGTACATCCCATCGGGCCTCGACCCATGGGACTCCAATACATCAAATGGGCCGCAACGGATGGGCCATAACTACATTAAGATGGGCCTAAATATATGGGCCTTATATATATATATATATATATATATATAAATCATATCAAAAGATCAACTGGACCGCACTTCCAAATAACAGTGGTGAGAATGATTTCCATCATTTAAAACTCTCGAGGCCCACCATAACATTTATTTTCTACCCAATCTGATCATAAGGTCACACAGACCTAAATTAAAAGGAAAAACAAATTTCCTAATGATCCGAAACTTCTATGACAATCAAGGTTTCAATGGCAGACACTCAATCCCCACTACTTCTGCTATGTGGTCCACATGATACTGGATCTGACTTATTTTTAGTCTAAAGCCTGTAAGACAGCTTAGTCTAAAGCCTGTAAGACAGCTTGCCAAATGGTGGACGGTTTGGATGCAACACATGCATCATGGTGGGTCCCACCGTCCAAGGCCTAGATGATGTGGATTAAACCCACCCAGCTGCTGACGCCATACAACAACTATATAGCTAGTAAGTGGTAGACCAGCCAATTAGTTTCTAAAGAGGTGGGTCCCACGTAGGCCCACCATCAAATATAATATATTATATTATATTATTATATTAATATATTAATAATAATAATATTATTATTATTATATCCAATCTAACGTCCAGACCCTGGACGCTTGGACGAACAACATAGATATAACATATGCATTATGATGGGATTCACACATGTGGAAGGTGTGGAATACATACATCAGTGGGTAACATGTGGGGCCCACCATAACGTTTCTTTTCCACCCAAATCTGTTGGTAAGGTCACACAGACCTAGGTAAAGAGGATAAGCAAACTTCATAATGATCCAAAACTTCTGGAACTCCAAAGGGTTACAATGGCAGGCGGTCAATCACACTGTTCCCTGTGATGTAGGCCACCTGAGCACCACATACGACTGATTTTGGGGTGGCCCACGGTCCCAGAAGGAGGCCTACCAAATGCACGGTATTGATGTTAACACACATCACGGTGGGGCCCATGGCAGGGACCCACGTCCCTGTCCATTCACGTATGCAGTATCCTGCTACAGCAGCAGCAACGTCAGCTGCTGCTTTGTTTATTTTTTTTGAAAAAAATAGTATTTCTGCAGTTTTTCCTAGGTGTGGCCTACATCAGTTGAATCTGCTCCACTCATTGGATTCTAGGACTTAAGACGGTCCAAACAAGCCCAATATTCGGCATGTTTCAGTGTGTAGAAAGATCAGAGTGGATTTTAACAGTAAAAACCACTATTTTCTATGTTATGGCCCGCCAGATCATCGGATTAGCTTCATTTTTCGGTTCAACGCCTAAAATGAGCTGGGGAATAGGGTAGATGGTGTGGATTGAATTCATACATCAAGGTGGGGCCTACATGAGTGGTCCACCCTAAAGCTTTTAACCAAAGCTATTTTTTTTTGTTTTTAATTCACACTTCACCGTGGTCACGTCCAACGTCCCTAGACGCTAGACGTTTTGGGTTATAACACATATATTTTAAGGGGGGGCCCTCCTACTTACGTACTACTAGGTGGGCCACCAAATGATTGGATGCTGTGGGTAAGGCATACATCAAAGTGGGGTCCATCCAGGTGGGCCACATAACTACATCATCACACAAAAAATTGAAAAAGAGAGGGAGAGAGAGAGAGAGAGCAAGGGACACGTGCGATGGAGGGACCCCGCTAATATGGGACTTCCCTTCCATACATCACAACATAAATCAAGTGGGTCCTATTACATGTGGGCCCACCGAATCAAAGATTAACGGTAAAAATTCCTTCTCCACCAAAACGAAAGGTTTAGATGACCCTATTTATGCAAGGAAAATAAACATCATGATGCAGTCCATGGAGAATGGCCCCATCATGGAATGATCATGAGAATCAAGGTGGGCCATCGGCCATACCTAGGATCCAAAGTGAGATTCATACCATCAATCGGTAGGCCTCACTTGACCCATCATTAAAATATGAAAATCTAGCCTATAAAGCACCTACCGTTCGATCTTCTTGGTCTAATGGAACGTTGAACTCCTTGTACTTCACTTTGATGGAAGGTGATGAGAAATGAAGGGCTAGGATGGTGGATCTTGGGGTGGGAAGTGAGCCACACACATACACTCTTTTCTCACATGGAAGGGCTTGGACGTCCACTCTCTTCTTCTCCTTTGTTGCTTGGGAACTGTGAAGAGAGAGAGAGGGGGGATGGTTGTAAGAGAGGTGATGGGTGTGAGTGATGGATGTGAGGTGATAGTGTACTTGACATGTATGGGTGTGTAAGAGAGAGGGTGAGAAAGAGTTGACTTTGGGGTTGCTCTTGTACTTAACATGAGGTGATTGATTGATTAAGTGATTGATTGATGTGACATGTTGTAAAGATTCTCTTGGGATAACAAACGCGCGGTGTTTCTTCGAAATAAACGTGGGCCCACATCTCTCGGCCAGGTTATCGGATTGGTAAGCAAGACGTGGCCTTGGAACCGCGGTGACAGTATGGTCGCAATGGTATAAGTATCGGGTCGAACTAACTCTAAAATACGGGATATGACTCGAGGTCACATGCAACTACTGATAAAAGATCACGGGTCACCAGAATTCGACCGGGAGGACCGCGGAAGCTTATGGAACGATACGGGCTAAGATATGGGTCTTACATAACAGATTTGGGAAGCTAAGGTACCTCCCTTTATATCATTAACCCAAACCGAAGGATCCATCTAGGGTCATCAACCTTAATTAATCACATATAATAGGCAAGTTGTAGGGCAACACCCCTAATGAAAAGTAGTGGATAGGTAAATTTAAGAGTTTATACTCGAGGTTACTACGGGGAGGCTGGTCACCTTAGCATAGGCCGACAGCTCGAATATAGTGTCCCATACCACTGTATTCAGCTCACGAGTTTGGGTTGCTCACTGGTTACTATGGGGAGGCTCGTCACCCCAGCATATGCCGACAGCTCGACCATGGTATCCTATACTACTATGCCCGGCTCATGAGTCTTAGCGGATCGTGGTACCATGGTTGAAATGGGTCTTTACATTGGTAAGTGGTACCTTAGATTCAAGTAGAAGTGTCCATACATGGTAAACACACAATAGGCCAATCGGTTTATTTAACGTGTTCAACTGGTACGGGCGCACGCTGAATTAATCAACATGGAGTACATAAGCACTCCACGTGGTCTAACCACTGTCGATAATTGACATACTACCTGGATTCATCGAACGTATCTACTATAGCGAAGCTAGTTTGGCCACTAAAATGAGAATCATTACCAATTGCCTAGACCACGTTGTAGCCCCAATCTTACTCAAACGTAGTATGTAAATACATATGTTAATCATATCAGCATTTGACAAACAATTCAAATCAATAACTCATTTGAGCATTTCATCAAACATATTAAACATGTTACCAAACATTGCATTTCATCATAATTTTTCGTAGTCGAAATTAAGATTACATGAAGAAAACTATACATATAGATAAGGTAATTAAGAATCCTATCTCAATACCCTTATTAAATACAATTCACCAACAATTTCTCATTCAGACATTTTATCAAACATTTAGACTACACATTACCAAATACATAGACTAGATTTGTTACGACATGAACTATAGCAATTCATTACACAAAGAGATTGTGATACATACGACAAGCATGAATCCTAGATTTGTAGTCATGACAAGCACAAATCACAATTTCATATTCATTCAAACATTTCAACAAACACATGGAATGCATCCTATATTCAACATAGTTCACACATGTATAACATATCGAAAACGTCATTACTAAGATTATATGGCAACAATCAAGTTAGACATAAATCAGTAGCTGATATTGATAGCCTTGAAAACCATAACCTAAATGTTTATAGTCCGCACCTTTCGTCGGAATACTTGTTTTGAACTCGGTTCGAATTCTACGCTCTCGAAAACAGAATGACGAGTACCCAAATCACGAAATAGGTTCACTAGCTCATCGATTACTCAATCCAGCTTTCTAAACCAAGATTAGGGTTATGATTTCTTACCCAAATCGTAGTTGGAATGGATCGGTTAGCTAGATGTAAAGGCGATTCAATGCGTGGAGTAGCAGGAAAGGATTACTGCAGCAAACCCCAAGGATTTCCCCTCACTCCCTACTCTTTTCTCTTCCTTTCTCTCTTCTCTCTCCTAGGGTTAGAGAAAATTCGTATGAGATAGGTATGGGGTGGTTTAAGGGCTTCATATAGGCCCAGAACTGGTGCAAATGGCCCCAGGGCCATGGTTTACTTAGGTTATAGCTAAAAGGCGTCTGTTTCGAGCGAACGGGGCTCACCTGGAGGTCCACTACTCACTTACAGTGCAGGGTAAGTTCCCTGACAATGGATTTATACCAGGATGTGGTTTCAACGTGATTGGATAGGTCGATTGATCGTGAAGGACCTATATCAGATCAATGGTCATTGTCAATCGATCAGGGCCACGAGTATACGAACATGTGCAGGGAAATTTCCCTGATCCATGGGTAAAGTTCGGTCAGAAACTGACGGTCTGAAATCCTCAATTTCACCTGTAAGCTAATGGCCCAATTTACTTAAGTTTTATTACATTTTCCAAAGGTATTCGTGTTTCTCACACACTTTGGTCAGGGCTCAAGTTGTGCGTTTTTGGACATTATTCGGGCTCAATTTCTGTGATGGTTGTCAAGCCCAATAAGGCTGTCATAATCCTATAGTTTCACGGTCATCGAACTTTCAACGTGCGGTCCAAGTCCGATACGGAGTTTCAATGTGCTCCTGAGAGCAACAGGCTTTTGAGATTTCTCCTAGGTTTTTAAGTAATGTTGAGTCTGCGATTTTGATGGTTTTAGGTCTTGCTGTCTGTATAAATAGTGGTTCAAGCTAATCCACCAATTAATTCAGTTTAGTACTTAATTAATTTTTGTCTAATTTTTACAAAATACGGTCCTTAGGGATTTCTGGCTGAGGTGGTACTTGGGTTTTTGTATGGATTTTTTCAAGACGTTATAAGCTACCCCCCTTAAAGAAAAATTGTCCTCGAAATTAATACCTTTTCGTAGTCCTCAAGGATATGAGGGTTAGTTCTTACGGACCTCGGCTATTGTTTCCCAAGTAGCCTCTTCCTCAATATGGTGTGTTCATAGTACTTTCACGAGTGGGATAACCTTGTTGTGTAGCACCTGTTCCTTCCTAACAAGAATTTGTGTTGGTCACAGTACATAGGTAGCATCCTCACTTAGCTGCACCTGCTCCCACTTGATAATATGAATAGGATCAGGAACGTAATTCTTCAGCATTGATATGTGAAATACGTTGCGCACGCCTACGAGTGGTATGGGTAAAGCAAGGCGGTATGCTACCACAACCACTCGGTCTAGAATCTGGAATGGGCTAATGAATCTCGGCATGAGTTTCCCTTTCTTGCCAAATCGAAGGACTCCCTTCATGGGGAAAACCTTAAGAAATACATGGTCCCCAACGTCGAATTTCAGTTGCCGCTGTCTTGTATTGTCGTAACTCTTCTGTCTGCTTTGGGATGCAAGAAGTCTATGCCTAATAATATCAATATTCTCTAAGGTCGCCTGTACTAAATCTGGGCCAAGCAAACTTTTCTCGCCAACTTTTGCCCAACAATGTGGTGCTCAACATGGGCGTCCATACAACGCTTCATAAGGAGCCATGCCAATGCTCACTTGGAAGTTGTTGTTATAAGCGAACTCAGCATGGGAAAGACAGTCATCCCAATTGTCCTTAAAATCGAGCACACATGCTCGCAACATATCTTCTAATATCTGATTTACCCGTTTCGTCTACCTGTCGGTCTGTGGGTGGAACGCGGTACTGAACTTCAGTTTCACTCCCATTGCTTCCTGAATTCGAGTACAAAAAATGGACGTGAATCACATGTCTCAATCCGACACAATCTCCATAGCACTCCATGCAGCCATACAATCTCCTTGATGTACAGCTTGGCTAAATCATCTGCTAATTTTGAAACTCTAATCGGGAGGAAATGGGCCGATTTCGTCAGTCGGTCTACAATCACCCAAATGGAGTCATGCCCCTTCCTCGTCTTCGGTAACTCGGAAATGAAATGCATAGATATGAAATCCCACTTTCACTCGGCTATGGGCATGGGCTGACATAATCTAGGAGGTCGGCGATGTTCAGACTTGACCTACTGGCACGTGAGACAATGGGACACATAATCTACTATGTGGGCCTTCATGTTGTCCCACCAGTACGAACGCTTCATGTCTCGATACATCTTCATACTGCCAAGATGCATTGTCATCTTTGAATTGTGAGCGGCTTCTAGGACTTCCCTCCTTAAGTTATGGAGATTCGGGACGCACAGGCGGCCACGATATCGTAAACCTCCGTCTGAGCCAACTTTCCATTCGGATTCTTCACTATCACTTGATCGCTCTCTCATTTTCACCAATAGTTCATCTTCTTTCTAAGCCACAATGATTCAATTATTAATAAGTGGCTGTACATGGATGTGTGCGATGCTCTCGAAAGGCTCCTTTACTATCAGCTTCTATTCGAAATCCGGCAAAAACTCCCCACCATATTCCACTCTTCTATCATCAGTGGGGCCGCAAATTCTATAGTTTTCTTGCGGCTCAATGCATTAGCCACAAGGTTGGCCTTGCCAGGATGGTAGGAGATCACAAACTTGAAGTCTTTCAAGGTCTCGTTCCATCGTCGTTGCCTCATCTTTAGGTCCCTCTGCGTAAACACTACGTGAAAAATGGAAAAAAAAAGATGAATTTTGAGACGATTGTGAACCGTCTGCGAAATTTCTTAGTTTAAAGATGGTTTAGAGACGGCCGTAAACAGTCTCTAAAATTTCAGACGGCTCTTAACCATCCTCAATATGAAGGAAAGTTGTCTCTTCATTTAAGACAGTCAGAATCCGTCGTTAACGGTCGAGAAAAGACGGCTATCAACCATATGGAATAAAAGACGGTCTTTAACCATCTTATATGCGGTCATCTGAGACGGTCAAAGACTGTCCGCATTAGAGACAGCCATTGGCCATCTTTTACTGGTAATCTGAGACTGTCAAGGACTGTCTGCATTAGAGACGGTCCTTAGCTGTCTTATAGGTAGTCATTGGAGACAGTCAAGGACCGTCTGCATTAGAGACGATCATTGGCCGTCTTTTACCGAAAATCTGAGACTGTCAAAGACCGTCTGTATTAGAGATGGTCCTTAGCAATCTTATAGCGGTCATTTGAGACTGTCAAAGACCGTCTCTAATGCTTATAGGTCAAAAATTAAGAAGTTCAAAAAAATTATGAATTTTGAAAAAAAAATAGTTGAGAAGCTTAGAAAAATAATTAACAATGTTTTAAAAAAATTTAGATTTTGAAAAAAGAAACTATGATTTTATAAAAATCTAGATTTTGAAAAAAAAAATTAGAAACTTTGAACAATGTTGATAATTTTGAAAAAAAAAAGATTTCGATAAAAAATTGATATTTTAAAAAATTAAACAAAATTGTGAAAAAATGACAAATTGAAAAAATATATATATATATATATATCTTTTAAAAAAGAAAACTAGATTTTGTATTTTGACAAGAAAAATTAAAAAGTTAGATAACAAAAGTGAGATTTTGATGATGTGTTGTATATCCTTGCCGCCCCTATGTTTCTCCAACCCATTTTTGGGCTGGGTATAAAAAATTGTATAGATTTAAATCTTAAGTGGACCACACCATAGGAAAGAATGATAATATAGTACCTCACCATTAAAAACTATAAAGAGCCCATTGTAAGGTTTTAGTAATGTTCATTTGCAATCCAACTTGTTGATAATGTAAAGAAGATGTCGATGAAGGTAAACTACAAAGATCAAATTGATCCAAAACTTTTGTGGCCTTCAAAAGGTTTTTAATAGTTATTCATCATTGTTTTGATTGGCATGGCCCACCTGAGATTATTGAGTTCTTATGATTTGAAATCACATCCTAAAATATGATGGAAAAATATATGGACGATGTCGATATACATAAAATATATCAAGGTGGGCCCTACACGGTTAGAGTAACACCCTTGAAGGAGTTACCTAAATAGTGAAATGGTACTATAAGGTCACCTCATGGGAACTTCCCATGAGGTTAATCTGTGTGCGCCCCACCATGATGTGTGTAGAACATCAACACCATGCATTTGATGTGTCCCCTTTAAGTCCAAAAATCAGTCATATATGAAACTCAGGTGGGCCATACCTCTAAAACTATGTGAAGACATCCCTAAAACATATAAAAGCATTTGGTGGGGCCCACATGAGTTTTGGATGTGTATGAAACTTTGTCTGACTCCTCATCCAAGTGGGACACACATAATGAATGGGTTGGATCTATAAACCACATCTAGGTGGGCCTAATAAATGAGTTTCGAATGTTTTAATGGGAGGGTAACCCTCTCAACTATAGTATGTGGTGTGGTCCACCCAAGTCATGGATTGACTTTGTTTTTAAGCTCGTGGCCCACCATGGAATGGTGCATATGACTGATGGGGCAGATCCAAATTTCAAGTGGACCCACCATAAAAAAGAGTGGGATAGTGACACCCACTATTGAAACCTTCTTAGGGCCTGCCGCGATGTTTATTTGAGATCCAACCTGTTTATAAGTTAATACAAAGATGGAATAAGGGAAAACATATATATTAGCTTGGTTGAAAACTTCTATGGCTCAAAGTAAGGTTTTAATGGTAGGCATTCAATCCCCACTGTTTTTTGTGATGGGGTTCACTCGAACTTTGAATCTACCTCATACTTTGGCTCAATCACAAGAAGTTTTTAATGTTGGATATATATTCAATCAACACCATTTCATGTGGTGTGGTCCAAATACTTGGATGAATAGGAAAAATAAAATTCATACTTTATTTTTAAACCCATGGCCACAATGGAATGGTGCATCTGACTGATGGGGCAGATCCAAAGTTCAAGTGGACCCCACAATAGAAAAGAGTGGGATAGTGACACCCACTATTGAAACCTTCTCAAGGCCGATCATGATGTTTATTCGAGATCCAACCTGTTTATAAGTTAATATAGACATGGAATAAGGGAAAACTTCAATATTAGCTTGATCGAAAACTTCTATGGCATAAAGAAGTTTTTAATGGTAGGCGTTCAATCCCAATTGTTTTATGTGGTGAGGTTCACTTAAACTTTAGATCTGCCTCATAGTTTGGCTCATACTCATATGGTAAAATGGATGCATGGTGTGGATAGACCACATGCGTTCACCTGGGTTATGTGGGGTCCACCTTGATTCATGTATTAAGCATCCATGCCATCTATTAGTATTTTCAAATCATTATTGGGGAAAGCCAGATTTTTAATGGTGGACATCCAATCACTATTCTTTTCGCATTGTGTGGTCCACCCAAGCTTTAGTTCACGCTCATTTTTTGATATTGATGATAAAATTATGTTAAGAAATGGATGGATGGCATGGATGAAACAAATTCATCATGGTGGGATCCTCTTGAGCATTCATATGCATCCTTTTTTGTATGGTCCCATAAAACTAACTTTTAAAATAAATGTACAGAGTAGATAAATCAAATACACCACGATGGGCCCATAAAGCCCCTGATATGACCGTCCCTCTCTACCTATGCGAGAAACGGATTGGCTACTCCCCCTGACACTAGCCAATGGTTGGTGGTAGGGCTGGGCGTCGGACCGAGTCGGATTGGATTGGGTCCAACTCGACTCGGTCTGGTTTCTACATGGTTTGACCAGAACTCGATCTGATTCGGGACCAAGTTCAAGTCATCTGACTCGATCCGACCCGATTTAGTGATAATTTGACCAGAACCGAGTCCGACTTGGTTAAAAAAATGATTTGGGTTGGGTACCATTCGAATCAGAAGAGAGAAGTGGTCGGTGGTGGAGGTATGTGTTATATCCAAACCATCCATCCATTTGGGGAGCTTGTCTTAAGGGTTGTGCCGAAAAATAAGACAGATCTAAAGATCAGTTGGACCACACTGTAAAAACAAGTGGGGGATTGATCGTTTACCATTGAAACCCTTTTCAGATCAAAGAAGTTTTAGATAAATTTGAAATTTGTTTTTCAACTTTATCTATGTATTTTTAAAATTATTAACGGATTAGATGGAAAATAAACGTTATGGTGGGGCCATGTAACTTTGATCGTATTTGAGCCATTCGTACAACTCGAAGCTCGAGGTGTGTACGTGCTCGTCTTCGCACGACACGTATGTACAACAGGCTATAACCCCTTCCGTGTGGCCGCAGGAAATGGATTGACTGGTCTACTCCCCCTGTCACAAGCCAATGGCTGGTGGTCGGTGCTATGTGGGTCCCAAAATAATGTATGTGTTTAATTAAGTCCATCCATCTATTTTTACAGATCATTTTACAATATGAGTCCAAAAATGAGGTATATCCAAATCTCATGTGGACCACATTACAGGAAACAGTGTTGAATGAGGGTCGACCGTTAAAAACATTTGGGGCCAATAAAAGTTTTGGATCAAGATGATCTTTGTTTTTTCAATTCATCTGGGACTGTATGACCTAATCAATAGATTGGATGTCAAATAAATAGTATAGTGGGCCTTACAAGGATTTTAATGGTGCATATCCAATCTCTATTGTTTTCATGTGGTGTGGTCCACTTGATATTTATATTCCTCCAATTTTTTAGACCAAGCCATGATATTATCGTTAAAAATGGATGAACGGAATGGATGAAAAGCATACATTATGGTGGGGCCCACAGAGCACTGACCACCAGTCGTGTGGGACGCGGACTAGCTACTGATAGGTTTAGTAGCTAGACTCCCTGCCGAAGTGATGTGACCAAGTTCTGTGGGACCCACCATAATATATGTGTAGTATCCGCATCGTCCATTCATTTGGAGATATCAATTTAGGGGAGGAGCAAAAGAATTAGTCAGATCCAAAGCTCAAATGGACCCTACCATAGAAAAAAGTGGAGAGAGTGACGCCCACCATTAAAATTTTCTGAGGCCCATAGAAGTTTCTGATCAAGCTAAAGTCACTCTTCACACTATTTTCTGTGGTGGGGTCCATTCCAAATCTAAATCTTACTCATTCTTTGTCTTATTGCCTAAAATGATCTCTACAAATTAATGGACAGTATGGATACAAGACATACATCATGGTGGGTCCCACATAACCTATTGGCGTGACTTCAGTAGGAGTCTTGGTGGCTACTCAACCTATGTAACTTTTAAATTTTCATTTATATTGCGCGTTATGCAAGAAAACTGCTTGAGCTTATCCAGGTGGGCAACACGGCTATACAGTTGCACAACTCTAAGCGTGAATGCAAGTGGGCCCACCGTGAATGCATGTGGTTGATCCACACCGTCCATTCATTTTTCCAGATCATTTTAAGGGTTAAACCTGTTTTTCACACCATACAAATCCCAAGTGGACCACATTACAGTAAACAATGTTGAATGAGGGTCGACCATTAAAAATGTTTGGGAGGCCATAAAAGTTTTGGATCAACCTGATCTTTATTTTTTCTCTTCATCTGGGACTGTACAACCTAATCAACAGATTGGATGTCAAATAAATAGTATAGTGGGCCGTAGGAGGATTTTAATGGTGGATATCTAATCACTATTGTTTTCATGTGGTGAGGTCCACCTGAGATTTATATCCATCTCATTTTTGGTATAAAGCCATAAAAATGGATGAATGGAATGGATGAAATACATAGATCATGGTGGGCCCACAGAGCACCGACCACCAGCCAAGGAGCTGGTGGCAGGGGGAGTAGCTAATCCGTTTCCACCACTGCGTGGGGTATTACCCAATCCACGCTCATTCTTTGATAGCCTGGGAGAATGAAAATTTCACTCTATTTTCACCGTGCCCATTGCTCCTAAAACCCCCTCCCAAAACTGAATCTCTCTCTCTCTCTCTCTATCTTATTCTTCTCATCTTCGGCAGCGGAACCACCATCATCACAAGATAGGATAATGCCCATCTCCATCAGATCAGAGAAGATGACCAGGTCAGAAGGGTATTGGCGACGGGGGCTGATTGTGGTGGAGATGGAAAGAGGTAAGGTTGAAGAAGATTACCAAGTCAAAGCAGATGAAGCTCCTTAAGGTTGTGCCAGATGAGATCTTTGCAAAGAAGAAGAATTAGGTCCGATTGAATTACAAGAATTTTGTTTTGATTTATTTCTTTTATTAATGGTTTTATTGCGAGATCGATGGATTTGGGAATTTAGTGTTTTGATCTTACGAGTTGCTGTTATCAGCATGGAATTTATGGATTTGGAAAATAGTTTTTTTTTAAAAAAAATTACAAACACCCTTTTCAGATTTTTGGTGTATGGACCATCATTTTAGGTCACCGAACAAGGGCTCCACTAGTAAAAACTAAAAAGCCCATTGTGTAATACATCTTGTATTTCATGCACGCAAACTGTTTGATGAAATGGCTCAATAAGGAGTTTTTGTTTATTGTGTTTTACTTGCACCCAATTTCTCCTTTTCTTTTTATTTACTTATTTAATTTTGGTGGATATTTTAGATTGGCAGGTGAATGGTTAACCTTAATTGACAAATCAAAAAACTTAGGTTGATGAACTTCTCTTTGATTCCAAGTTTATAGTCATTTCTCAGATAGTTGGCTTAGTAGCTTGTAGATTAAAATTTTTATGGCTCATATTACACTAATGGCATTGATCTTTTAATGCATTGTGCTTTGGCTTCTTAAAAGTTGAAGTCTGAGTACTATTCTTTTCAGAGATTCTCAAAATATTCGTCATAGTTTTTCATAATTATCTTGGAATCCAGAAAATGACACTGATGGACTAGAACAGTAACAAATGTAAATTGGTGTTGCTAGGAGAACTGATTAATTGGATGGGGATTGGGTAGTATGGGAAATAGATGGTAGTACTTATAACCTAAAACCTAAACCTATAGTCTAAACCTACACTTATAACCTAAACCTAAACCTATAGCCTAAACCTAAACCTAAAACCCAAACGTAAACCTGATCTCGAACCCGAACCCGATTTCCTAAACCTGTGGTGGTGGTGCCGCTTTTGTATTCATGAACTATTGTCTAGTTTTCTTGCATTTGGTTGTGTTGGGCGTGCATGTGCACCATGCATATGGGGGATGTGTGCATGAGCGCTCCACCTTCTTCTTCATCTTTTTTTTTTTTTGCATTGATTCAGGTAGGGTTGCCATCACTTGTGTGCTTTTTGAATAAGGTTGATGTTGTTGATGATCCAGATCTACAGGAACTTGTAGAGATGGAACTCCATGGTATGTGCTATGACCGTTGTCATTCATTAATTTATTTATTAATGTTTTGGTTGTGAGGCATCCTATTATGCTTGTTTGAGAGAAACTGCTTTGTTTGTTAAACAGCAGCAGCTACTTGTAATAGATGATTTTGTTGATGGTTGTTGTCACATATTTGAAGATCTGCTGTATTGTATTTATATGTGGTGTCCTCAGGTCTTACATGAACTAATTGATGGCTTCAACTGGACATGCCAAATTTGGATGATTAATGATTAATATACTATCCTATCAACTATTTCTCAAAGCACTTGCATCCATCAGTAGCTATCTATCATCCTTAGTTTTTGAGCCCTTCCAGTGGGGTTGCAATTGGTTTTGTTTCACAATAAACAAAACTTTACAATTAAGCTAACAATGAGCTTCTTTCAAAGGATCAAAATTGATAGCACTCTTACCTAAAAAGTATTGAAGGTCTTTAAAGTCCTTTATCTTAAAATTTTGAAAGATATTTTTTTAAAATTTTCACATATCCTACAACACCACTTGTGATGATCAAATTATCTATGTCAACAACACAAAGTTTCATTTATATATTTCTTCACAAAAGTGCAGGTATTAGTAAAAGGGAAAATAAAATCACTTGAAGAAAGTATTCTCTAACCTTTGTAACTAAGCTTTAGATGCTTGTTTTAGATTATGGAGTGCCTTTTTTGGTTTGCATGCATGCCTCAACTTCATATGATCATAAAATTCCATAGGTTGATCAATATATATGATGAAACCCTACTCTCTCATAGCAATGTGAGAATAACAACACTCCAGATATGCATATCCTTTATCTTTCTTGTATGTAGCTGCATGTCGAATTTCTTCGTTCTTTGATTCATTACACTCAATTCAAGCATGGTTTGCACCAATTCAAGAGACTGTGCATTAGGCATTCAATATATAAGACTGGAGTGAGACTGATTAGGCATTTAAATGTGTTGCAGGATGTTATTTGAATTGCTTGTCCTAACAGGTGCACAAGTTAGGATGGATTGGACTTCTATCTTGAGAAAATGCCATGATTTCAGGTAGTTATTATTGTAATGGAAAGTTAAAAAATTAAAAGAGAGAGATAATGAAATCATGGAAAGAAATGTTCTTTATCATTAGGGCTGCTTTCACCGGGTTTGATGTAGAAATCGTCGCCAACTTCACAGAAAGACAAATAGCATCTGTGGCCATAGATTGCAACCTGGATTTAAACAAGGTTCGAGGTGCTATCAACAATGCTAACAGAATCCTCTAGGTCAGATTATTGATTGGAGCTGATTTTATTTAAATGATCTCGATAATCCATTTTATTTAAATGAGTAGACTCGGATGTGTGTCGGAGCTATCTGGATGTTGAGTGGGGATACTTGGAAAGTGGGAACCGCTGTTATGACTATGATGAAGCTGTCCATTTCCTATGGACAACATTGGAGTGACCTGGCCATTTGGATAGGTCGTGTTTATATCTGTATTTGCTCAAAATTGATGGAGCAGACCCGGATGTGCGTCGGAGTGGGAACCGCTGTTATGACCATGATGAAGCTATCAATTTCCTATAGACAGCATTAGAGTGGCCTGACCATTTGGACAGGCCGTGTTTATATCTGTATTTGCAGGGACCACACTCTTAACCTATAACCTAAACCTATTCTCAAATCCCAAAACCTATAACTACAACCTAAACCTTAACCTAAACTTATAACCTATATCCTAAACCTATAATCTAAACTCAATTCCCTAAACTTTAACCTACAACCTAACCTAAACCTATACTTATAACCTAAACCTATTCTCAAATCCCAAAACCTATAACCTAAACCTATAACCTATAACCTGAACCTATAACCTAAACTCAATTCCCTAAACCTTAACCTATAACCTAACCTAAACCTATACTCATAACCTAAACCTATTCTCAAATCCCAAAACCTATAACTATAACCTAAACCTTAACCAAAAACTTATAACCTATAACCTAAACTCTATTCCTTAAACCTTAACCTACATCCTAACCAAAACCTATACTTATAACCTATAACCTAAACCTATAACCTATAACCTAGACCGAAACCTATAACCTAAACCCGAACATAAACCCGAACCCGAACCCAAATTCCTAAATCTAAACCTATACTTATAACCTAAACCTATTCTTAAATCCTAAAACCTATAACTATAACCTAAACCTTAACCAAAAACCTATAACCTATAACCTAAATTCAATTCCCTAAACCTTAACCTATACTTATAACCTAAACCTATTCTCAAGTCCCAAAACCTATAACCTAAACCTATAACGTATAACCTAAACCCGAACAAAAACCCGAACCCGAACCCGAACCCGAATTCCTAAACCTAAACCTATACTTATAACCTAAACCTATTCTCAAATCTCAAAACCTATAACTATAACCTAAACCTTAACCAAAAAACTATAACTTATAACTTAAACCTATTCTTAAATCCCAAAACCTATAACTATAACATAAACCTTAACCAAAAGTCCCAAAACCTATAACCTAAACCTAAACCTATAACCTACACTTATAACCTAAACCTATAACCTATAACCTAAACCTATAACCTAACCTAAACCTAAACCTATAACCTAAATGTATTCTCAAATTCCTAAACCTAAACCTACACTTAATCCTAATCTCAACTCCTTAACCTAAACCTAAACCTAAACTTAAAAACCCAAACCTAAACCCAAACCCGAACCCGATTTCCTAAACATAAACCTACACCTATTCTCAATTCCCTAAACCTTAACTTATAACCTAACCTAAACCTAAACCTATAACCTACACTTATCACCTAAACCTATAACCTTAACTTAAACTTAAAACGTAACCTAAACCTTAACCTATAACCTATAACCCAAACATAAACCTCTATAACCTAAACGTAAACCTTAACCTATAACCTAAACTTATAACCTTAACCTAAACCTATTCTCAAATCCCAAAACCTATACTTATAACCTAAACCTAAACCTTAACATATAACCTAAAACTATACTTATAACCTTAACCTAAACTACTAACCGTAACCTAAACCTATTCTCAAATCCCAAAACCTATACTTATGATCTAAACCTAAACCTTAACCTATAACTTAAACCTATACTCATAACCTTAACCTAAACTTATAACCTTAACCTATAACCTAAACCTATACTTGTAACCTAAACCTATACTTATAACCTTAACCTAAACTTCTAACCTTAACCTAAACCTATTCCCAAATCCCAAAACCTATAACCCAAACCTAAAACTTAACCTATAACCTAACCTATAACCTATAACCTATAACCTAAACTCAATTCCCTAAACCTTAACCTATAACCTATAACCTATAACCTAAACTCAATTCCCTAAACCTTAACCTATAACCTATAACCCAAACATAAACCTCTATAACCTAAACGTAAACCTTAACCTATAACCTAAACTTATAACCTTAACCTAAACCTATTCTCAAATCCCAAAACCTATACTTATAACCTAAACCTAAACCTTAACATATAACCTAAAACTATACTTATAACCTTAACCTAAACTACTAACCGTAACCTAAACCTATTCTCAAATCCCAAAACCTATACTTATGATCTAAACCTAAACCTTAACCTATAACTTAAACCTATACTCATAACCTTAACCTAAACTTATAACCTTAACCTATAACCTAAACCTATACTTGTAACCTAAACCTATACTTATAACCTTAACCTAAACTTCTAACCTTAACCTAAACCTATTCCCAAATCCCAAAACCTATAACCCAAACCTAAAACTTAACCTATAACCTAACCTATAACCTATAACCTATAACCTAAACTCAATTCCCTAAACCTTAACCTATAACCTATAACCTATAACCTAAACTCAATTCCCTAAACCTTAACCTATAACCTATAACCTAAAACTCAATTCCCTAAACCTTAACCTATAACCTGAATGCAATTCCCTAAACCTTCACCCATAACCTAACCTAAACCTAAACCTATAACCTACACTTATAACCTAACTATAATCTAAACCTAAAACCTAAGCCTAAAACCCAAACGTAAACCCGATCCTGAACCCGAACCCTATTTCTTAAACCTAAACCTTAACATATTCTCAAATTCCTAAACTTAAACCTACACCTAATCCTAATCTCAACTCCCTAACCTAAACCTAAACCTAAACTTGAAAACCCAAACCTAAACCCAATCCCGAACCTGAACCTGATTTCCTAAACCTGTTCTCAAATCCCAAAACCAATAACCTAAAACCTAAATGTATTCTCAAATCCCTAAACCTATACCTACACCTATTCCTAATCTCAACTCCTTAACCTAAACTTAAACCTAAACTTGAAAACCCAAACCTAAACCCGATCCTGAACCCAAACCTGATTTCCCAAACCTAAACCTTAACCTATTCTCAATTCCCGAAAGCTATAACGTATAACCTAAACCAACTTATTCTCAATTCCCGAAAGCTATAACCTATAACCTAAACCTAAACCTTAACCTAAACCTATAACCTAAACCTAAACCTATAACCTTAACCTATTCTCAATTCCCGAAAGCTATAACCTATAACCTAAACCTAAACCTTAACCTAAACCTATAACCTAAACCTAAACCTTAACCTAAACCTAAACCTATAACCTTAACCTAAACCAAAAACTATAACCTAAACCTTTAACCTTAACCTATAACCTAAACCTAAAACCTAAACCTAACCTTAACCTATTGTTGTTTCTATATTTTTTTTTAACTCCATTTTAATTCATTGCTTAGTTTCAATAAGATTGTACATAATTTTTTGCAACGGAAAAGAAAAGGGCTTAGTTTTTGAGTTCTTTTAAGCTTCATTATCATCCATGTATAGCACTGCAAACCTTTACTAAACTGTAACTCTAATCGGAACTTTATGTGCAATCTGATCAAGTGCATTAACATCTAATACTATCCTATTCCTTTGCATGATAATATTACCGTATCTATGGGCCCTTGTACTGCGATTCTTGTTCTCATCATCATTGGACTCTCATGCATGGGAATCAAGGATGTATCCCCTTAACACGTGCCCCTTTTTACAAATCTTTAATTTTTATTGTTGTTTCTATTAACTTGAATTGAAACACTTTTTTGCATTATTTGCTTGCATTAGTTTTATTTTAAAAAAAGTTTGCCCACTTTTTTTGGAAAAAAAAAGTGAATGAAGTTTCTACAATTCTTCATGATTATGAATTATAATGTTTTGCTGGTTGAATATTTTTTTATTAGATGAAAGACACAAAAAGAAAATTCTTAATGATTTTTTTCTTTTTTTAAAAAATTTTTAATGCAAGAAATTTTCTGACAACTTTAGGCCATTCATATTTTTCTAAATATTCAAATCTGAGACAGTCCATAACCGTCCTTTTAAGGTTCATCAGAGACTGCTCACAACAATCCTTTTTAAAGATGGTCCATGACCGTCCTTTTAAGGTTCATCAGAGACAGCTCCTAAGTCCTTTTTAAGGACTGTCCTGGACTGTCCTCTTAAGGTTCATTAGAGACCTTATAACGTCTATATTTATTGACGGTCCATGACCGTCCTTCTTTACAGACGGTCCATAACTGTCCTTTAAATGTCCATAGAAATGACGATTCATGATCGTCCTTTAAGTAATATGATGCCCCAAAATAGGACGGCCCTTACGCCGATCCAAAACCGTCCTTTATTGTCTTTTGAGACGGTTTTTGAACATCCTTTTCTCCCAATTTTGGCATAGTGAAAAATGTATTTGAGGCACTTGTGGTCACAAAAGAGCTCGAAGAGCTTTAATGCGAAGATGACTACCGCCAATTCTAGGTCATAGTTGGGGTAGTTTTCTCATGTTTCCTCAACTGTCGCGATGCATAGGCAATCACTCTGTCCTTTTGCATAAGAACACAACCCAAACTAACATGATACACGTCGGTGTATATAGTATATCTGACCCCTTGCTCTGTCAATACTAGCACGGGTGCAGATGTCTGCTTGTCCTTTAATTCCTGAAAGGCTGCTTCTATTTTCTCGTTCTAAGCAAACTTAAGATCTTTCCGAGTGAGTTGCGACAACACTCGGGCTATCTTGGAAAAATCCTTAATGAATCGACGATAATAACTAGCAAGTCCAAGAAAACTCCACACATCTGTAACCGAATCAGGTTGCTTCTAGTCTTGAACCGCGGCCACCTTGGCAAGGTCCATGGCTATTCCTTCCTTGGAAACCACGTGCACCAGAAACTTGACTTCTTCTTTCCAGAAGTTGCATTTCCGGTATTGTGTAAATAATTGATTCTTCTTGAGAGTATTAAAGATAGCTCGTAGGTGTTCTTCATGATCCTTCTAACTCATGGAGTATATTAAGATGTCATCTATAAACACGATGACGAATGGGTATAGATATAACCGAAACACCCAATTCATGAGGTCTATGAACACGGCCGGTGCATTTGTAAGTCCGAACGGCATCACGAGGAACTCGTAGTGCCCAAAACTGGTTCAGAATGTTATTTTCTTCACGTCTTCATTTCTAACGCGCAACTGATGATACCCGGACTATAGGTCAATTTTGGAGAAATATTGTTCTCCCTTCAACTGGTCAAACATGTCATCTATCATGGGCAGAGGATACTTGTTCTTGACGGTGATGTGATTCAATTTGTGATAATCAATACACAATCGCAGCGAACCGTCCTTTTTCTTTACAAACAACACAGGTGCTCCCCAAGGAGATACGCTCGGTTATAAGAAACTTGAATTCAATAGATCATCAATCTGTGTCCTTAACTCCTCCATTTCATATGGAGGCATGCGATACGTCGGTAAAGAGATAGGTGTCGCACCTGGCACTAGGTCGATGGCCAAATCGATCTCGCGCTGAGGAGGTAGCATAGGGATCTTTCTGAGTATGTCCGTGAAGTCTTGGGCTACTGGCATATTCCCAAGTGTCGGACCCCCAACATTTTTCAATAAGGAAGCGTAACAACGGATGCGAAAAGGGCAACTAACCTAAACTGGGAAAGTGAAGGCTGTGCCCTCAAGCCCATGTGTTGTCACTAATCTGGTTTCACAATCGATCTCTACCTTTATTCCATTGAGCCAATCCATGCTAAGGATGACATCGTAATGGTATATCGTGGTGACAATCAGGTTAATGGACACCACCTTGCTTCCTAAGTCTACTGAGCAATTCTTATACAGCTTAGTGGCGTCAGTAAAAGTTCCTGCTGCTATGATAACTCTCACCCCAACCATAGGGGTAGTACTCAACCTCAAACGCTTGACTACATAGTATGATATCATCAAAATAGTGGACCCGGTGTCCACCAACAGAAATACAGGTGTACCTTGAATGTGGGCAGTGACTTCAAAGGCTAAAGGCACTACAGTTGCTGACTCAGATGCTTCAACTGCAAGTGCATATACACGCGCTTGTTGAGAATGATTGGGTTGCACTGCCATAGGTCATTGAGGCGGCCTGGTTCTCTTCAATCTTGGCCACGTAGGCTTCTAAGGTGGCCCAATCATGACGGCTTCATGTGTAGTAGTAGGAGGTCCCCTATCTGAGTCTTGGGCCTCCCTTTCTTCTTCCTACTCTTCCTCTTCATTTCCCTCTTCCCCAATGCCTTCTTCCTCGCTGCCTTCTTCTATTTCATTTCCTTCCTCATCATCACTACTTTTTTTCTCTTCGCTTTCTTCTTCTATTTCGTCCCCATATTCATCGAGTCGGGCTTGATGTTGCCTAGGGCCGACACCCATATTGTTGAGTGTAGTCTCACTGATGAAGTAGATGGGTGCAAGATTTTCCATATTTAGTCTGAAACCAAAATTTCTAGCTATCTCCCAGATAAGTCGGCTTAATGAGAGTGAGGCATCTCCCCGAGTAGAGTGTGCGGTCCTGATTATCTGTGATAAGGTGAAGGTAGGCAAACACAACTTATCTACCAGTCCAGCTCTGTACAGGAAGTCTACCGTCAAACGAGTGCATTCTGTACAGTTGGTCCACCTAGGATACACGTTGTACGTGCATATGTGGTGGAGTAGGCAGAAGTCTGTTGTCATTTTAGTCAATGGGAGGTTATTGTCTCACCTCCAATGAGTCAGTCGACCATAAAGAAATCGCGTGTAGCGATCTCTCTCTCATCTACTAGTGAGATGAGATGCACTAACATGTACCACACCACGCTCAATCCCCATGATACAGGCCATCACATCTATATTGACTATGGCCTCCTGCCTTCCCAAAGGGATAGTAAACTGAAGCGACACCAGTAGTGGGTTCTGTATGTGTGCATAGAAGGCTCGTACGGTGCCTTCATTTACATGAGCCTTCCCTTCAAACATTGGGCCCCATCTGGTCTCCATTAGAAGGTCAATCACTGGATACAGTCCAAATAATCTCTCATGGACATGCACTTCAAAAATAACTTTGCGGTCACAAAACTTACCAAGTCCGGTGCCGGCCGGTAGAGATCTTTCGAGTGGGATTTGAGGATCGAGATCCCATTTCATTCTTCGCTCTCTCTTAGTGCTCATGCTAGCCTCGGTGCTCACCTTCTTCCTCGAGCGGCTTGGACGGCCCAGTCCAGCCTCATCCGGGGCCTCTCTTCTCTTTCCCATAAGGGAAAAGAGCGTTGAGATTGAGAAGATGGCAATCATGAGCTCAAAGAGAGCCATGAAGTTGGAAAACTTGAAGGATGAGATGGGTTAGTGGGTTTTAAAAGTTATGAGACACAAAAGAGGGCCTTTGTGCTCAAGTGCGTGTGAATAAGGAAGATGGAGGATTGTAAGGGATGGGTTTCGGAGAAATAATGGTGGAGGGGTGGAAGATGTGGAAGAAATGGAAGGTTAAGTGTATGGAAGAGTGGATTTTAGAGAGAAAGATGGTTTAGACGGTGTTAGAGGTGTGAAAAGGGGTTTGAAATAGGATATAATGGGTTTAGGGGGTTAAAGGGGTAGCAAAGGGGGTCCCACATGGGAGGGCCCCACATGGTCAAGTAGTGGGCGATGCGCTGCCGGCCGCGCAGTGCCGCCATGGCCCGCTGTGGAACCTGGAAGTGGCCACCCCCTCCTGGGGTGTTGTACATGTGTGGGGGACCTCCTAAGTCCCACCGTAAATTGTAATTCGGGCCCCTATGTCCGTGTGATGTGTTTTCTCGGTCCAACAAGTGCATATTCACTTTATTTTTTGTTTTAAGCGTGGGATTCACCGAATTGTCATGCAAACCTGTCGATTGACGACCTAAAAGGGACTGAGCTCATTTCGCATGATCTCGGACACGTACAACTACATTACAATGGTCAATTTTGCCCCTCGGTGAAACTTTGGGATCCTACAATCATTTTTGCATTTCAACGCCCTCTTCCTAAGTCAGAGTGCGTTTAGAGTCCGTCATGTTACCTATAACCCAGGTCTAGTTTAATCTAAATCATGCTCTGATACTAACTTGTAACCTCCTAGATTTCGAGGGTCAAGCAAGGCTCAACTCCTGAGATCTAACGCATCACTTATGCAATATAGATAATGATGTTTAAATGTTGTTCATACCAATGCCTTAGACATGAGTGGGATTATACTAAAATGACATATCATACTCCAAAGACAATTAAATTTAGAAAGCGGAAGACTGAAACACATATATGTAAGTATGTAAGGGTGTCGCAACCTCCAGAGTATGAGTATGATACCAGGCTGAATATTAACATGTATTGTTCAAAATTTACAAAATAACAAAATGTAAATATCCAACTAATCTATGTAACCTTATAATCTTGTCGAATCAATACAAGGTTTACATAAACTCGCCTAATAGTTGAACATAGGAGAATTCCTCCTCCTCATCTATGAAGTCCAGATCAGCTGTATAGACTCCGGCATCACTTGCATCTAAACCAGAGTCTGGTTGGTGTTTTAAAACACCGTCCCAGAGTGGGAGTGAGTGATCAACTCAGTGGTACTATAAGGCAAAGGGTAACATGTTATCAATTCAATCAAGAAGTAATGGTAAAGCAATACAACAATCACTTCCTAGCTACTCTTGTTAATACAGGGATGGTGTGCAGTAATGATGCATGCCCTTGAACAAAGCTCCCTCAAAAGTGACTCCGTCAACCGTTCACGCATGACAAACTCCCTAAACATACAACTTCCTCTCCAAAGCAGATGCAATGCAGTGCATGGTCGTGTTAGCTAAGTAATTAATTAGGCTTATCCATACAGCGGATTTGGAAAGCCAAGGTACCTCCCTTTATATCATTAACCCAAACCAAAGGATCCATTTAGGGCCGTCAATCGTAGTTAATCACATACGATAGGCAAGTTGTAAAGCATCACCCCTAATGAAAAGCAGTGGATAGGCAAATTTAAGAGTTTATACTCGAGGTTACTACGAGGAGGCTCGTCACCTCAGTGTAAGTCGACAACTCGAATACAGTGTCTCATACCAACGTATTCGGCTCACAAGTTTGGGTTGCTCACTGGTCACTACAGGGAGGCTCGTCACCCCATTGTAGGCCGACAGCTCAAACACGATGTCTCATTCTACCATGCCCGGCTCATGAGTCTTAGTGGATCATGGTACCATGGTTGAAACGGGTCTTTACATTGGTAAGTGGTACCTTAGATTCAAGCAATAGTGTCCATACATGGTAAACACAAAATAGGCCAATTAGTTTATTTGACGTGTTCAACTGGTACAGGTGCATGCCGAGTTAATCGACATGGAGCGCATAAGCACTCCATGTAGCCTAACCACTGTCGATAATTGTCGTACGACCCAGATTCATCGAACGTATCTATTGTGGCGATGCTAGTTCGACCACTCAAATGGGAATCTTTACCGATTGCCTAGACCACGTTGTACTCCTAATCTTACTCAAACGTAGCATGTAAATACATATGTTAATCATATTAATATTTGACAAATAATTTAAATCAATATCTCATTTAAGCATTTCATCAAACATATTGAATATGTTACCAAACATTACATTTCATCATAAATTTGCATAATTAAAATTAAGATTACATGAAGGAAACTATACATATAGATAAGGTAATTGAGAATCCTATCTTAATATACTTATTAAATACAATTCACTAACAATTTCTCATTCAGACATTTTATCAAACACTTAGACTACACATTACCAAATACATAGACTAGATTTGTTACGAAATGAACTATAACAATTCATTACACAAAGAGATTGTGATACTTATGACAAGCATGAATCCTAGATTTGTAGTCATGACAGGCACAAATCACAATTTCATATTCATTCAAACATTTTAACAAACACATGGAATGCATCATATATTCAACATAGTTTACACATATATAACATATCGAAAACGTCGTAACTAAGATCATATGGCAGCAATTAAGTTAGACATAAATCATTACCTAACATTGATAGCCTTGAAAACCATAACCTAAACATTTATAGTCCACACCTTTCATCAGAATACTCGTTTCGAACTCCGTTAGAATTCTACGTTCTCGAAAACGGAATGACGGGTACCTAAATCACGAAATAGGTTAGCTAGCTCATCGATTACTCAATCCAACTTTCTAAATCAAGATTAAGGTTGGGATTTTTTACCCAAATCATAGTTAGAACAGATCAGTTAGCTATATGTAAAGGCGATTCAGTGCGTGGAGTAGCAGGAAAGGATCACTGCAGCAAACCCCAAGGATTTCCCCTCACTCCCTACTCTTTTCTCTTTCTTTCTGTCTTTCTCTCTCCTAAGGTTAGAGAAAATTCGTATGGGATAGATATGGGGTGATTTAAGGACTTTATATAGGCCCAGAACTAGTACAAATGGCCCCAGGGCCATGGTATACTTAGGTTATAGTCAAAGGGCGTCTGTTTCAAACGAACGGGGCTCACCTGGAGGTCCACTACTCACTTACAGGGCAGGGTAAGTTCCCTGATGATGGATCTCTGCCAGGATGTGGTTTTAACACGACCTATATTAGATCAACCGTGAAGGACTTGTATCAGATCAATGGTCATTATCACTCGATCAGGGCCACAAGTATACGGATATGTGCAGGGAAATTTCCCTAATCCATGGGTAAAGTTCGGTTAGAAACTGACGGTCTGAAATCCTCAATTTCATGCGTAAGCCAATGGCCTAATTTACTTAAGTTTCATTACATTTTACAAAAGTATTCACATTTCTCACACACTTTAATCAGGGCTCAAGTTATGTGTTTCTGGACATTATTTGGACTCGATTTCCACGATGGTTGTCAAGCCCAATAAGACAGTCATAATCCTATTGTTTCGCGGTAATTGGACTTTCGACCTGCGGTCCAGGTCTGATACAGGGTTTCAATGTGCTCTCAAGAGCAACGGGCTTTTGGGATTTCTCTTAGGTTTTTAAGTAATGTTGAGTCAGCGATTTTGATGGTTTTAGGTCTTACCGTTTGTATAAATAGTGGTTCAAGCTAATCCACTGATTAACTCAATTTAGTACTTAATTAATTTTTGTCTAATTTCTATAGAATACGGTCCTTAGGGATTTCTGGCTGAGGTGGTACTCGGGCCTTTGTACGGATTTTTTTGAGACGTTACATTCACCTTGCCAAGGTGGTACTGCAGGTCAAAATCATACTCCTTCAAGAGCTCCATCCAACGCCTCTGTCTCATATTCAGCTCCGACTGAGAAAATAGATACTTCAGGGTCTTGTGGTCGGAGAAGAGCTCGAACTTAATCACATAAAAATAGTGCCTCCACACCTTCAGTACGAAGACAACTGCTGCCAACTCTAGATCATGAATGGGGTAGTTCAGCTCGTGGACCTTAAGCTGGCACGAGGCATACACCACTAGCTTCCCGTGCTGCATTAGGACAACACCCAAACCAAGTCTCGAGGCATCTATAAAAACAAGAAGTCCATCACTCCTAGAGGGAAGAGTGAGGATAGGAGTGGACGTGAGGTGATCCATCAACTCCACAAATTCCTTCTCACAAGCGTCACTCCAGATGAACTTGATGCCCTTCCTAGTCAACCTAGTCAGCGATGCTGTAATGCGGGAGAATCCCTCAATGAATCATCGATAGTATCCCGCTAGACCAAGAAAACTATTAATCTTAGACGCATTCCTGGACTGGCCCCACGGACGCACTGCATCAATCTTTGAGGGGTCCACAGCGACACCTTCCCTCAACACCACGTGACCTAGAAACATTACCTCCTCCTACGAGAACTCGCACTTCTTCAGCTTCGCATAGAGCTAGTGGGCACGGAGGGTCTCCAAAATAATCTGTAAATGCTGCCCGTGGTCCTCCTGGGTCCTCGAATAGACCAGAATGTCATTGATGAAGACTATAACAAATTAATTGAGGTAAGGCTAGAAGACCTCATTCATCAACTGCATAAAGACAGCAGGCGCATTGGTCAGCCCAAAAGACATGACCAGAAACTGGAAATGACCGTAGCGCATCCAAAAGGCTGTCTTTGGGATGTCCTCCTCCCATACCCAAATTTGATGATAGCCGGACTGCAGGTTAATCTTAGAAAAGAACTATGCACCCTATAGCTGATGAAATAAATCATCGATCCTCGGGAGTGGGTATTTGTTCTTGATTATGACTTTGTTGAGCTCGTGGTAATCCACGTAGAGCCTCAACGAGCCATCCTTCTTCTTCACGAACAATAATGGGGCTCCCCATAGTGAACTGCTTGGATGAATAAAACCTAACTCCTACAACTCGTCTAACTGCGCCTACAGTTTTCATAACTCTATCGGTGCCATACGATACGGGGCCTTTGAGATAGGCACGGTACTGGGCACAATATTTATCTGAAGCTCTATTTGCCAGCGTGGTGGCAACCTCAAAATCTCCTGGAACACATCGGAGAAATCACAGACAATCGGCCACTGATCGACACTCCCAGACACTGACTCCTTTACTACACAGGTCGTCAAACTAGACAGTGGCTCAAATCTGGGCTCAGCAATGAACTGGAATAGCGGCAAGCTAGGTATACAAAACGTGATTGTCTTCGTAGAGCAGTCCAATATATCATGATACTCGACAAGCCAATCCATGCCTAGGATAACGTCACACTCAGACATCGGCAACAAAAACAACAGGTAGAAAGATATCCCCAATCAGAATGGGGTAAGATGAACAAAATCGGCCCAATACTGCAGTCTTTCCTAAGGGAGTTGATACTGACAAAGCCTCATGAGCGGACACCAATGGTATACCAGTCAATCGGCAGAACTCCTCAACCACGAAAGAATATGATGCTCTAGAATCGAATAACACACACGTAATACAAGCAAAGATAAGAATAATACCCTGACTACCCCTCCTGAAGACTAAGAGTCCTACTGAGTGGCGTAGAATCTGCTTAGGGCCGGTGGGGGAGGTGTCTATCCCCTCTACATCTGCGGTCTCTACTGTTATTGCAGCCGGTGTGGCGGCCTAACCTACTACCTCTGCTGTTGCGGGGGAGGCCTTGGAGCTGGTGCTGTGGTCGCTGCTATTGCTGTAATGGAGGCTAATATGGGGGCTATTGTGGTACCCTCTGCTACTGCTACTTTTAAGGATGGGGATACTTGTAATTACAATGTCTCATCCTACCACAACCAAAACAAACTCCAGTGAGTATACCCAAAGATGATGCCGGCTGTGCTGCTGGTGCTTAAAATCCTGGATGGCCTATACGCCATTGGTGCTGATGCTGATGGTAACTACTAGAGTGCGCCTTCCTCTTCCGATCTCCTCCCTGGTCACGGGTCCTCTGGAAGGTAGCCCAATCATCCTCATAAACCAAAGCCCTCTAAAAAACCTGATCGAATGTCGTAAGCAGGTGTCTGACCACACGACTCCTGAGAGAAAGACGCAAGCCGTTTACAAAACGGTGGGCCTTCCGCCTCTCATCATCCACCAGGTAAGTAGCGAATCTGGACAAAGCAACAAAATGTGCCACATACTGCGACACGATCATCTCTCCCTAAACAAGCATCTCCGAAAGTGTTATGTTGATAAACCCTGAGTATTGTTAAATTTTGGTGTGCCAAACCATTTCAAGTTTGTATCTTGATGTGTATCAAGCTTGTTTATATGTTCACATTGAATCTTCGACGTTCGTTCTGTTCGTGCTGAATTTATCTTACTGATATCTATGACAAACTTGTGGAGATCTTCAAACTGGAAGAAAGTGAAGACTTAATGTTCAAGAACATTGTGGTTCAATATCTGGAACCAAAAAATTTTAAGAACTCAAGACCTATTTGAAGACTGTGTTCAGTATGTTGAGTTCAAGCGTAAAATTTAAAGCTGCTGAAGTGATTGATAGTTTGATGGTTCATATGTTCTATCTCACAAGTAAGGTATGATTGACCTAGATTGACCTTAGATCATTTAATATTTTCGGTCGGTCATTTTAGTCATTTTATAAGTGTAAAATTTTGTTCTTTCGACTAGCCCTAGCACTGGCTCAACCAGTCCTAGAATTTCCTCGACCAGTCCAGGATTTGTTATGAATTTTTAAAATTTTTCCATTGGTCTACAACCAGTCCTGGAAACTGCTTGACAAGTCGTGTGAATAGTGCTTGACTAGTTGTGCAGTGCTCGACTCGGTTTCCAACGAGTAATCTGGACTCACACGACCAGTCGTGTGGTGTCCACGACCAATCGAGCAGGCCACTCGACTAGTCGTGGGACCTATAGGCCAGTCGTGCGACTGAAAAATCTTATCACGCCAGAATTTTTAAAAATTTGTTTGGATAAGGTCAGTCGTAGCTAACCAAAGGCCAGTCTTATATTGAAAAGGGATATTCGATTTACCCTTTTATGAGATCAAAATCAAAGCAAAGCCCTTTTTGATTTAATTACAAATCATCTAAACTTAGAACCCTATATACTTGTGAGACCGAACGTTGAACATCTACGTCGACATCAAGTTGGTTTTTCTGGACTGCTTCAAAAGCGTCATATAGATAAGTATTTTACTTTTGCTGTAATTCAATTTTATTTGTTTGGTTGGTGAGATTGCTCTAGAAAATCTCTATTTGTGGTTTGTCTGAGGTGATCCAAAAAACTCAGAGCGTGGGGTTTTTGAATTGTGTAAGCCCCCTTGAAATACACAATTATGAAGGTTTTAGGTGAACCTTGAAAAACCTATTTTGATTAGTGAGCGCTAATATCCCGAGGGAGTGGATATTAGGAGTGGAGTAGTTGTGTGGCTGTTGTTTAACAGTTGGTGTACATACAAGCGAACCACTATAATTCTTCATGTTTGGTGGATGTGTGGTTTATTTCTTTATCTTTTATTATTCAAGATTGTGGGATGTATTTGTGGATGTGAATGTTGTAATCTTTTCATTTCAGCATTGTGTGGTGAATGTTGTAATAGATTAGTTTCTATTCATATCCTCTTCAGTTTGATTTTTTGATGCTCACCCATGTTCTAGTAAGGTTGTCCTGCCATAAACCAGTGGTTTTTGGTGTCAGGTTGTCCTTAGAACAAAGTTGGTATCAACCTCTCAATACTTGACTACTGAGGTTGTTATTTTCTTTAGTTAATTGCATTTATTTGGTTATCTTATTGTTTATATTTCGCTTATTAAATTTTATTTGGCATAGTCTTATTCACCACTTGTCTAGGACATATTACTTGGCCTTTAAAGTCTCAAACTCCAATGCTCGCTGCTACTAAACATGTTCGAGGAAGAACTTCTGGTCGAAACGGTCCACGAAGTCCTCCCAAGTCCATACAAAATCTCTCCCAGCCAATCGAGAAATAGATGCCCACCAATGCTGAGCCTCTCCCTGAAGAAGGAATACCTCCAACAGAACTCGCTGCTGAGTCGTACACCGCATGGTGTTGAAAATCTTCTCCACCTCGGAGCACCATACTCAGCTGCTGGAGGGTCTAACTCACCCTAGAAATGTGAAGGATCATACTGACAGAAGTCTCATGGAAGAGCACTTGCACGCACCTGCTCTGTCTACTCTAGAGTCTCCACTGAATGTCTGCCCTGTCCCTAGAGGGCAGCTGTGACGGCCTGTAACATCTACTACAACTATTATGCTCTAATGGGTATGGTAGGGAATGTAGGGGTTGCACTAGCCTCAGGCGGAGGTGTAGGAACTGCGAGGGCCTCTGGCATAGGTATAGTAGGGTCCGGTGGGAGAGTAGGAGTAACTGGAGGTGGAACAAGAACCTCTAGAATATGATCGGGACTAAGATCCGCAATAGATGGAGTGAGATGCGCTCGGGTTGCTCGGGTATCATGGGTGCCTCTACCAATCGTGCCTCGTCTAGGTAGCATGATCTAGAGAAAGAATAAAGGGATCCAAGGCTAATGGACATTAGAGAACCAAATCAAAAGAGTATGCACTTGGGACACTACTTGTCCTAAGCTCGAACCAGATATGTGATGTTGTCCTGTGTTATTCCCAACTTATGATCTAATACCAACTCCTGTCACGTCCCAAATGTGAAAATCGGGCTCACAAAATTCCCGATTGCCAAATTCGGTGCCGACAACCTCTGTAGTACCCCATTTTCGGCTCCTGACACCCATTCACCAGATTCCAATCCTAGGATCCTACGAGGAGGATTTCTATAACATAAGTTTGTTTTATAATCAGCATAACCAAGATCATAACCCACAAATAATAACCACTTGTACACCATCACAAAATCCATGAAGAATAAAAACTTTTATAATACAAGGCGCACAAAAGGAAAGATACAATGGTTATAACAAAACTCCAAAAGAAAGCTCCGCAGCACGCTCCTGCTCCTGCTATAGCCTAGAATCACCTACACACATCAATTGTGCATAAGCTTATAGAAAGCTTAGAGGGCGGTGTAAGTGTGTGTGGGATAGGTGCCAAGTATGCAATATTAGAGTATGCAAAAAATGCAGGCAAGACCATGAATACCAACAGTCGTAATAAGGCTATGCAATACCATACAGGAGTGTCATCAGCCATCCAAAGGCTAGGCAATGCAGGTCCTATATAGCAAAATGTCATATGTGATATGCAATGCGATCATGGCAGTCCTCATATCAAGTCCATATATCAGTACAATTCCTCTTTGGAAAATCACCGAGGTCAAATACACTCCACACTGACTGTCGCCTCCCTAGCCATGCAGCCCAGCGAGCATAAGAGACCTCACTACCTGCCTGTACTCAGCCAACACCTACAAGGCTTGCTGGTAGTAGAATCATTTGTGAGCTGGTCAAACTTAGCCTAACTTATATCCCCCTCACTCGGGCGGATAAGGCCGCACCCCTTCCAACCGACCATGATATAGTGGCAGATGCGACCTAATGGTAACGGCACTGGTGCTCATGTTTTTCACTTGGTCTCGACATTAGAGCATCTCCTGGTAGCAAAAAGGTTCTGGGACTTTCACCCAAGAACATCCTACGTGTCCATAGTGCCTGCAGAGGCTATGACCCTGATGATGCTAGGGAAAATAATAATCTGTGTCAACCACTATTATCCCCAAGAAGGCAGCCCATTAAGGAGTCTAGCTAAGACAAGGCCTGTGGCCCGAATGCAACCATAAAAATGAAATGGGCATCAATATATACATCTTACATCACATGATGGGCCTCAAGAAAATGGCTCAAAGCCTACATACATTAACATAGGCCTAAAAAGGGCAAATCATGGCCTAAGTACAATGGCCATCGAATTCATGCATTATGATAAACCTAATGGGAAGCCCATATGCCCAAGTACATAGGTAAGGCATATCTAAATTGGGTCAAAATGGGCCTTACAATATCAGCCCAAAACTGGCTAAAAATATATGGGCATCAAGGGCTCAACCACATACACATTTCTACCCATAAGGTCCAGCATAAGGTGAAAACAGCCCATTCACAAGAATTGGGCCAAGGCTAGACATTCTAGCCCACCTGGACCTGCTGGACAGCCCAAAAAAAATCTGGACTATATTTGGTCCTCATTAATCGACTTGAAGTGGGCCTCACAAGGCACTAATTAAGCCCAAAAATCTCAGAAATGAATGCATGGTATATGTACGCAAGTCTCTCCATCTGGTGGGCCTCACAACCTCACAACTTTCAGCTACATGCAGGAAATTATTATTTTTCTTAAGGCCTCGCTAGACATTCAGCCCACCCAACTTCCTAGGCCTGCTAAAGTCCAGCAGATGGTAAATTTGGGAGAATATCAATTTTATAAAGATCCTTAGTTATCATAGTGGGCCCCACTGGATGGGAAGGTGAAGATGCAACACATAAATTAAGTGGGCCCGCTGCTGGACAGTCCAAAATACTAGGCGTCCCAAATGGGCTGGGCAGTACAATGGCCTGGACGGCTGGCCTAAAACAACACTAAGGTGGGCCTCACTTAGGGACGTCCCACCAGAGAGAGGACCATGTCCCAGTGGGCCACACCCAGGGAGGAATGACATGGATAAAACACATCATCAAGGTGAGCCATACAAGGGAGGACGGCCAGCCCTTTTGCTGGATGCTAGCCCAGTTGGACCGTCCACCAGGGATTGCTGTCCCAGCTCCAATAAGCCAAAAAATGAGTGGTCTAGATGACCCACATGCACTTGAGGAGGGTCACAACAAGGTGGACCACAAGATGGGTAAAGAGGGAGGCTACAAACTCATACAAACATGAAACCAAATTCTGGACAGCAAGGTTGTACAATAAAATATACTGCTAGAAATTTATTGTTGTCCTTGCATGGTACATCCAATGGATTAGGCCCATGCCTACCCAAAAGAGGGAAAAAAAGGGGTGGAGAGCATGTTCCCATCAAAGTACAGTAAAGTGGGGTCTATAAAAATGGCCCAACATCCCCAAAAATCAAACTGTACCTGTGTTTTCCCCTTTATACATAGGGCTGGATGGTCAAAAATTTTGACCATCCCACCTTTTGGGCCTACTCCTTTGGCTGTCCATTCAAGGATGGTTGGAGATGGGATTCAACATACGTCAAGGTGGGGTCCACACCTCCAAGAATCACCCTTCAATAAGTATAAAACAAGCCCACATGCATGGCCAAAACTGAAGCCAAAGATCAACAACACTAGTCGAGAAAATAGCCTAGAAATTTCTAGACAGCAATATATGGCTGAACATCTCTATTCATAACTGGCTATACAAGGAGAAATACCCCACATAAATAATGATATGGCCTACCTTAGTGGGCCCCACAAACCCCCAGACCAAGATCCCATATCAAATCACCTTTGATGCATCAAATGGGCAGCAAGTGGGACACCTAATGTCCAGAAAATGGACAACAAGGGCTGTCCCACCTTGTTGGATAGTCTGGACATCCTTGGCTCACTAGGTGGACCACACACATAAAAATTACTAATAGAGGAAGGGAGAAAAGTTCTCAGCCATAGGAGATGGGGCTCCGCTACAATTGAGTCCCTCTCCATCATCACAACCACACACAATACATTATATCAAGATACATCTTGGATCTACACATGCATGGGCCTAGAAATCAAAATCTAAGGTGGGGATACCACCCCAACTATGGATCTAGGGTCTAGATGACCCAAATCATGCCATGAATCAAGAAAATTACCATGATGGGGCCTATAGAGAATGGCCTCATTAATGGATCATGCATGCACAAGGTGGGCCGTTGGACACACCCATAGAGTCATGGGGGACCTCCACCATCGATTAAAGGGCCCCACAAGCTCCCAAAAAAGGAAAATAAAGATCTAAATAGAAAAAAATAAAAAATCTACTCTAGAGGATCACCCACCTCAAAGATCTTCTAGCTTTCTCCTACCACCAAGCTCCTCTAGCTCCAAGGATTATGGATCAACAATTGAGATGAGGTTTCAAGGGTTAGATTGAGGGAGATTTTGGAGAAAAAAGGGCTGGAATTTTTGAAAATGGTGGGACGTCCAAGGCTCTCTAGCAAATAGGGGGAGTGAAGAATGAGGGAGAAGAGAGGGGTATGAGGAGATGTAGCAGGCTCATGATGGGTTTGTAGGTAATGATGGGTTTTGGAGAAGCAAAACTATCATTACTCATGGGAAGAGGGAGTCATGATTAGTTTTGAGAGGAGAAGCCTATAATTGCAGAGTAGGTTTGGGGCTAGGCTAGGCTAGCTAGGTCATGATGGAGTAGATGATGTCTTCACCTAGGGGGCATGCTGTGAGACCCGACCTGAGTTCACATGTGTTGTGTGTGAGTATGCATCTTGTTCATTTTGGTCCCGCGGTCCTACCGGTCAAATTCCGGTGACCCGCGACCTTTGGATAGTATTTGTGGTCATCCTTGAGTCCGGTCACATAGACCGACTCAGATCAGCCCGAGACCTATGCCATTGCATCCGAATCGTCGCCGCGGTTCTAACGCCGTGTCTCATGCATGATTCCAACATGCGCATCTTATGATATCGACTCGAGCTTTTTTTCCATTGATCATGATTGTGGACCCCACTCTAGGGTGTGCACATTTTTCAAGGTGGGGCACCTTATGTGTACTTTCTCCCATAAAGCCACCCTACCTAGCTACTAGCCTACCTAGGCCTAGCAAATCCATGTGATATTTCTTCCAAAACCCATCATTACCTCCTCTAATCTAAAAAGCCATCATTTATTTTTCCTCCCAAGCTCTTACATGGCCATCATGACTTTGCTTTTGCTCTTCCCTAGCCAAGAGAGCAATGAGTGCATTGGTATACACCCCTCCCTCCTCTCTCTCTCTCTCCCTCTCACTCTCATTTCCTCTCCCCTTGCAAAAACGTCCAGCCCCCTCTCCCCATTCCAGCACCTTCTTCCTCCTTTCCTCCACCATCTAGCCATCAAAACCCCATCTACAACCTTCAATCACCTTCCCCTTGAAGCTATGAGCCTAGATCTTGGAGTTTGAAGGCATCTTTAGATGTGGGTGCTCCTCTAGATGTAGAAATCTGATTTCCATGGCTTAGATATTTTCTTTCTTTCATAAGGTAAGTGTGGGACCCACCAATCCATGGTGGAGATCCCACACAATCCCATAGTTGTGGCCTAATGGCCAACATTATGCATGCATGATCCATGCATGGGGCCTTTCTCTATGGGCCCCATCATGGTAGCTTCCTTTCATATCATATCATGTTTGGGTCATCTAGACCTTATAACCATGGTGGGGTTGGCATCTCCACCATACATTTTGATCATAAGCCATGCATGTGCAAGAACCATGTTGTAAATGTGAATCTATGTATCATGTGTGGTGGGAAGGCTCAATAGTGGTGGAGCCCTTCCCCACGGCCAGATTACTCTTCTTTCTCTCCTTTCCCTTATTTTTCATTTCCTGATCATGGTGTATGGCCCCCCTTGTGGACTAAAAAAAATCCAGCCACTCAAAAAAGGGAGGACGCCCATGGCATTCCACCCTATGACTTGTGGCCCTAAAATCTAACTAATTGGGGCACATGTAAAGGTATTTTGGATGGAGGGATGGTCTAGATAATTGTGGGGCCCACTAGGGTGGTCCATCCTCTAATTAACTAGGATTAAATCCCATCTTAATTACTGTTTATAATTATTTTATTCCAAGCTATATTTGTTGTCTAGAAACTATCAGGACAAATTTTTGGTCCACCTTAAGGCCTGATTTCTGGTAATTTGATGGGAATACTGATACTATTTTATAAGTTATTCTTGTAGCTGCATGACCCACCTACAATCATACCAAATTTCAGCCCCAATGGACCCCATTTGGGCATCCAAAAGGGTGGGCTAACATAGGGGACTGCCAAGAATTTCGGTTGTGTAGTCTAGCAGCATAGTCCCTTATAAACTAAAATTTAAAAATACTTTCTCAGATGGTAGGCCATCTTTTTAGGTTCCACCTTGTTGTAGGCTTGATGAGTGACCTTGGGTCCAAATTTCAGAAATTTTAGAGGCCCAAAACCCACCCATTTGGATGGCCCAAATTCAGTACAGCAACATGTATGTTGCAGATTTTATTCTAACCTTGTTGTCTTCTTTGCAACCATGAAACTTATTGGGCCTAGCCCATTAGAGTCTTTATCCATGTCTGGGGGGCCCATCTTAAGATGTTTCAGAGGCCCTTGGGCTGTGATTGTGGGTCCACGTGGCTAGACCAGCAGTCCATGATGGACGTCCAGCTGGTGGATGCCCACCATGGGTTGACCGTCCTTGGTCAGGCACACCATGATGTATCTTGTTTCTCCATGCTGTCCTCCATTTTTGTGGGGCCCATGGGTTTACGGTCCACCCTAGGTGAACATCCCATGTGGGGCCCACTTGGGATGTGAGAGCCCACCTTAATGTAGAAGGCTAGACCATCCATAGCTTGGGTCGTCCCACCCTTAGGATGACCTTGCCTTGGGCTATTAGGCCTGCATTTTAGCGGCATGGACCACTTGTAATATGTGTTGTACATCCCCCTCTCATCTGGTGGGACCCATAGTGATGTGTGTAGGCCATCAGGAATTAAATACACTATAAATTAATTTATTTGCTGGACTCCAACAAACCCAGAAAATGGGTGGGTTGGAAATTCAACAATGGGCCCAATGTTGCTGTCCACAAATGATTGTTTTAGGGCAGCATGGCCCACCAGATTTGGGGGTGATTTAATTAGTTATCTTGCCTTTTTCCTTTAGTATTTTTTGGAGTAATTAGTTCTCATCTGAGGCCCACCTAAGTTGGGTTTTTAGTGGATCATTGTATGTGGTTAATTGACTAGTTCCTTAGGCCTTTTGGACTGGAACATTTTAAGTAGGCTCATTGACCTTTGGGCCTATACTCTTCTACCTATTGTGATGGGTATATGGGCTATGATATGCAAGTAGTTGGGCCCTTGGCTGCTCACTAAATTAACCTTGTACTTGGGCTAAGAAGTGAGGCCCAACTCACTTGTATTAAGTGTGAAATTGCCCACATGGTTGAACTACTGGGCTGCGCATGAGGCCCACTACAATATGTGGGTTTATGACCCTTATGGTTGGGCCCAAACTTTGCTTGAGGACCCACCATATTGCATATGACGTGGGCTTTGTGTATAGCCCATTAGGCCATGGATTGCTTGGGCCTTGGACCTTACCTTATATGCATAGCGGGCTACCTTTTGGGACCTAATTGAGGTTAGATGTCCTCCTCGGAGGCCTTAAGGTAGGCCCATAGGGCCCTTATAGGTGGTTGAAGGCCCACCTCGGACCTCATTAGGGCCGTTTCCTCTATTAAGACTTTATGACTCTCTTAGCTTGTGGGTCACCCCAAAGTATTGGGCCCCCACTAGAGGACTTCACTTATCCTTAGAACACCCGTTTATGTACCTAGGCCTTGACCCTCCTTGGGATGGAGGATTATATATTCTATAGGTAGTGCACTTACATCATTGTGACCCATATGCATCATCTGTGTGTATTGATTGCATTATGTGGTGGTCATTGAGGGGTGGAGTTTCTCCCCATGTGCACATTGAGTGCCTAAAGCTGGTGCATGATCTGTATGTGTGACTCATGCATTGGCATCACATTTCATGATGATACCGCCCTTACTTCATCAAGGCCTTACCTCTGCAGGGATATTCGTGGATGGTCGTATGTATAGACACCGAAAATGATACTTGAGCATACCGGGTGCAATAGATGCCCATGGGTGAAATTTTTAAAACTTCAATGGTACCAAGGATCTGCCCCAACCCCTTAACTGAGTGGAAACTATGAACACACGAGGGCCTTATACCATTACGCCGTGACTCCCACTGTCGTGTAGTCAGTTGGGTAGGGATGTGGCCTTATCCACCTGTGAGGGAGGGTATTATTAAGCTTAGTCTGACCAGCTCATGAAATAGGTCCACTGTCGTCAAGCCTTGTTGGTGATTGGCTATCCACAGGTGGGTAGTGAGGTCTCTTATGTTCATTTGGCTGTGCATGTCTGTAGAGCGGCAGTCATTCCATAGTGTAATGAACCCCGGTGATTTCCTTATAATTGGAAATGTATTTGATATGTGGATTAGTTATGAGCACTGGCATTACTTTGCATCACATTCTTACCAACTGCATAAGCCCTTTCATGCATTGCCTTAGTATGCCACCCATTACTCATTGCATCGTATTCATGATGAGCCTTGGTAAGGCTAGTGGTATTGTTATTGAGCATGTTTCTCTTCCTGTACCTCCTACCATTCTTCTGTGTACCATTATCACACACTTTCACCACCTTCTAAGCTTCTATAAGCTTATGCACGATTGATGCGTGTAGGAGATCCTAGGAAGACGTCGTAGCAGCAGTGCTTGGAGTAGAGTTGAGCTTGATGACTCCAGTGTTGCTGACTATTCTCTCCTTATTCTATTATCTTATGTATGCCCTTTTGGACCTTATGAAAGCTTGTAAAAGTTCAAATTCTTAGTGGATTTTGTGATGCGTGCCTTGTTATTCTCAGATATACTTGTTATGATCTTGGGTATGCTCATATTAGAAATAATTATATTATTATGAAAATCCTCCTTGTAGGATCCTAGGATCGGAACCTACCTCAGGACTTGAGAATGGGGTACTAATGGGGTTGTTATGGCCAGAACCGACCATCAGGCTCCTTGTGAATCCGGTTACCAAGTCTAGGGCATGACACATGCACATGCTAGGTGGGTCCAACAATCATGATTAATGGTCCAAATGATGCACGACCTACATCTTTTGATCTACAACTTGGATTGACGCACAAGACGCGCCATTGAAACTACAACGACGATGCGGTCGCATTAGCATAGGTTTCGAGTTGAATCGGGTTGAGTTTACATGACAGAAATTAAGGATCATTGCAACTGCAACCTACAGGTCATGGGTTGCCAGAATTAGATCGGAAGGACCGCGGGACCTAACGAAATAAAACGGATACCAGGTTAAGGGTCTGACTATATGTATTGCGACAATTCTAGCACAATTAACAATTTTGAAAATCCAATTCAGCATTCACGAACTAAACATATTGACATTAGATATCATTATATTCGTGAATTAGTAAAAGATAAGATTATTTCTTTGGATTATATTCAGACTGAAAATCAACTTGCAGACATTTTTACAAAACCGCTTGACAGAAACAAGTTTGCTAAATTAAAATTAGATATGGGTATGTGCAATATGATCTGAATTGCATGTGTTTATTGGTACTATATTGCATATTTTTATGTTTTTTTTTAATATCAAAAATATGGAAAAATGAACAATTTATGAGGTGCATGACCAGTCGAGTATACACTCGACCAGCCGTGGCACGACCGGTCGAGTTGCTTGAGTTTGGAGCTTTTCATTGTGCAAAAAGCACTTTTTCCTCCATTTTTTCATCTTCTCTAACTAGCTCTACCACGACCGGTCGAACCCACCTTCAATTCCTTCATGGTTAGTGCATTTATTTCATTTTCCTTATGGATTTAGGTTTTTTGTACTTCTATTTCCTTAATTTCGTAGTTTATTTCAAGGTTTTTGGCGGTTTATTGGGGTTTCTAGCAAAATTTTTAATTTTTTTGAAACCCATCTTTCCTTTCTTGCATTACTTGTATTTCTTGTATTCTTTGTGCTATGGAACGTAGAAATAAGAAGAGATTCTCTCGTGGTCCCTCTTCTTCCCGTTCTGCATCAATTATAGTGCGTCATCTTTGTTCACCCGAAGATTACCCCAAATATGTGCAGGATATTCGTCTCCACAATGTAATTGTTGAGTGGATAGCTAACTCTAATCATTTGAGTCCTTTCAATATTGTTCCCCTCCTTGAAGCTGTAGGATGGGCTAACATTTTGAATTGGGGCGGTCCTGCATACCGTTCCATTACGTAGGCCATATTTGCTTGTATAAGTGACTTCTCTACTGAGAATTTAACTTTTACTATGACAACAAGAGAAGGTCATATTGATGTAGACCATCACTTGATATCTGGATTGATGGATATTTCAGTGAATGATGAAGGAATACATATCTCTACGTTAGTTGTAAAACCATCTGAATCAGAAAAAATGAATACTAACTAGAGTGTTGTGCAACATGAATGCGAAATGGAATTCCGAGAATGCGCTCAGTTCCAAATATATGTTACCCAGATATAGAGTTCTTCACCGTATATTCATTTCAAATGTATATCCTCGATCTAGTAACAAAACTGAGTTAACGTCTTTCATGGTTCTTATACTTCACTTGGTTGTTACTGGTGTTCATGTATGTCTTCCATCTCTTATTTGTTACATTATCATTAAGTTTCGTCTCCATCCTAGTATAGTGATATTCCTTTTGCATATCTTATGACTGTCTTAGCTACCCATAGTCTTGTGGTTATGCCTATTAGAGAAGCTCTCATATCCCTCTACCCTTCAACAATTCAAACATTAATAAGATGAATCTGAGGTTGGCTCCTGGCCAAGTTGATGGGGGTGCTGGCGTAGCTACTGAAGAAACTAGAGAGGAAGATGCTTTGCCTCTTGATGATGTTAATTTGGATGACTTATTTGATGAGATAAAATTAGATTTTGCGGCTGATCTAGATTTTCAACCATCTGATTTTGATAAGCGTATGAGATCCTTAGAGGAAAAGGTGGAAGGTAGCATGTGTCCCAAGAAAATCAATTCAAATACATGGGCAAATACCTTAGGCACATTAATAAGGGACTACATTAGATAGATCCATCTATTCCTGCCTCATCATTTGGATCTGACTAGTTTTTTTTTTTTTTTTCTGGACATGTATTAACTCTTTCTACTCTTTGTGTGTTTGGATAATTCTTAGTCTTATACTTTTACTTCTTACCATGTGGACATGATATTATGCCTAAAGTTGATATTATGATTGTCATGGTGATGCTCTTTCTTCTCTTATTTTGTTTACATCTCTTATCTTTATATGTCTTTCCTTATTTATATTATGATAAAAGGGGGAGAAATTGTGGAGATGATTGTGTGATTGTGGAATATGAAATGTAGGGATGTATGGATTTTTTTTACAGGTTCTACAAATCACCTCTCCTAGATTGAGGGGGAGTAATGGAATGAGGGGGAGACGATTGTTGATCATTTTTTGCTCATATAGTGCATGATTTGTTATTATGCGTATAACTGGTGCATGATTCTTTATTTGGTTTTGTTACAAATTTGACAAAGGGGGAGATTGTAAATGCTATAATGTAAATATAGCACCCAAAGAGTTGTCAAATTTTGTCATGCTAAACCATTTGGAATTTTTATCATGCTTTAAGTCGAATTGATCAGGTTTGTGCATTTTAAAGTTGTCTGCATCTTCATTGAACTTGCCTACATTTTCAAGTTGAAGAGAAGATTATTGAAGTTCGTGGTTTCAAGCTCAAATTCAAGAACTAAGGCTTAAGAGCTCAAGTTTAAGTTTGAAGTTCAAATACTATACGCTAAAGACTCAAGAACTTAAGTGTAACTCAAGCTCAAGTTCAAGAGATCGAACTCAAGCTTCACATATCACAAGAAATCAAGGTTCTGAAGCAAATCATGTTTCAATTGTTCCAACTCACAAACAAGGTATGGATGACCCTAGATTGACCATAGGTTGAGTCATATTCATTGCATATTTTATGTAGGTCATTTCATAAGTTTATAGGTCATTTTCTCAACTACTCTTAGTCTTTGTTCGACTAGTCCAAGCTCCGATTCAACTAGTCCAAGTGTTTTTCGACCAGTTTAAGGTTTGTTGTGAATTTTTAAAATTTTTTGTTGGACCCTCGACTAGTCAAGGAGATTGCTCAACCAGTCGAATGAACAGTGCTTGACAAGTCAAGCAGAGTCAACTCAAAGTCCAGTAACATATTTTGGTCCCACTCGACCAATTGAGCAAGCCACTCAACTAGTCGTGTAAGATCTTATCTTATCATGCCAAAAATTTAGAAATGTGGTTGGTCCTTTGACCAGTCGAACCGACCCTTAGACCAGTCGAGTGAATAGTATTTTCACCTATAAATAGAGCACAAATTTCAGAGTTTTTTCATTAATTCTAAGCTAAATCAAGACACCACTTTGAGAGATAATTTTGTGAATTTATTAAGCTATATTGTGATCATTTTAGATTCTTTTTAGCTTTTGTAATTTGATTTTGTGAGCTTCATTCTAATCTTATATTAAAGAAGGGATTTGTGTTTGACCCTTTCTTGAGATCAAAATCAAATCAAGCTAGCCCAGGTTGATTTAATTAAAAATCATTTAGAACTAGAACATTTTCATCTGTGAGACTAGACATTGAACATCTTCATCTACATCGGATTGGTTCTACCAGGCTTCTCCAGAAGGAGAATTTCCAGATAAGTACTATTTACATTTTATATATTGTTTGTGGTTTGGTTTGTGAGGTTGTGCCAGAAAATCTCATTTTTGGTTTTGTCTAAGGTGATCCAGAAAATCTCAAAGTGTGGGGTTTTTGTAATTGTGTAAGCCCAATTAAAGACACAATTGTGAAGGTTTTAAAGTGAACCTTGGAAAAGCTTTTTCATAGTGAAAGCCAATATCCGTGGGTGTGGATATTGGGAGTGGAGTAGTTGTGTGGCTATTTTCTAACAATTGGTGTACACACAAACGAACCACTATAATTCCTGGAGTTGTGGTGGATGTTTGGATTTGCTTATGTTTGTGAATGTTGTAATTTACTTTGAGCATTTGTGGTGAATGGTGTAATTTATTTTATGCACTTGTGGTGAATGTTGTAATAATTTAGTTTATTTTCTTTACCTCTTTATTGGTTTGGGTTTTTTATACCTATAAACATTTTAATAAGGTTGTCTTGCCATAAGCCTTTGGTTTTTGGTATTAGGTTGTCCTTAGATCTAAGTTTGTATCAACCTCTCAAGACTAGTGCATTTGAGGTTGCCATTTACTTGTGCTTCTTTTCTTCTTGATTGTGCTATCTATCCTTATATTCCGCATTTATTTTTAAATTTGGCAAAGTCTTATTCACCCCCCCCCTTAGGACATTCAACTCAGCCTTTTCAAACTTAGGTGAAATTCCCTTAAAATAAGAGAAAATTGAGAACACAGAAATTTCAAATTTTAGACTCCCTTAAGAATTTTAAGTTAGACCCTTGGACCTTAAACTTACATAGAAATTTCTTGGAAATGATTAGGATAGCCATTTGGAAATTAGGTGGATTTCCTTTAGAATTAAGGAAGATTGAAAATATAGATACGCAGTATTCTAGGTCCCTTAGAAAGTTGTTTGGATAATCTTATAAATTATGAACTGCACTTGAGTCCCGTGAAAATTTTAGGCTTAGTCATTTGAACTTAGAAACAAAAACTTTGCTTCCCCTATAAACCACTAGAACAGTGCTGAAACTTTGAAACAAAAATTTTAATTCCCTTTAAAATTATCATGATGATTGTCTGAACTTAGAAACTAAGCTTAAGCATCATGGGGGAACAAGCACCCACTATGTTGTGATCGAAATTATTGAGAACGTCTCTTATACTTGACTTCCAAGTGGACAACTTCGTTTCTCTTTAGAAATGTAGGACCTAAATATTTTTTTTTAAAAATCAGTTAGAAGAAATACCGTCACAATATTTAGCAAATGAAATGAACCTAGGCATATTGGAAATCCCTTGCTACCTCATTATAGATTAGATCAAACATAAGTAATCCCTAAACTTAAATAATCATGCTAAAAAATTTAATTTGAATCCCCAAATACGCCTCTTTACTTAGGAAAGATGTTTCCCACAAATACCAACACGAAAAGTTAGCTAGAGGAAGAGTTATATAATTTTAGGAAAACTTCCAACCCTAGACTGAGTATATCAAGACTAGACTTGAAATCCTAGGTGAATTCAGCAAATTTCAAACTCGAATTCCCACATAGAAATTTTTATCATGATTTTTTTAGTTGTGCATTAGGTGACCAGAGTGCGCACTAGAAGCGTGATGGTCGTTCCTGTCTACTCATGTAAATTTCGGGTGCTCTCATCAAAAAACTAGAATGGTTACAAGATGTTCCCTGTGAGTCTGGGATGATCAAGATCATGGATTGATGAAATCATGTTTACGCGAAGTGTATGTAGTTTAGCTCAAGTTCTAATTCCTAACAAATCTTAATGATCTCAATGCCCTGATCAGGTAGAAGATCGAGATTTAAAAGGATTATGAATTTATACTAACAGATCCTTTGTTCTACGTAGGTAAATGATTGATGTATCGAGCTCAAACCCTCTACAACCATTTATCCATGATAATTCGAACACAGGAAAACAGAAAAATTGTATCGTACTTTAGACAATGGGGAACCATCATTAAAAATAAAATAAATAAAATAAATAAATAAAAAATAAAAAATAAAGATATAATACCATTAGTTGCCACATAAATGAATTAATAACCTTAACAATTGCTATAGAAAAATTTTGATGTTGATAAGCATCGAAACAACTCCCTAGATTTGGCTAATGTTGGAATGATTTCTAACCTTTAGTGGGACTTAGGTGCCTTAGTTAATTTGCTAGATGAGAAACTTAAGGGTTGTGAAAATTTTAAGTAAGGCTCATTGGGATTTCATGCGCAGACATAGGGTACATCTTTAAGATAATTGAACCACTCATAATGTTAATAATTGGAACATACATCATTAAATCTTTAAGTAGAATTTTATTTAATTTTCTTTAAGGGTGGTAGATTGTACTGACCCTTGTCTGAGTAGTAAGTCAAGAGCGCTTGCATATACAAATAAACTCAGTGCGAAGAATTAGCAGATGCATACGGACACTGTAAGATAGATTGTGGTCCACACTTATAGTCGGAGTGCTGAATTTTGGGGGCAAAAATCTCTTTAAGGAGGGTAGTTTGTGACACCCCGTATCTTCCCGTACTCGGGTGCTACCGACTAATCCAATTAGTATAAATAAGAACCTAACTCTCTCGAACATCTGTGATCGTTCTAATCTAAATACACTGTCCATTAGGGTCCGGCTTGAAGGCATATCCCCTGATCGTCCCACTTAGACCATTGGACCACCATCAACCATGGATCTTCATCTGAAAATCCTAGGGCCCTTAGGATTGTTGGAAGAAGTCACTACCCCTAGATCAAGTGATCCATCCATTAAATGGACCATCGCACCTTAGTGAAATGGTGTCAAACCTTGAAGGACTTAATCATGGAAATTCGATCGCGACGAAACTTCACCTAATGATCTATTAGAACAATTAAACCATATATAGTCATTTGCAAGACCTAACTCAGCAAATCTACCATTCATTGGGCCCACGACTTGATGTACGGTGGTTTAATACTTAATTACATGACTTAGCTACCACATTGTGAAAGCAACCGTCAAAACCCATATATGTTAGCTTAGGGACAATTGAAAGTACCAGTGATCAGATAGGGAAATGATCCAACCATTCAATGTTGGTAATTATTAGCCAAACACTGAAATCCTTGTTGTATGGCCCATTGAGCTTTAGATACACACCATCCTTAGGCTAACAACCCTTGTAAGCGGTGTATAAGTGATTGAACATGGTGGATTTGTGAATCGCATCACGATGGACCCCACATCGGTACATGTGTGCATCAGGGGAGCTGCATAGCTATGCACTGGACTAGAGGAACCGGTCATACCTGGTTTGACGAAAAAATTCTGAAAGAAGGAAGTCTTTCCTTCCTTTTTCGCTCCCGCGCTCGGCCGTTTGAACTGACGAACGACCATCCATCTAATCATGATGGGACCCACCATTAAGGATAGTTAGGATGATCAGAACTGTCCATCACGAAGCCCATGAAAATTTGACCAAAACCCAGGTTTTTTCAAATACTAGAAAGACTGTACGCACACACAGGGTCAGTCGTGAGGAGGCTGGCGTGCAGGCAAAGCTGTGTTTTTGGCTGCCCCAAAACCACTCCATTGTGACCAAGGTGGGCCACCTAGGGCCAATCCAAATCGTCCATCTGGTTCAGGCCGTGGGCCTGACCAAAACCTAATTGATCTTACGATATCTCCCATACGCATGGGCACATGATCCTCGGCCAAATGGGAGTTGCGAACAACAATTTTCAAAAATGGAAATCATTTTCTCATTGCTAGCTTAGCAATCCATGTGCTCTCTCTCCAATCACAACCAACCATATCAGGCGAATCCCAGCCCTTCATGCTAGGTTTTCTCTTCATAAAGAGAAGGAGAGAGAGTGTCGGCCATTTTCCTCCTACCACCGAACCCACCGAGCTAACCTACATAGAGCTTCAGGAAAACATGTCCCCAAGCCCCCTGGAGTTCATCTAGACCTTCTGCTGAATCTAGATCGTAGGAAGAAGCACTAGAAGCAAAAAATGCCATTAATGATAGCTTCTTCTTCTCCGTTCGAATCGCACCAATCGAGGGTGATTTCTGGTCAGATTCAAAGCTCCCTTTGGCTAGAGATGGAAGAAGGAAAGAAAGGAAGAAAAGAGAAAGAAAAGAAGAAGAAATACGAAGGAGAGTGGTGTGGCTGTTGCACCATGCCAACATGAGCCAACCCACTGCCGAGTTCGGTGTCGACTTTGACCGAAACTGCTCAGGTCCTACGAACAGGTTTGAGGTAGAATCTGATCAGGCTAGATGCTCCTGAAGTATAACATGAAGAAAAAGAAGAAAGAAAAGGAAAGAGAGGGAGTCAGGGGGATTGGATTAAGCTCGGACTGCACCACCCCATGCGATCGAGTCGACTCACTGGGGTTGTTATGCACTCATATCGCATTAAGTCAATTTGACTCAATTTGAGTTGCGCACCTAGTAGGATCCAGGCCTGTCAAGCATCCTTTCTATCAGGTAAGAGTATAGAAGGTGTGCATGTGTGTGGTATCGACTCAATCCAATCGAGTTGTTGGTGTGCTCGTCTGAGTCACTAGTTCAAGTGTTGCTGGACATTCTAGCATAGTAGGAGAAGAAGAGAGGAAGAAAACCAAGTGGGAAATAGGGGGAGTTTGGGTTGTTGGCTGTCGAGTTGACTCGGCTGGAACCGAGTCTAGCCGAGTCAAGTTGGGTTTGGTCTGTCCGAACTCATTGCTGGACATCCCAGCCGGGAAGAAAAGAAGAAGAAAAGGATAGCAAGGAGAGAGAGAGAGAGAGAGAGAGAGAGAGAGTAAAGAGGGTGGTTGAGTTGAACTGAGTCAACTCGGATGCTGAGACGAGTTGATTCAAGTCAAATCAACTATAGGTGCATTTTCCCTCAAATACTGCATTGGAATTCTATTTAGATCATTAGTAGATTTTTTTTTAATGCTACAAGTAGCTATTATAAACAAATATTTTATTTATCGAATAGTAGTATTTTATTTAACTCTCTTAAATATTATCCATAGTAATAGATCATAGTATTTATTATCATCATAAAGATTGTTACGACTATGTTAATTAGTATTGATTATAAACTAAGGGTAATAATTATTTTCTAATTATTAAATTAGCATTGTGATTTATTGTAAACCAACTACAATTCAAAATCCTAGAGTTAAGGGTACAACTAAACTCTAGGATAAAACCCTAATTCTACCTCAAAACCCCAAGTAATCTAAACCCTGGGTCAATACTTTGAACATAAATGGTGAGTTAAGTTTGGATTTGATGACACAATTTCATAACTAATGATAAGATCCAAGTCTAAGGGCGTGTGCACTTCCTAATAACATTAGAAGGCAAGTCGACAAATAAGGTGATGAATCTTTCCCCTTAAGCTTTCCTCTTCCTTGTTAGTTTTAGTAATAGTTCATTTTATTTCAACTAATAATTGATGACTCTGTTTTCCAAAACTATTTGTGTTAATTATTGAATTTAATTACATGCTCAACACTTATTTTGTAGAAACATATATATATATATATATATATATATATATATATATATATATATATATATATATATATATATGTGGTATGTCAATTCATGCATAAAGGATACTTATGGAATGCATGCTTGTAAACCTTGGACCATTACACTTATTAAATGTCTACCTACATTGGCCGCTTGCAAATTGTAATAATAATGGCTGGGATTAACCATGCATTCATGGTACTTCTATTCTTAAGTGAGCCGACTATTTGAAAGGCCCACTATCTTACTTGAGCGGGTCGACTATTTAAAAGGCATGTTCCCTTGAAAGTTGAATGAGCCGGCTGTTTGAAAGGCTCATTCTCTTGCTTAATGGACTCACTATTTGAAAGGTTCGTTCTCTTATTAAAAAAGGGGGTTAGCTATTTGAAAGACCCATCCAGTCGCTTAAGTGAGTCGACTGTTTAAAAGAACCACTATCTTACTTGAGCGGGTCGACTGTTTGAAAGACCCATTCCTTTACATGTTGAATGAGTCGACTGTTTGAAAGACCCATTCTCTTGCTTGAATGGACTTACTATTTAAAAGGTCTGTTCACCCATTAGGGAGGGGCTGACTGTTTGAAAGGCTCATCCCCAGGCACGAATGAGCTGACTGTTTGAAAGGCATGTTTATATCTAAGTGAGCCGACTGTTTGAAAGGCCCACTATCTTGTAAGTTGAATGAGCTGAATGTATGAAAGGCCAATTCTCTCACGTGATTTGACTAACTATTTGAAAGGTCCATTCACTTGGCCAACTAGATGTGCATTCACGCATCCATGAAATGTTTTGTATGTCTTATTAGTTAAAACTATTCTTAACTAATGCGGCGATGTGTAATCTTGGGGAGAATTCACACTGAGTTGGCCACTCATTCATCAAATATATAACCGTAAAGGAAGCGTGGGATGATTTAAATGATATTCATGATTAGATTGATGAGGAGCTAAGTACAAGTGTCAGGGATGCACAACTGTATTACTAAGAGGAGCTGTGTGGTCTTGCGGCTTATATTTATATGCTTTTTATTATTTTTCATGTATTAAATCATGTAAATCTTGTACTTATTAATTTCAGAGACCTTGGTTTGTATAAGTCATTATGAGAAGCTCCTTATATACTCTTAATGTAAATGAAAAATTTCCTCGATGCTGACTTGTCCATTCTACACTTAGCTGCTAACTCTGATAAAATAAAAAAATAAATACATGAAATTTGGCTCTTTATAGGTTAACACTTGGGTTTTTGGGAAACGGGTCATATACTTGGGTCCTAAAAACACGGGGCGTTACACTACGACCACTGCACCAACTACTATTTTGACCTCAAAGAAAAGATTGAGGCCCTCATTCACAATAGGAATTTGTGAGAGTACTTCAAAGAAGAACGATTAGATCGAACGGACAAGCAGCCCAGTAGTGCAATCAATAACGAGCCCACCGGTGAGATCCACACCATCTTTAGTGGGCCTTTGGGAGGTGGGGATTCAAACCGAGCCTGTAAGCCTGATGCTTAGAGCATCAGCTCGTACCGTCATGTCCACCTTACCTGTAGACCTCCAAAAGAGCACTGGAAGACATCTGCAGACTCCACCACCCTCACGATGATGCTTTGCTTGTTGCTATGACCATAACCAATTGCATGGTATTTTGCATCCTTGTGAACACCGGTAAATTAGACTATTATCTTCGTCGATGTATTTGAAAAGATGGGAATTGAGAGGTCGCGACTCATGCCCGCTAAAACTCCACTACTCGAGTTCACAAGAGATAGGATCACTTCTAAAGGATCCATCCAGCTTCTAGTCACCGTGGAAGAATGAGAGAGATAAACTACCATGATGATCGACTTTTTGGTGGTCGATTGTTTATCAGTCTACAATGTGATCCTTAAACGGTCATCCCTTAATGCTAGGAGAGCAGTATTCTCAACTTACCACCTCACAATGAAGTTCCCCACCGAACACGGAGTTGGGCAGGTCCGTGAAGACCAGCATGAAGCTCGCCAATGTTATTCTACTTCCCTGCGAGCAAAGGCACAACACCATGTAATGGCCATTAGCTCCCTAGACCCTTGGGAGGAGTCACTCGAGAGAGGATCTCCAGTGGAAGATCTTGTAGTCATTCCTCTTAGCGAGTCCGACCTAACCCGCACTATTCAAGATGACTCATCACTATCTCCCAACTTGAGATATGGAATCATAAACCTCCTTCGGCTCCACGCCGATGTGTTCTCTTAGTTCCACCAGGATATGCCCGACATCAACCCGGAGGTAATAGTCCACAAGTTGAATGTGGAACCCGATTACGGACAAGTAAGACAAAAGTGATGTGCATTCGAGTGAGAACGGTATGTTGTAAGTGCTTATATGTTTATCACACATTAATTGTCAAATTTCATAAGACAAAAGTGTTACAAGTTAGATCACAAGTTTAGAATCACAAGGGAATCACAACTACTCTACATGTCTAAAGAACATCTCAAGATCGGCTTATCGTCTCAAGAAGTGATCGCCTGATTTAAAGACAAGTTCATGACAAGTTGTCCCATGTATTTGCTAAAACACATGTGATATAATCCTAAAAAGACTTTAGGTAGTCACTTTCAAAAGTCTAATTGATTTTAGGTTTTTAATAGTGTTGTTGCTCTGGACTTCGGCCAGCCTAACTTCTTGGGCTAACCTAACTTCAAGTTTAGGCTAAATATCAAATTCTGTTGCAAATTCAGCTAGCCTAAGTTTTAGTTTGGATAGCCTAACTTGAAATTTGCCTAGCTCGAGTGAAGATCAGGTCAAATTCCAGCAATGCATTCCTTTGGAAATGGTAGGAATTCAGCCAGCAGAATTCCACCTCGGGCCAGCCAAGTTTTGGATAAATCTTATCATGTGCAATCCGATAGCCGTTGGAATCAATTTGGTGGAAGTTAGCCTGCCGAAGCTATTCTTATGCTAGCCGAATTTTCAATCCCTTAACTATAAATAGAGGTCTTCTCTCATTCTAAATCACAATGAAAAATCACTCTAAACCTTCTACAAGATAGAGAGAAGCTCAAGTCCACGGCAAGGCTAATTGTGTAGTATTTATAATTTTTTTAGATTATTTAATTACCTTCTCATGATCATTTCAATCCTATTTTAAAGGGTAATCTATACTCCTCTTTGAGATCTATGAGAATTAAATCAAGTAGCATTTGAGTTTTTCATTTCTAAAATACAATAAAACCCGATACTCTTTCATTTGAGCGAATATTGTCTCCTCCTCATTCAAGAAAGAAGGTCCTCTACTATAAGCTTCTGCTATGTCTTCGAATCTAAGTTTGAAGATAAGTATTTTATTGTATTTCATTTTAGAATTTTCTGAGATAGCCTGTGAAAATCTCAATGGGTTGATTTGGGATAGCTCATGAAAGAGCTTGATTTTTCTGTGTGAATTGTTAGTTTTGTTTGTCTTTTGTGAGAGTGCATGCCTTATACTAAACCAAAATTGTCATTTAGGAACGGTTTTAAACTATTCTTAAATGAGGCGTCGCAAAAAAATAAGAACGGTTCAAAACCATTTTAGGTACAATTTCAAAATTAGAAACAAAATATTAGGAACGGTTTTAAACCGTTCCAGTGCCATGGTCAGATTTTAGGAACAGTAATTGTCAAATTTTAGAAACAGTATTTTTCCTTATTTAGGAATGGCCAATAAAGTTGTACAACTATGAGCTTTTGCCAATAATATTTTTTTCAATTGAAAGCCGTATTTGTTTTTATTTTTAAAATCCAAACAATATTAGATACAATTAAAAATTAATACTAAACAAATATTGAACAACTTTATAATAAAAATTATATATATTTTCAACAATAAATTTAAAATGGTCCGAATACATGAAAAATAAATAAAAAAATCCTCCATGCTCCACTCCTTGTGAAGCATGCATGATGCATGGCCCAAACATGCCCAAACCACAGCATATCATCATGCATGACCAAACAGCAGAACTAGGATCTTTGGCTTATTGAGAGAGGTGAGGCATTTTGTAAGTTCGAAGTTTCTTGGTTTGAATTACTTTGAGCAAGAGTCCACTCCTTATCTGCTCTAGATTACCTGATGGAAATGAACAAAATAAAATCTCATATTTCAGTACCAAATAAACCTAGGCAGCAAACTAAAAAGCACAAATCACATTTTGTAGTATGAAATTTTAAATTGCAATAGTCAAGCATACCTGCAAAATCAAGTTATGACTACTCTCCAAAATGTCATGAGAACCCCATCAAATATCTAAAAGCCCATAACTTTAAGAAAATAAAAATAAAAATAAACCAAAACCTGAAACCCCCTGTACAAAACATGCAAGAACCACAAGAAAAAGATGGCCACTAGAAGACAAAATGAAAGTAAACAAAAAACACAACAAAAATTTTTATAGAAAACCCCAAACTAACAAATTCAAGAATCTTAGAGAAAAATGATTTTTTATATGAAAAACCAATTAAAAAAATCCAAAGGCATAACCTTAAAAAAGGTCGTGTGAAATCACCATTCAATGATTTCACTACTGCCTATTTACAAAAAAATAAAATAAAAATAATAAAAATAATAAAAAAAAAAAAACAAAACAAAACAAAACAAATAAAAAAAAACACAACAAAACAAAATAGCTAATTAAAAGCAGGCCGACAAGAAAGAAAGAGAAATGAAAGTCCCTGTAATTAGCAACATTCAAAGAGAAGGCTATAATAATGATGATAAATAATGGATTATCAAATACATAAACTAACGAAAATTACAATTCATGAAAAAATCAACTCAACTCGGTTAAGTTTTTTACTTGAAAAAAAAAAATCAATGGAAATGAGTTTCTCAACATGTTCACTAAAAATCTAATTTAGGCTAATCAACTAGAACAAGCTCTAAATCAATTAGAAATTGAACAAATATGATCAATCATGCATAATAACTCTAAGCAAATTTGACCTTGTAGCTAGAAAAACCCCCATCAGTTGATTGAATGGTTTGAATGGAGATCCGAGTTCAAAGCTTATGCTCAACTGAATGGGCCACAATTCATGAAACAAGTTAATAAATAGGATAAACTAGTCCAAGTCATGTGCAACTGTGCATGTGGGATCTGAGATATTCATGTATGGAAAAAGCTTGAAGAATAATATGCACTTACAAAAGGCACAAAGTACTTAGAGATCCAATCGGCAAACTTTTGCACGGGAGCTTTGGCCATCTGCAATGATTCAACAAGGCGGACAATTTGTGAAAGAGTGCTCTCTGATCCAACATGCGTGGCCTGAACATGCAACACCTCGTTGAATTATAGGAACAAACGAAAAAGAAAGTTTTAAGAAAGAAAAGGTTGAGCCCACTTTACAATGATTTTTTATTTTTTATTTTTTGTCTTAAGTTGCCAATGAAGCATATTGAATAAAGATGGTGAGTGCTGTTGGGTAAGATATTACCAAGTGCCTAATTTAAAAAAGTAAATAGAATGAAAACAAATAGATGTACCTGTACAGGACATCGAAAGTTACATAGACATGAGCATGACTTAGATGGCTAAAATCGTAGGGGCTGATGTCACAAACAACATCTTCTATACACACACCATTCATCTCCATATACTTATTTACAGCCTAATCTATTTAGTCACATGCTCAAAGCCAAGAAGCAAATAGAACAAAATAATTTTTTTTTGAACTACTACAACTGATAGGAGTGGTTTGTGGAAATAGAATCCAAAATATATTCTATTTAAACGAGTGTCAGAATTCAAACCTTTTGTCTCTCTCTCCACTTGTTTGAATTTGGTTATGATTATTAGTAAACATCACCCAAAAAAGAAGATTGAGAGTTTCTTCCAGCTCCCCAAATTCATAGGGGGAGGTATCTACAAAACTGAAAATTAGATGGAAGGTATGTCTAATTGACATATAGCAAAATGAAGATAGATGCAAATAATCAAAATAAGTTACTTTTTCTTAACTCACTAAATTCAACTCTACTTTTATATAAGGAGTGCAATTGAGTAAACACTACCAAAAAATAGGACAACGCCGATGGCTAAAAACCGTTGGCAATCACTTTCCGCGACGGTTAAAAACTATCGGACAATCCATCGGGAAAGGGGGCGTGGGCGTTGCTCGCCTACGGATTTAAATCATCGACTTCTTCGACAGCTAAAACTGTCGGTGTTTCCGATGGCTGAGTGTGAAGGTTTTAGCCGTCGGTGTTTTCGACGGTTCGATCTAGCTGTTGGCATTTCCGACGGTCATTCGCCGACAACTAAAACCATCGACATTTCTCATTAATTTAAAAAAAAATGAAAATTAATTGCTTAATCAATGCACACATCCAAAACTATATATACCCATTTCTCCATTGGCCTAAAGCAACCAACATATTTGACAAATAGTTGAGATCTATCAATTGGACTAACTGAATTGATGCAACTAGGAGCACTATAACTTTACAATGCTCTGGGAGCACTAGAGCATTTCTCAAGACCTAATATATTTAAGATAAAAATAGGGACTGAATACCTTGACTTCCATGTAGCCACTAAGACCTTCAGAGACTTGTACACATCATTAATAGAGGTGACTCCCATAATCATTAATCTGGAATTTAGCATATCCAAATTGCCTATGGTATTAACTTATGACACTCAGAGGTTTCCTTTAAAAAAATTTATTATTTAACGAAAAAAATATATTATTTGATCAAACAAATTCCACCAACTAGTTATCATATTGATTTCATGAGGAATGTAGAAATATCTACAGATTGGAAAATTTCAACCCTTTAATCAATATCCTACAAACTGATAGTTAATAAAATGATAGTGGTCCAACAAAGTCCCCAAGGATTTCTGGGGTACTCCCCATACAAGGTGGGGCCCATCAGACCGAAGGTTTGGATCAGTGGACAGATTCAGAGCATCCACATGCCATAATTCCTCACATTTGGGACTTAAAAATTAATATCTTTAGGGGCATGATTTATTTGTTCCTGAAAAATCCATAGACACCTAAGTAGAGTTCAGACTCTGACTTGAGACATCCGTGGACTTGAATGGGGATCACGCCGAATGCACAAGGATGCAGCATGAAGCATGCAATAGACCTCATATTCTGAATACCGGTTCCCCAAACTTGGCTCCACTAATTCTTTGATTGTGTATTCTTCTAGTAAGGGGCATGCCTGAAACATGAACAAAGGGTAAGCACAATAACCAAAGGAATGTAGTGCATGCATAATAAGAGATGTTCCTTCCCAATCCCTCAAACCCCAAAACTACACTCATGCCCGCTATTTACTCATGCAGTTAGGCATTGTTGGCCCTTAGGCCGGTTGACGTCCACAACTTTCCACCCTATAACAAGCTCTGCAAGTACCACTCCAAAGGAATGGATGTCTACTTTTTTTATAATTTGCCCACTTTGGGTGTACTCTAGTGCGAGGTACCTAGCAAAGGAACAAGAGCTAATTTAGTTTTGTTCATCATTTGCCAACAAAAAGAATAAAAGGAAAAAAGGTTATTGTTATCCTCCCAGATTTACCTAAAGGTTCCAATCACTCTTGTTTCCTTAATAATTTATATTTCTCTGATGTAAACCCATTCCTTACATTAAAAATATTTTGACTTGACTTGAAGATAAGATGAGATCTTCTTAGAAGATCTAATAATGCATAACCTATGCCACAAGTATGTTTTGTTGTATATGGATAATAAAGTATTGCTTGTGGATCTGCCAAGCACGATTAGAGGTGAATCCCATAATCATTAATATGGAATTTAACATATCCAAATTGCTTATGGTATCAACTTGTGATCACTCAGAGGTTTCCTTAAAAAAAAAATTATTTTGTCTAACCAAAACATATATTATTTAATAAAACAAATTCCACCAACTAGTTATTTGGGGTGATTGTCAGGAACTATTGTTGCAATAGTGATGCTATGAAAAGAAAGAAGAAAGACGAGTTCAAGTTCCCGAAAACAACAAAAAACATCCCTCCAGATTTAGGGCATCGGTGTTTGAGAGATTGCCATGCCTTGCCGTTTCAGACTTTTTTTTTCTAACGATAGCCAATACCCTCAATGCTACAGTTTAAATACAAAATGCACCCAAAATGCAACAGTAGATAAATCTAGAAGAGGCCCATTTGTAATGGTTCTAACAAGCCCAAAGGAATGGGCAATTCTATCATGAAAATTTTCAGGTAACGTAATTCTTCCTCACAATTTTAGGATATGAATGGTTAGGTTAAATTGAGGACATCTGACAATCTCAGGAAAAAACTTAGTAGTGTTTCATAATTTTCTGCACACGTATCTTGCCATGGATACCAAAGGACCTACCATAATGATGGGAATCAAGTGATCCATTATAGATATATTCATAAACCAGCAACCATCTCCTGTCCTCGACACAGAACCATCAACATAACAATGTTTTGGTGTTGTGCACAGCTCAGAACTTCCACCTCTGAGAAAAACTTATGATCCCCCTGAGAACTTCCAACGTAAATTAATGAGGTCTAGAAGTCAAGCCAGTGCATGAAAGTTCAGTAATCGGGCCTTTGATTCTGCGTCCAAGCCCGGCCATTAACATCCCAAACATCTCTATTCTCCAGCATGGGTTAATTGAGAAGCAGAACAAGGATAATTAATGTGAAAACCTATATTAGACTAAAACAAATGTTACTTCAAGAACAATGTCAAATAGATCATTCTAGATGCATTAAAAAAAAAAAAAACTAATAAAAACCTTCGGGAATAGCTGAAGCATGTGTCATTGACTAATAAAACTAATAAAAACCTTCTTTGATGCTACTTGTATGCAACAACTGAATGATGAGAATAGACGAAAGGTGAAATAGTTAAAAACTAAATCCCTTTAAGGAAAATGACAAACATGATCCATTTCATTCAATAAAGAAAAACCATTTTCATTTTAATCTTCTAAAATGCAGACCCTATCTCTAGATCTAGCAAATCTCAATGAAAAAAGGGAAAACATATCCATAGAAACGAATTGAAATGCCCTAGGAACCATTGAAACAAATATCAAGCCCTAAAACAATACAAAATCAAAGAACTATAATGAATCGAAGAACAAAAGCAACATATCTCAAGCCCTAAACAGTATAACTACCAAATATCGAAATCTTCTGAGAAGCAGAAACTATATCACATGAATGCAAAGAAAAATGGAAAAAGAAAAAGAATCTTCTCACTTCAATCTTTTGAAATCCAAACCGTAGCTCTAGATCTGGTAAATCCACACCATGAATAGTAAAAAAAAACGTACAAAGCGTAGAGATCAAGATACCTGATGGGTTATCGAGTTGCTGTGGCTGGAGAGAGCCCAAGGCAGCCATAAGAGAGAGAGAGAGAGAGAGAGAGAGAGAGAGAGAGAGAGAGAGAGAGAGAGAATGGAGGGTGAGAGATCAAGATGAAGAGAGAGAGGAGAGGGAGGGGATTAGGGCAACAGAAAGATAGAGGAGAGGGATTTGGGTGAGAGAGAGAGAGTAGCGGATTTGGGACACCAATTTTATCCTAGCCTGAAAAGGCCTAACTATATGTCCTAAAGGGGGGGGGGGGGGGTGAATAGGACAATGCCAAATAAAACTTATAACAGCGGAATTAAAAAGAATATGATAATCAAAATAAATCACAATGCAAGAAAGTAAAATAACCTCAAAATTCAGATCTCGAGAGGTTGATACAAATGTTGTTCTAAGGATAACCTTGCACCAAAAACTAGAGTTTACGGTAGGACAACCTTATTTCTAGAAAGATCTTTGTATCAAATCTCAAACAAAAGAGGAATACAGAAATAAATACAAACTGAATTGAAATAAATTGTAATCACAAATGTATTGTTCTAGGGACATCCATGCACCATAAAAATGGCAGGGCAACCTTGCTGGAACAACTTTTAAAGGAAATTGAATATCAAGCTGATAAAGGAATAGCAGAAAATAAATTCTAAACTATTACAAAATTCTCACAATGCTCGAATTAAATGATTACAACATTCACCACCATACATACATCCCACAAAAGAATAATTAAAGATCAGAAGTATAAATCATTCAACCACAACACGAGGGATTATAGTGGTTCGCCTGTGTGTTCACCAACTGTTAAACAACAGTCACACAGAATGCTACTCCACTCCTAATATCCTCACACAGGGGATATTAGTGTTCACTAACAAAATAGGTTTTCCCAGGTTCACCCAAAACCTTTACAATTGTGTCTTTGTCTATGGGCTTACACAATTAAAAAACCCCACTTCTGAGTTTTCCTGGCTCTCCTTAGATAACCAATACAACAAGATTTTTCTGGCAAATCTTGAAAGAAACCAAAACAAAAAGGAATTTACAATTAAATGTAAAATACCTGATTATCTCCTTCGTTGTAGCAGCCCGGTAGAACCAAATCAGAGTAGATGATTGAATGTCCAAGTTCAATGTCCAGTACTCAATTACAATGATTCTAATTCTAATAGATTTTAAATTAAACCAAATAGGGCTTGCCTTAATTGATTTTGATTCTAAAGAAAGGGAATAACAATTCATCTTATCAAATTAGATTGGAATAGTAGAAATAAAATCAATTAAATAAAGCTAAGGAAAGAGAATATTAAATAAGCACACTTAGCTTAGATGGAGCACAGAATTATCTCTCAAAAGTTCGACGAAGATTGGCTTGAATGGATTAATTAATTCAATGATTTCTTCTGAGATTCGTGCACTATTTATAGGTGAGCAGATCGCGTCTTCGACTGGTCTAGGGAGCTCTTCGACTAGTCGAAGCAATAACAGATATTTAAAAAATCAGGCGCGATAAGCTTTGACCGTTCTATGACTGGTCGTAGGTCACCTTCGACTGGTCGAAGATATCCTTCGACTGGTCGAAGAACCTGAAAAACATCACTGGATTTTGAGTCGAAGTTTTTTGACTGGTCGAAGATGCAGTCGACACTGTTCCTTCGACTGGTCGAACAGATTCCTGGACTAGTCAAAGCCTAACAGATTTTATCCGAAATTTGTAACAAACTCATAACTGATCGAGGAATTTCTTAGACTGGTCGAAGCAACTCTAGGACTAGTTGAAGAGGGCCTAGGACTAGTCGAAGAACAGACCAAACTTATGTAAAATAAACATTCGATTTATGTATCCAAAGTGACCTACTTCTAAGGTCAACCTAAGGTCAGTCAAACCTCAACCATGAAGTAAGAACATTGAAACATTAGGGACTAGTGACCTTGAAGTATGAGCCTTGAAGTCTTGAGTTCTTTACAAACTGCCTTGTACTCTTCTTGAAGTCTTGCAGCTTGAGTCTTGTCTTGTGAGTAGTTCTTGCATTCAAGATTGATCCTTGTACTTGTGAGCTTTGCTTGTTGTGAGCTTAGCTTGTTCATGAATGTTGATCCTTGAGAGAGCTTCACTTATGCAAGTTATATATAACAGTGATTTTGGCACCACAAATTTGACAACAGACAGGGATATAAACTATAGCACTTACAATCTCCCCCTTTGTCAAATTAGTGACAAAACACATAACCAAGATAAACATAAAGTAAAACAACTGGTTAAAGAGTTATGAACCAGGTCATATCAACTAGCTTACCTGCAAATCAATATTCAATATTCAACATTCAACATTCAACCAGTTTCATTCAACTAGTTCAAACATACTCCCCCTTAACATAATGATACTCCTCTCACAATCACATCGTTAAGAAAAAACCATTCTCCCCCTTTTTGTCACAATATGACAAAGGAAACAACAATAAAGGAGAACTAAATAAAGGGATATATGAGAGTAAACATGAGGAGTTATGAGAGTATAGCAAAACAGTGATAGAGATACTCAGCATAGCTTCACATAGAATAAATATCCAGCATAAAACATAGATAGTATCCAACTCAAAATCAGTCAACCAAGTGCTAAGTTATAAAGTTATTACAAACCAGAAGTCTCATATAAACTGAACTAGATGACGGAGCAGGAATAAAAGGATCAAGTTAGTGCATGCCTTTGTTCAATCGCCTAAGATATTTGCGCATGTACTTGAATTGTAAATCATGAGCAACAGACATGTTTTCCATCTTTACATTTATATTCTCAACTTTATCCTCTAAAGCACTAAGACGAGCATCAACATCAGATGGTTCAAAATCTGGATCATTTGTTGAGTCAGAATCCAGTTCCTCAAAAATGTCATCTATATTAATGTCATCACCAGCTTCTTCATGACCACCACCACCACCACCACCTTGTTCAGGAAGTAGATCTAGCTTCATCTTATTGATATTAGTATTGTTGAAGATCAGATAATGGATTAGTGCCTCATCAACCGGCATATCGACTAACATATGTGTAGCTAATACAGTCATTAAATAGGCAAAAGGAATGTCACTATGACCAGGATGGAGTCTAAACTGAAGAATGAAATGACTAATTAAGGATGGTAAATAAATCTGAGTACCATTGGAAATAGCATGGATAACACGAACCATAAACGAAGTCAAGTCCATTTTATTACCCGAACGAGGATACAGATTAGACACAAAGATTTTGTGGAGAATTCTGTACTTGGGTAACAAATACCTTGCGGGAAGCGCATTCCCCTTTTGTGTCCATTAAACATCCATGTTGCACAAGTCTCTAGTGAGCATGCGTTTTTCAGACATTGAGGGTTTATCAGTTAAGTTATGGATAGGAATACCCTCATCATTCACAGGAATGTCTATAAGGGCTGAAATTAAATGATGATCAATGTCAAAAGGCCCTTCTCGAGTAGATATTTTAAAAGTTAAATTATTCTGTGAGAAAGCACTAATACATGTAAACATGGATTGGGCAATGGACCGGTATGCAGGCCCACCCCAATGCAATAAATTAACCCAACCTACAGCTTCAAGCATAGGAAGGATGTCAAAAGGTGCAATATGATTAACATCAACAGGATGTTCAACAATAACATTACGTAATCTAATGTCCCTAACATAAGATGGATCATCATCGGGAACAAGAAGATGACGCCTAGAGATAATGGTCGATCTGGAGGAAGAAGAAGGACCACGGGAAGTAGTTTTTCTACCTCTAGAAGCCATTTGTAACAAGGATATCAAGGAATTAGGAAGTTGCAAAGGATTGAGAAGTGGGTTTACTCAAAACAGATTTTTCAAAATCCAAACCCCAAATCTCAATGAAATCTAAAATACAAAGCTTAAAGCTTGAAAAGAAAACAATCTAGACACAAATCTGTAAGAAAAACGTGATTTGGAACACTAACCTTGAAGAACAAGAAAGATGGGTTCGACAAGTCGAAGCTCAGCTCCTTGGAGAAGAAAAACGAAATGAGGAAGAAAGCAAAAATCCCCAAATTTTAAGTGATACCCGAGTTCTATGACTGGTCGTGGATATCTACGACCGGTCGAAGGTCGACTGGTCGAGTATACTCACGACTGGTCGAAGAATGTCCAAAAATTCATATTTCTTGCAAATTATACAAAAATTGGAATTCAATCTAGCAAATATATACAATATAATACAAGTAGGTATAAATAATCATTTTAAAATGCACATGCCAAGATCAAATTTCATCTTTTTGAACCTGCTTTTATCGAGAGGTTTTGTGAAAATGTCAACTCGTTGATCTTCGGTAGGAATATATTCTAGAGATATAACTTTTTCTTCTACTAATTCCCTTATATAATGAAATCTAATGTCAATGTGCTTAGTACGAGAATGCTGAATAGGATTTTTTGAAATATTTATCGCACTGGAATTATCACAATGTAATAACATAGAATCCTGTTTAATTTCATAATCACTTAGCATTCGTTGCATCCAAACAAGTGTGTACATGTACTAGCTACGATATATTCAGCTTCAACTATTGAAAGTGATATAGAATTTTGTTTCTTACTAAACCAGAAACTAGACAATTTCTAATGTAAAAACAACCACCACCGGTTGATTTTCTATCATCTAGATTACTAGCCCAGTCAGCAGTACCCAGCTAATTGGACACCGGTCTCATGAGGATACCAGAGACCGAGATTTACAATATTTGCGACATATCTAATAATTCGCTGGACCAGGAATCAAGTGAGATTCTTTTGGATCGATTGATATCTTGCGCAAATACCAACACTTAGAGAAATATCGTCTACTAGTAGTTAAATATAACAAACTACCAATCATACTCCGATAAAGTTTTGAGTCAACATTTTTACCATTAGAGTCTTTTGAGAGTTTCGGGTAGTACTCATAAGAGTATCGAAATTCTTGCCATTCTCAAATCCAAAACTCTTGATTATAATCAAAGCATACTAAGATTGAGAAATGAATATCCCTTCAGGTTGTTGCTTTACTTGCAATCCAAGGAAATAAGTCAATTCCCCAACCATGCTCATTTCGAACTGTGATTTCATCAAATCTGCAAACTCAGTAGTCAAGTCAGTACAAGTTGATCTATAAATGATATCATCAACATAAATCTGCACCATTAAGATATGATTATTATGTTTTTTAACAAACAGAGTTTTATCAACAGATCCCATTTGAAAATTATGACTTAAAAGAAATTTTGTTAGTTTCTCATACCATGCCCTAGGTGCTTGTTTTAATCCATAAAATGCCTTTTTGAGCCGATATACATAATCAGTATTTTTGGAATCTTCAAAACCCATTGGCTGTTCAACATAGACTTCTTCATGTAAATCGCCATTTAGAAAAGCACTTTTCACATCCATTTGATAGATCTTTATCTTTTTAAAACATGCAATGGATATAAATAGTCTGATAGATTCAAGACGTGCTACTGGTGCAAAAGTTTCATCAAAATCAATCCCTTCAATTTGAGTATAACCTTGTACCACTAGTCTAGCCTTGTTTCTAATTATATTTCCACACTCGCCAGACTTATTTTTGAAAATCCATTTTGTTCCAATGATGTATTTATCTTTAGGTCTTGGTACGAGATACCAAACATCATTTCTTACGAATTGGTTGAGTTCTTGCATCGCAACAATCCAGTTCTCATCAACAAGAGCTTCTTTTACGTTAGATGGTTCTATTTGAGATGTAAAACATACATAATTACATATATCCTCAAGTTGTCTACGGGTGTGAACACCGGTGAGAGGGTTTTCAAGAATTTGTGTGGTTGGATGATCTTTAACAGTCCTCAACTCAGAATCAGTCTGATTCGATGAAGTATCAGGTTTATCAATGATTAGTACTTTATCATTATCTGAATTAGAAATTGGCGTGTTTAAGTGATCATCAATGACAACATTAATGGATTCTTGAATCACACCAGTCCTTTTGTTCAGAACCCTATAAGCTCGACTGTTTAAGGAATATCCTAGAAAAATACCTTCATCACTCTTCGTATCGAATTTTTCTAAATTTTCACGATCACGTAAAATATAGCACTTGCTGCCAAAAACTCGAAAGTATTTAACAATAGGCTTTTTATTGAACCACAATTCGTAAGCCGTTTTATTATTATCTTTGCTAGTGTAGACTCGGTTAATAATATAGCAAGCTGTGTTGACTGCTTCAGCCCAAAGATTTTTAGAGAGCTTCATGCTATTCAACATGACATTAGCCATTTCTTGAAGCACCCTATTCTTTCTTTCTACAATTCCATTTTGTTGTGGAGTTTTGGGAGCAGAGAATTCATGTAATATTCCTTGGTCGATACAGAACTTCTCAAAATTACTATTCTTAAATTCAGATCCATGATCACTACGAATTTAACTGATTTGAGAAGATTTTTCAGTTTGAATCCTTTTGAGAACTTTTCTTACTTCTTCAAGGGTTTCAAATTTATCCCTTAAGAAGACTACCCAAGTGAATCTGGTAAAGCCATCAACTATTACCAGGATATACTTTTTCCCACCACGACTTTCTGTTCTGGTTGGTCCTATCAGATCCATGTGGAGAAGTTCGAGTGGTCTTGATGTGGTATTTGAATTCACCTTTTTATGTGAGTTCTTTGTTTGTTTGCCTATCTGGTACTCACCACATATTTTATCTAATTTCTGAAGTTTGGGTAAACCTCTTATAAGTTCTTGTTTGCTCAATCTATATAAATTTCGATAATGTACATGTCCAAGACGTTTGTGCCATAAATCAGTCTCGTCTGTATGGACCATGTAACATGTTTGATTAGATGAGCTGGATTCACTAATAATATAGCAATTTTCAGATGTTCTACGTCCAGTTAATATTACAGAACCCTTATTGTTTAGTATCTCACAGCTTTGATTAGAAAACCGAACACTATGGTTATTATCACATATTTGAGATATACTAAGCAAGTTATGTTTTAAGCCTTCAACATATAAAACATTTTTAAACACAGGAAGATTAAAAAGTTGAACCGTACCTTGGCCTATAATCTTGCAGTTGCTACCATCACCAAATGTGACTGAACCATCAGTCATATCTTTCAGATCGGTGAATAAAGCTTTGTCACCTGTCATATGCCTGGAGCATCCACTGTCTAGGTACCACTTTGAATGACTTGTTGCTTTGAAAGCAGTGTGAGCAACCAAGCAGGTAACTTTAGGAACCCATTTCATACTATTTTGGGTTTAGGAACATAGTTGGTCTTCTTTTGTGTATATTTGTAGGAATGACCTATAAAGTTAGATTTTAAGAGCTCCTTGAGTAAATCAACTATCTTTTCAGCTAGTGGATTTCGTTTCTGATTAAAGTTGACATGGCTGCTTCTAGGTTTTTGAAAAGTTTTTGAATTTCTAGAAAATCTTGATAAGTACTTTTCCCTTTTGAGTTTGAGGACTCTCCTTTAACAAACATAGGAGGAGTATACTTTTGTTTAGGAGGTAGATTTTTATCATAGCCCAACCCGGATAGATCGCCACATTTTCTTGATCCGGATAAAAGTTTCTCTAACTTTGGATCACCTTGGGCATATTTCCATGTGTCCTTTAGACTCAGAAGAGAAGATACTTCAGTTTTAAGTTTCTCAATTTCAGATTTTAAATCAATAATTAGGGAGTTTTTGAATTCCAAATCGCATTTTGATTTTTCAAAACAATCTGAAATTTGTGATTTTTCTAAGACAAGTGATTCAAAATATTTTTTGAGTTTAGAAAACTTTTCTTTTTGAAGTTTAAGTTTGACAGCAATTTTACAACTTTCCTTATATAGGGCATTGTAAGCGTCTTGAAGATCATCTTCATTTTCACATTCACTACTCAGATTTTCTTCACTTGTTGAGTCATTATCTGAAAATGTGAATTTGGCTAGAGTCATAAGAGCTTTAACCTCATTGCCCGACTCAGTTTCAGACTTTTGATTCAGAAGAACCTTCAACATCAGATGATTCATCCAATGTAGCCAACATACCCTTCTTCTTGGGTTTGTCCCTTTTAGGACATCTATTTGCTAAGTGCCCATATTCTTGACAGTTGTAACATTGACTATCTTTCAAAGATTTTTGAGATTTAGGTCTAAACTTCTTTTTATCATTTGATTTTTGAAAATCAACCCTTTTCTTGCTTTTGAAAATCTTGTAAAATTTCTTAGCTAAAAGAGCCATATCATCTTCTGAATCAGAATTTTCTTCTGAATTACATTTAGAAGATTTTAGTGCGATAGATTTACCTTTAAGAGCTTTAAAGTTTAACTCGTAGGTTTGTAGAGAACCAACTAGTTCTTCTACCCTCATATTATCCGTATCACGAAGTTCCTGGATCGCGGTTACTTTAGAATTGAACCGTTCAGGAAGTGAGCGTAATATTTTTGCACACACTTTACTTTCTGGGATTTTATCGCCAAGACCCCACATTGAGTTTACAATGTCATTCAATCTAGTGTAAAAGTCCATAAACATTTCATTTTCCTCCATATGAATTTCTTCAAATCTGGTTGTGAGGAGTTGGACTTTAGATTTTTTGACAATTGTAGTACCCTCGTGTGTCATTTCTAATATATCCCAAGCTTGCTTTGCAGTATCATAGGAAATGATTCTTTTGAACTCATCCGGTGATAGTGCACAAGTAATTGCATTTAGTGCTTTAGCATTTGCACTACTCTCACTTTTAGAAGAGTGGTCCATTGGTAATATGGTGTGACTTTCATAGATTTTGAACCATCAACCCCGGTAACTTCCATGACAGGAGGTTTCCATTCAGTTGCTGTGGCTTGCCACACACTCTCATCCATTGATTTGAGGAAGATCCTCATTCTGGCTTTCCAATAGGCATAGTTGGAGCCATCAAAGGGTGGAGGCCTTATGACTGAAAGGCTATCAAAATTTGACATCTTAAATAGCTTAAATCATTAGCTCAGGAATTAAATCCAAGAATAAAAAAGAGCTATTAGGCTCTGATACCACTTGAAAAGGCCTAGCTATATGTCCTAGACGGGGGGTGAATAGGACAATGCCAAATAAAACTTATAACAGTGGAATTAAAAAGAAAATGATAGCCAAAGCAAATCACAATGCAAGAAAGTAAAATAACCTCAAAATTCAGATCTTGAGAGGTTGATACAAACGTTGTTCTAAGGACAACCTTACACCAAAAACCAGAGTTTATGGTAGGACAACCTTATTTCTAGAAAGATCTTTGTATCAAATCTCAAACCAAAGAGGAATACAGAAATAAATACAAACTGAATTGAAATAAATTGTAATCACAAATGTATTGTTCTAGGGACAGCCATACACCATAAAAATGGCAGGACAACCTTGCTGGAACAACTTTTAAAGGAAATTGAATATCAAGCTGATAAAGGAATAGTAGAAAATAAATTCTAAACTATTACAAAATTCTCACAATGCTTGAATTAAATGATTACAACATTCACCACCATACATACATCCCACAAAAGAATAATTAAAGATCAAGTATAAATCATTCAACCACAACACAAGGGATTATAGTGGTTTGCTGTGTGTTCACCAACCGTTAAACAACAGCCACACAGAATGCTAATCCACTCCTAATATCCTCACATAGGGATATTAGCATTCACTAACAAAATAGGTTTTCCTGTGTTCACCCAAAACCTTTACAATTGTGTCTTTGTCTATGGGCTTACACAATTAAAAACCCCACTTCGAGTTTTCTTGGCTCTCCTTAGATAACCAATACAACAAGATTTTTCTCGCAAATCTTGAAAGAAACCAAAACAGAAAGAAATTTACAATTAAATGTAAAATACCCGATTATCTCCTTCGTTGTAGCAGCCCGGTAGAACCAAATCAGAGTAGATGATTGAATGTCCAAGTTCAATGTCTAGTACTCAATTACAATGGTTCTAATTCTAATAGATTTTAAATTAAACCAAATAGGGCTTGCCGTAATTGATTTTGATTCCAAAGAAAGGGAATAACAATTCCTCTTATCAAATTAGATTGGAATAGCGAAACAAAATCAATTAAATAAAGCTAAGGAAAGAGAATATTAAATAAGCACACTTAGCTTAGATGGAGCACAGAATTATCTCTCGAAGTTCAACGAAGATTGGCTTGAATGGATTAATTAATTCAATGATTTCTTCCGAGATTCGTGCACTATTTATAAGTGAGCAGATCGCGTCTTCGACCGGTCTAGGGAGCTCTTCGACTAGTTGAAGCAATAACGGATATTTGAAAAATCAGGCACGATAAGCTTTGACCGTTCTACGATGGTCGAAGGTCTCCTTCGATTGGTCATAGTTCGACTGGTCGAAGAACCTGAAAAACATCGTTGGATTTTGAGTCGAAGTTTTTCGACTGGTCGAAGATGCAGTCGACACTGTTCCTTCGACTAGTCGAATAGATTCCTGGACTAGTCGAAGCCTAACAGATTTTATCCAAAATTTATAACAAACTCACGACTGATCGAGGAATTTCTTAGACTGGTCGAAGCAACTCTAGGACTAGTCGAAGAGGGCCTAGGACTAGTCGAAGAACAGACCAAACTTATGTAAAATAAACATTCGATTTATGTATCTAAAGTGACCTACTTCTAAGGTCAACCTAAGGTCAGTCAAACCTCAACCATGAAGTAAGGACATTGAAACATTAGGAACTAGTGACCTTAAAGTATGAGCCTTGAAGTCTTGAGTTCTTTACAAATTGCCTTGTACTCTTCTTGAAGTCTTGCAGCTTGAGTCTTGTCTTGTGAGTAGTTCTTGCATTCAAGATTGATCCTTGTACTTGTGAGCTTTGCTTGTTGTGAGCTTAGCTTGTTCATGAATGTTGATCCTTAAGAGATCTTCACTTATGCAAGTTATATATAACAGTGATTTTGGCACCACAAATTTGACAACAGACAGGGATATAAACTATAGCACTTACATAGCCTCACCCGGACGGTAATCCATCCGGGCAGGGGCTCTATGGGGCCCACCATGATATAAATTTTTTTATCCAGATCTAGAGCAATGCACCCACCATCTTCATACAGCTAATGAATGAGGTCTTTGGGCCTTACCATAACTAGTTTGTCATAGTCTTCATTGATGATATTCTGGTGTTTTCGAGGACGTTGGAGGACCATGAGATGCATTTGCAGATTGTGTTGGAGACCCTCCATGCTCACCAGCTGTATGTGAAGCTGGAGAAGTATGAGTTCTGGCAGGAGGAGGTGAGATTCCTCGGTCACGTGGTGACAAGGGAGGGTGTCACTGTGGATCCCTTGAAGGTTGATGCAATGCGTCAGTAGGGCAAGCCCCCAAACGCTTCTGAGATCTATAGCTTCCTTAGTCTAGCGGGATATTATTGGTGATTCATTGAGAGGTTTTCTCGTATTGCAACATCACTGACCAAGATGACTCAAAAGGGCACCGAGTATGTGTGGAGTGATGCCTGTGAGGAAGCATTTATTGACTGAAGGACCGCCTCACGTCCGCTCTTGTCCTCACTCTTCCTGATGGGAGTGTTGGTTTTGTCATTTTCACTGATGCCTCTAGAGTTGGTTTGGGTGCTGTTCTGATGTAGCATGGGAGGCCAGTGACATATGCCTCATGCCAGCTCAAGGTCCATCAGCTGAACTACCCCACGCATGATTTGGAGTTAGCGGCTATTATCTTCGCATTGAAGGTGTGGAGGCATTATCTTTATGGGGTCAGGTTCGAGCTCTTTTCAGACCATAAGAGCTTAAAGTATTTATTTTCACATTCGGAGCTGAATATCCGATAGAGGCAATGGATGAGAGATTATGATTTCGACCTTCAGCACCACCCGGGTGAGGCAAATTTGTTGGAGGTCGCACTTAGGCGTCAATCATGAGTCCTAATGATACAGATGATGGTTCGTGAATGGGAGATGCTCGAGGATGTATTAGAGTTCGACTTTGAGTTTGGCCTACACTCCTCTATTGTTTAGCTTTCAAGCCTGTCGATTCAACCCTCTCTTGTCGCAAGGGTGATCGAGGCTCAGCAGACAGACGAGTCGTTATAGGGATACCGAGTAGAGGCCGCATCCATGGAGCAGTCAAACTGGTAGATTGGTTCTGATGGTGGACTTCGCTGAAGAGGCCAATTGTGTGTTCAGGATGCCAGAGTTGCATAGAGATCTGATGACCGAGGCACACCGATCTCGACTTACGATCCACATGGGCTCCAAGAAGATGTATAGAGATATGAGGAGGGAGTATTTCTGGTCGGGGATGAAGTGCTAGATTGCTAGTTTTGTGGCTGAGTGTGACACTTGCTAGTGTGTTAATGCCGACAACCAGAGACCCCCCTGGTTCTTTGTAGCCGTTGAGTGTTCCACTGTGGAAGTGGGAGCACGTGTTGACTGATTTCATCATAGGCTTACCGAAGACTTAGCGTGGTCAAGACGCCATCTAAGTTGTAGTAGATCATTTGTAGAAGTTGGCACATTTTATTCCGATGGGTGCGACTGGACATTGGATCGACTTGCAAAGGTATTCACTGGGGAGATAGTGAGACTACACGGCATAGCAGTTTTGATTATCTCTAACTGAGAACCAAGATTCACATCTCAGTTTTGGAGGAGCTTTTAGCAAGCGATGAGATCTAATTTGTAGCTCAGCACCGCTTATCTGCAGACATATGAGTAGACCGAAAGGGTCAACCAGATCCTTGAGGATATGCTTAGAGCTTATGTGATTGACTTCGCGGGTAGCTGGGATGAGCACTTGCGCTTAGTCGAGTTCGCGTACAACAACAGTTATCAGGTGACCATTGGCATGGCTCCATTTGAGGCTATATGGAAGAACATGCAGATCTCCTAGTTATTGGATCGAGGTTGGAGAGTATCGTCTCCTAGGTCCTGAGCTTATGCAGTAAACATCAGAGATTGTTGATATTATCAGACAAAGGATTGATACAGCTTAAAGCCGGTAGAAGAGTTTTACTGATCGTCGACGTTGACCCCTCGAGTTTATAGTTGGAGACATGGTGTATCTCAAGGTCTCGCCTATGAAGGGCGTGGTGCAGTTTGGAGCGAAGGGCAAGCTTACCCCGAGATTCATTAGACCTTTTGAGATCACCAGGTATATCGACGACGTGGCCTACAAGCTTGCCTTACCATCTGAGTTGTCCAGTATCCACGACGTGTATCATGCATCAATCTTGCGGAAGTGTGGGTTGGACACTATTCTAGTGATTGATTGGCAACCCTCCAATGTCCCTGAGGATGCTTCTTACATTGAGTAGCCGATTCGCATCCTTGATAGGAAGGAGCAGGTTCTCCAGACCAAGGTCAATCCCCTGGTGAAGGTTTAGTGGGGTCATCATTCGGAGGCAGAGGCATCTTGGGAGCGTGAAGCGAAGATTCGAGAGCGTTATCCCCATCTATTTGTTGATTGATTTCTTGTATTGCTTTATGTATTACCTTCTCGTATATTGTTGATTGATATGTATATATATATGTAATGTTTTTGCATTCCTTTTGTCCTGGTTATAGTAAATTTCAAGGATGAAATTTCTTTGTAGGTGGGGAGAGATGTAAGACCCTATCCTGAGTATCCATTTTATTTTGTTAGGTCCCGCAGTCCTACCGATAAAATTCTGGTGACCCGTGACCTGTAGATTTCATTTGCGATCATCCTTAAATCTTGTCATGCTAACTCGACCCGGATCAACTCGAAACCTATGTCATTGCGACCACATCGACACTGTGGTTCCAACGCCGTGTCTCATGCATGAATTCGACGTGTGCATCTTGAGATATTGATCGCACCATTCTTGGCCATTAATCATGCATGTGGAATCCACCTAGACCCATGGGCACATTTTCCCATGTGCACCAACTTTGTGCTCTCTCTTTTCCATGCTATTTACTCATTGCTAGCTACCTATAGCCTAGCTATGATTACCTCTCTTTTCTAGAGAGTAATCATGAGATCTTGGTTGCTTCTCCCATGTGCCATGATGAATTCCCCTTCCCTAGATAACTCCTTCTCCCAAATTCATCATTACATTGCTACTACCTCCCATCTCTCTCTCTCTCTCTCTCTCTCTCTCTCTCTCTCTCTCTCTCTTCTTTCTCATTTCTCTCCTTCTCCCTCTCTTGTATGGTGGAATGTCCACCTCCCTCCCAAATTTCCAGTAACCTCTCTCCTTTCTCTCTCCCAATCCCACCCTTTAAACACCATCACCACCATTAGAACTTCACCTTTTGAGCTATGGAGTCTATGACTTGAAGTTGAAGGTGGATCTTGGAGGTGGGTGTTACTTGAAGCCAATTCTTCCTTCCTTCTTACATTTCCCTTCTATCATGCTTGGGAGTATGTAGGACCCACCAATCAATGGTGGACGTCCTATATAGCCCCAAGATGAGAGGTCAAGGGCTTATTTCATGCATGTTCATTTCCATGGGGGGTCATTCTCCATTGACCTGCCATGATGGATTTTCCTTTGATCTAGAATTTCATTGGTCATCTAGACCTTGCATGCATGGTAGGGATATCATCCCAACCTCAGTAACTTCTTTGATTTGTAAGATAGCATGCATGTATTATCTATGTATAATGTATGGTGTGGATTGTGAAGGTGAAGGGTTCATAGTGACGGAACCCTCCCCCATTACCGTGATCTCTCCCCCTCTCTCTCTCTGTCTCTATCTCTGTTTCTTTTTATTTCTTTCCCTTTTGTTGCTAAACATTGGTGGCCCACTGATGTGATCAGAAAATCCTAGATCCACCAGGAAATTTGGGACGTACAAGCTCACCTGCTGGATGTCCGGGCTTACCCTTAACATGCATGGGTTGGATGGCCTCTAAACTATGATTTTCTTGGAGATTTTGGTATGGACATGGATCTGGAATTTTTATGGTCCAACTTGGTAGACCCCACTTAATGTATTTGGGCATAAATCCCCTTGGATATTTTTCTATGCACTGAAAATGGATAACATATGTTGTTATCTATATTTCAGGCCCATTTGCTGCATAGTTTTTGGGCATTGTTTTAGGCCAGTTGTGGAGCTTTTCTCCCTGATTTCTTTGGGGGTTTTCTGAGGTGTGGACCCCACCTTAATGTAGGATGGATCCCACACCCTCTATCCCCTGATTGAGACCTATGGGATGGGCCAAAGAGGGCTAGATGTCTAGAAATTTCTGGACAGTCTAGCAATGTTGCATGTTGGAAATGGACCTAGTATACCTTGAATTTGGGGAAATTGGGCCACTCCAGTGGACCCCACTTGCTGTCCATACATGGGAGCACCAAACCCACCTATTTTCCCTGTGATTTGGGAGGCCTAGTCCCATCCCATGAGGTGTTAAATACGGGGACAACAACTATTTCAGTAGCAGAATTTTTCTTATTAATACCTTGTTGCATTTTTTTGTGTGTGATTATTTGGGCTCGTGTATGACTCCCAAATTCACCTTCATTATGGCCCACTTTGCTAGGACCCCTTCTAGGTGATCAAGGTCATCCAGGGAAACCTCAGTTTTTTTGGGAACATGGCTGGACAACATCCATGCTGGACGTCCCGGGTGTGGTTGACATCCAGCATGGGCTGGCCATCCCACCTTCCATTGAGCCCACCATGATGTAGTGTTTCATCCATTTTGTGTGGTCCACTTAGACGTGGCCCAGCCCTAGTGGGACATCCATGGTGGGGCCCACCTTGATCTTTGAATTGGCCTAGACGATCCAAGCCTCAAACTATCCAACCCATGTAGGACACCCTTGGCTTTGGGCTAATGATGGACTTGCAGTCCAGTAGCTGGCCCACTTGAATTTTGTGATGTATATCCACTCTCCATCTGGTGGAGGCCCCTTTGTATGTTGTTGGCCACCCTGGGATTTAAATCCACTTCATATTTACTAATTTCTGAGCTCCAGCAGGCCCAGATTGCTGGTGGGCTAAAAATCCAGCATGGTACCTTATAAATATGCATTGTTTATGTAGGAGTTTTAAGGATGTGTGGCCCACCATATTGAGAAACTTGTGTGTGAGACACTTATCCAAGACCGTACCTTTTCATAGGGTTTCGCGGTCCTCTCGATCGAATTTCGGCAACCCGTGACCTGTAATCGGCATTTGTGCACAACCCTGAGTTACATCCTGTCAATCTGAGTTGGCTCGGCCTTATACTTATATCATTGCGATCGCACCGTTGCTGTGGTTCCGACAACGTGTCTCGTGCGTTGAGGCAATACCCGGGCTAGGAGATGTGGGCCCACATTCAGTTTGAGGAAAACACTACGCTTTGTAATCCCAAGAGAAAACATCACATCAATCACCTCACTTGTCAAAGTACACCCATCACTTAACCCATTATTCTATCCCATCCCCATGTACAAAAGTAACCCCAAAAGTTAAACTTTCTATCACTTCACTCATCCCTCTCTCCCATCCATCACTCCATCCCATCTCCTCTCTCCCTCCCTCTTTCATTCTTCACTCCCAAGTAACCCAATGTCCAAGCTCCATGGGAGAGAGCTAGTGTGACCCACCTTCCTACCACCTAATCCCACCCTCCAAAGATCATCTTGACTGTTGAATCGCATCACTTGGAGCTCTAGAATGCATTGGTGGAAAAAGGAAGAGGAGATTAAAGGTCGGTGTTCATAGCATTAGTTTTTATGATTAGAGGGCCCACATGTGGTGGGACCCATTTGATGTATGCATTGTAAGAAAGGGAGGGCCCATAGTAGCGGGGTCCCTCCCCTCTACCACTCGTTCTCTCTCTCTCTCTTTCTTTTACGATGATGATGAGAATGATGTATGGCCCACCTGATGTACTTGCATCCACGCCGTCCAGGGCCAGCGGCCCACCCTGATGATGAATTTATCCACACTGTTTATCCAGTGGGCAGGTTCATCTTCCTATTTGTTTTGGATAGGCTCGGATGAAGGGAGGTCACGAATATCAACTTTACCCAGAATGGGTGGGCCACACCACGTGGACCCACTGTGATGTTTATGTCATTCACACCATCCAAATCTCTGGATGGTGGGCCCCTTGTAATGTATATCAAATGGTCCAGACCGTCCATCTGAACACTGGACTATATGTAATATTATATATTAAATATAATATATATAATATAATATAATATATATTAAATATTATAGCTTGTGGGCCCCACGTGGGACCCACCTTGATGTATGGAATTATCCACACCATCTAAAGTTTCTAGACTGTCCAGATCAGGGTCCCACCCTACATGTATCTGTTTACCCACTCATGTGGACCCTACCATGGTAGCGTGTGGGGCCCACATTATATTGATGCATTGCATCCACACCATCCAATCCATGGACAGTGGATGTAGGTTGGCTGGTCTACTGTACACCAGCAATATAGCTGCCGATAATGTCAGCAAGTTCTGTGGATTCTAATTCTGTATACGTCAGCAAGTTCTGTGGGTCCCATCTGGACAGTGGACACCACCATGTTGTATTTATTTCATCAACACTGTCCAGATTGTGTTGGATGGTGTTGGACAATGTTTAGATAGTGCTGATTTACATGGACAATGTTTGGATGGTACTGATCATCATTAGTGGGACATGTGCCCCATAAAATGATAGTGTACAATGATACACATGTTACACCTACAACTATTGAAATGATTTTTGGTGTAATCCAAGCTCCCTCTTGACACCCATTGGTGTGGCCCATTATGATGTATTTTTAGCCTATTTGGTAAGGCTCATTGTGATGTATTTTCCAACCCAAATGATGAGGCCCATTGTGATGTATTTTCAACTCATTTGGTAAGGTCCATTGTGATATATTTCTGACCCATTTGGTAAGGCCCATTGTGATGTATTTCTGGCCCATTTGGTAAGGCCTATTATGATGTATTTCTAGCCCATATGATGAGGCCCATTGTGATATATTTTTGGCTCATTTGATAAGGTTCATTGTGATGTATTTTCAGCCCATTTGGTAAGATCCAATGAGGTGTATTTTCTAGCCCATATATTATGGCCCAATGAGATGTATTTTTTGGCCCACATATTGCGGCCCATTTGATATATATGGGGCCCATGTATTATAACCCATTATGATGTACATGAGGTCCATGAGTGAGGCCCAATGTGATGCATATGTAGCCCATAAGTGAAGCCCATCTTGATGTGTATTAGGCCCTTGAAAGAGGCCCATGGTGATGTATATTAGGCCATTGTGTGAGGCCTTGGGCCCACTATATGTTTAGCACTATGTGGGTCACTCCTTAGGAGCAATGTTGGTTAAATGTCCACATTGATTGACAATTATGGTTAAATGTCCTCATTGTGACCTTCCCTTAGGCCCTTTGTTAGGTCGATTATTGATGCCGGTTAGCGATACCGACTATGAGTATGTGACAGCATAGCATCATGATACATGACCATATGCATCATTTGCATGTTTGTTATGAGATGTGATTGACCATTGCATATGTCATTAGGCAGGTTGTTATGAGACTCCCTGATTGGCGGAGATTGTCTCACATGAGCGCACAGTATGCACAAGATTGATACGTGACTGGATCGTATGACTCATACATCTTGCATTGTATGTTGTGATTACTGTACGCCCTAGCAACATCAGGGTCGTAGCCTCCACAGGCATGTCGCGGATGGCCAGATGGGACACCAAAAATCTGTTACTATCATCAAGGCACCATAGATGTCCCTGGGTGAAAATTTCTAAACCTCTATGGCCAGGAGATACCCTAACGTCTAAACCAAGTGGATACATGAGCGCCCGAGTGCCGAATACCAGTACGCCACTTCTCTGAATGTGTCTTGATCGGTTAGGAAGGGGTGTAGCCTTACCCGCCTGAGGGTAGGGGGAATAGCTAGGGTGACTTTGACCAGCTAGTATGGGTCCGCTATCGACGTGCCGGGTAGATATTGGTTGACTACTAGCCAAGCGGATAGTGAGGTCTCTTCCACTTGCACAGTTGCGTTTCCAGTGGGTGGTGATTGTATGTAGAGAGTACTAGATCCCGGTGATGATGCAAGAGATGTATAGTACTGATATGTGGACTTATTGAGCAGGAGTTGCATACTCATTCATTCATTCATTCGCTATCCACTCGGGCTGGTGGTGCGCAACTATTTATTACGTATACCTTCGTAATGGCCAGGATTTTGGTTGGGGCGCGTGACTAACCTGAGGTCAGGAGTTTACCACATTGAGTTTATCTATCCAAATTTATGTATGGGACTAGTTTGGATAGAAGTCCCTTGTGGTGAACCCCATAGCTTGCGATACTACGTACTGTCATCCGGAATTCACACTCCAACATGGTCATTCCATCGCACCGCATACTGCATTATATTCGCGACATATGGCAGTTTGGGTTACTATGTTTCTGCATTTATATGGCCTAAATATGGCTGACGGTACTCATGAACTCATCAGGAATTGTATATTACATTGCATCCTCGGCAATTGATATTTGGCTCTTTATGACTCCTCATATGCATAACTGATCTGTATTATATACTTTATATTGTATGACTCATGGACTTGACAGTATTTTCGCTTACTCTGATATCGTATGATTCATGATCTTGCTAGTATTTTCGATATTGTATGATTATGACATTATATTGAATACTTGACACTTACCTTTTACACACACTTGCACCACCCTCTAAGATTTTTATAAGCTTATGCACGATAGATGTGTGCAGGTGATGTTAGGTTGCAGCAGCATTGAGCTTGGAGCATGTAGTGGTCTTTTGAAGCTTTGATTTTGGATATATGTATTTCCCTTTCAGCATTATATTCAAATGTTTATATTAGTGGATATGTGATGATGATGTTGTCTTTGTGATTTGGGTAAACTTGTGGTTATGCTTGTTATGAAATAAATGTATGTTGGAAAATCTTCCTTGTAGGATCCCATGATTATAATCTGGTGTATAGGCACTGGGAGCTGAGAATGGGGTACTATGGAGGCTGTCGGCACCGGATTTGGCGATCGGGAATTTTATGAACCCAGTTTTTGAGTTTGGGGCGTGATATTGTGTGTATGTTTCATCCTTTTATTCTTAAACTTTTGGGCTTAATTAGTGCTCTTAGAAACCCGCTTTAATTGTGTCACAACGACCCTTAAACAACAAGATTTTTAGGACTCCTTATAGGCCCAAATGGGCTGGGACGTCCTAAATAGGCCCACTGGCTTTATGGGCTATGTCTATCATTATGTTGGGCTGGTTGGGCTGAAGTAAGTATGTGTGGTTGGGCCCTTGGTTGCCCACCAAATCAACTAGATTTTTGAGCTAAGGTTGTAAGGCCCAATTGACTTTACTTCAATGTGATTCTCACTCATGAGTTTGGTATTATGGGCTGCCCACTAGGCCCATCATAATGTATGGATTTGGTGACCTTATTCTTAGGCCATAACCTTCCCTATGGGCCCATGTTATTGTATGTGGATTGGGCCATGTATTGCCCCTTTGGACCCATGTAATGTATGTAGGCCTTAGGCCACTTTATTAAGGCCTAACATGTGATGTAAGTTGTATGTGTGTGTGTGTATGTATGTATGTATATATATATAGCTGGCCATTTATTTTGTATGGTTGTAGTCAGGCCACGGGCCTTGCTTCTTGATAGGTTGTTATTGGGCTACCTCCTTGGGACAAATGGTGGTTGGATGTTAACATTTGTGTACCCTTCTAAGCTCTTGCTAAGCCCATTTGCATCTATGGGTAGTTAAATGTCCACCATAGACCCTTTGCTAGGCCCATGTCATTGTCTATCTTAGTCTTGTGGGCTACCCTAGGCTGTTGGGCCCCACACTAGAGGTTGTGTTCCTTATGGAATTTGTCTGAGTACCTAGACCCTACTTAGTTAGGAGGAGAGTACAACATCATCGCATGGCATACTTGGCTATTTTGATGACCCGTTCCCATATGCATCATATGTATGCTTGGTTGAGATGTGATTGGTCATCGTTTATGCCATTGGGTAGACTGTTATGGGACTCCCTCAGTGAAGTTGCCCCTCTTAAGCGCATTGGATGCTCGGGATTGATGCATGGTTGATTGTGTGATTCATGCATTTGGCATTGCATAGCACATGGATATTCGCCCTTGCTTCATCAGGGTCGTAACCTCCACAGGTATATCGTGGATGGCTAGATTTGGGCACTAGAAAAGTTACTTGAGCATTTAGGGCACTTAGGATGTCCTTGGGTGAAAACCCATAAACCTTCATAGTAGTAGGAGACACCTCAATGCCGAGACTAAGTGGAAAACATGAGCGCCTAAGTGTCTTATACCATTAGGCCGCGACTCTCACTATAGCATGGTCGGTTGAGATGGGGTGTGGCCTTACCTGCTTGAGTGAGAGGGGTAATAGCTAGGCTGAGTCTGAACAGCTCGTAAATGGGTCCACTACTGTTGAGCTTTGTAGGTGATTAGCTGTCCACAGGCGGGTAGTGAGGTCGCTTATGCTCGCTAGCTAATGCAGATAGTAGAGTGGCAGTCGAAAGGTAGTGTATTTGATCCTAGTGATTTTCCCAGGGAGGAACTATAGTGATTTGTCGACTTGTTATAAGGATGAGCATGACCGCATCGCATATTGCATATGGCACTTGGCTGTATAGCCCGGCATTACATAGCTTTTGATTGGTAGATGGTATTCTTACCTTGCATTGCTTAGCCTTGTGATAGCTAGTGGTATTCATGGTTTTACTGCATTCTTTCATATTCTCTGGTATCGCATTCATGGCACCTATCCTACACACACTTACACCGCCCTCTAAGCTTTCTATAAGCTTATGCACGATTAATGCGTGCAGGTGATTCGAGGCCAGAGAGCGAAACAGGAGCCGGAGCGTGCCATTGATCCTTTTGGAGTTTTCTTTATATATATATATATTTGTATTTCCCTTTAAGCCTTATTCTTGTAAAAAGTTTAAATTCTTAGAGGATTTTGTAATGTTGTTCCTGTAGTTATTTCCAGTGGTTACGATGTTATGATCTTGGGCATGCTCATCATGACCAGACTTATGTTATGAAAATCCTCCTTGTGAGATCCCAGGATCGGAACCTAGTGAATGGCTGCCAGGAGCCAAGAATGTGGTACTGTGGAGGCTGTCGGCGCCGGAATCAGTGATCGGGAACCTGGTAAGCTCGGTCTCTGGGTCTGGGGTGCGACAATTTACTGACAAGCTATTCCAACTAATGCATGACTAAACCATGTTGGTGATGTGGATGCACCGTGAAGCATGCTTGAACATTCTTTCTCAGATTTTTGTTGATGATGTTAGAGAAATTGTTGTAGGCCTTAGCACTTTTGGCTCTTCTCGCATACTTTCTATATTAGTTGCTTGCAGCTATTTTTTGGTCAGTTTTTTTTTTCCTTCTAAACTTGTGGTTTTAGTCAGTGAAAAAAAATTGTTTCGTTTTCATATGATCATATTTCCTGTTCTCATTCATCTCTATTTATTTTCGTTAGGTGACATTTTTTTACTTAATGATCATGTTTACGTGTTTTCTATTTGTTTTTTTAACTTTTGCAGCAAAAAGGTTAGGAAATCGACATGAAATGCTCATGCAAACCAGGCACCTTGTAACCCTAAGCACATGCATGCTGACAAATAGATCTCATGAGGAATTTGGCCTAGGTGTTTGGCATATTTAAATTCAAGGTATACCTGTTGAATTCTAGGCTAGCATTGTCCAACCAATCTGATTTTAAACTGCAACACCACAGCAAGTTCCACAACATTCTATGCAACTAGATAGTCGGGCTTGACTGATCTAACCAATACCCAGCTCAGGTTTAAGAATGAAGGGGCTGTTGGTCTGGGTTGTTAGTTTTGAAGATGATGTTGTTACTTTTTTTTTCCTTTTCTTTTTCAGGGATGGTGGGGAACCTATAATCCAAACATAGGGATCCATAAGCAATCCTTTTGGATCTACTTTTGTATGTGGGTATTAAAATGTAGCTTTTAAGGTGAGTAATGAATAAACATGATTGTATAATTTATCATGATCGTTTCCATTATTTGATATTAGTAGTGTTAATTTAGAAAGATGCGAACTATGTTCACTTATTTTGATTACTTTTAATTTCACTGGTTAATATGTTGAAGACAACTGAATAATGGTTGGTACAAAATAAGATATCTCTAAAAAGTTTCTTTGAGGTCTCACTTTGCATTGCCTCTAGGATATGCAGAATGAGAATTGATTCATGATAAATAGTTCTCTAGATTTTTCTTTATGAATCAGTGAATATTATTAGGAAAAAAATAGTTGATAGTTGATGGCAAGCAGGACATGGGGATTAATCAGGTATATACAACACAAGAGAGTAGTGCTGTCTATTTTTAACTTGCACGTGATTTGCAGGGAATAAGAGCTTAATTGTCATTTTATTGCTAGACTTCACATGATTCGTACTATTCTATCTTCCGGGTCTACATTATAGGAGGAGACGAAACCTAGAAAGGGGCGTCTGTAATATATGAGGTGACTAAATGAAACCAATAAACATTTCCATTCTTCTATTTCTATTATTAGCTCGAGAGATGCTACATATGAAGAGATTAGTTTGTTGTATATTTCCCAATTTGGAAATCATTTGGTTACACTGTAAATCGAAATCATTTGGTTACACTACTTTGAATTTTCGTGCAAATTATTACATGTCCTAGGTTGAAGAACAGAAGGTTAATGGCTGTTGAATTGTGTTATTCTTAAAGAGCTTCTAATCTTCTGCCATGCAGGAAATTGAAAGGTGTGGTCTTGAAGTTGTAGTTGCTGGAATCCCTAAGACCATTGATAATGACATTGCGGTAATTGCTTTAACTATATCCTTGACATTTGTGGCTTATTTCATGCATTTTCTTTACTTCCTCCATTGATTATGTTACTTTGGATCTATCCCCATGATATTTTTTGTTGTCTTCCCTTGTTGACTTAGGTAATTGATAAGTCCTTTAGTTTTGACACTGCTGTGGAAGAGGCTCAGTGGGCCATTAATGCAGTACATGTTGAAGTTGAAAGTGTCGAGAATGGTTTGGGTGTTGTGAAGCTTATGGGCCGTTACAATGATTGGTCTCAGGCATGATTTCTAGTTTTTTTAACATACAAATGCTGAATGAGCTATATGAGAATGAAGTATACTATCACATAGTGAGTGTCAACTAAATCTCTTGTAATAATATATTAGTTTATGTAGATACTTTGTCTATTGAGACCTTCCTTTTTGGCTTTCATTTTACAGCTCCAAAGGTGATGATGATAGTAATAAAATCCTATTACTTGTAAAGAAAAAGAGCGAAACAAAAGGCATGAATCAGGTACCAAACAAGCTAAGAGAGTGTTTTAGTTAAGTGAGGCTTTATTTTTGTATAATCTCTTGTACATCAAGTGCATGCTTTTGAACTTTGGAATTTCGTTTATATTTTCTTCTTGCAAGTGTAAGAAAAATGAAGTGCCATAACAGAGTAAATCCTAGAAACGGAAATTAAAACAACTGCAAGTGTGTGTCTTTTTTACTTGTTTCCCTATAACCATGTTTTTCAAATTCTAGCCAGAGTCTCTATAGGTCCGAGGGAATGAATCAATTAGCATGTTTTTGGATGCTATATGTAGATTGTATTTAAGTTATTGAAACACATTTCAGTGTGTGTGGATCTTGTCCTTTATCTAGGTATGCTGATAAATGTTAGAGGTGTCTACTGTAAATTTTTATTACTAAGATTAATTAGTTTGGCTTTTATGCTATAGCACTATGTAATTTCAATGGTACAGTATTTAGTTTCAGACTTGCTTTCACTCCCTTCAGGAAATCTTCCTCTGAAGAGTCCATGATAAAGCATGACAGTGTCTCAAATTGCGAAGAAATCACATTTGGTAGTGTTGTTACTTGTCTTTATAATATTAGAGCACCTATATGTAAGTGCAATGGTTATTGTTACCTTGATTGTCAAATTTTTTAGTGCCAAAACCACAATCTATGTCTTGTGTAGCACATTGATATATCTATTCAAGGTAATGCATCACATGTACAAGGATAATGCTTCAAGTCAAGAACAATGATCTACTTCAAGTAATGCAAGGTCAAGTACATTCTTCTCTTCTCTAAAGCTTTAGAGTTTTAAAGCTATGAGATCTTGTTCAAGACTCAAGGTGAAATACAACTTAAGAACTATAAGTTCAAGGTTTCAAAGATCTCAAGTCTCATGAACTTCAAAGATCATCCATCATCTGAAGAAATGAAGGTTCAATGTCCATACTTCACATTTAAGGTATGAATGACCTTAGATTGACCTTAGGGTAGGTCATTTTTTATACATAATTCAAATTGAATTATTTTATAAGTGTTTGATCTGTTCTTAGACTAGTCCTAGACTCTATTCGACTAGTCATAGAACTGGCTCGACCAGTCCAAGAAATTCTAAGACCGGTCCTAAGTTGTTGCAAATTTTCAAAATTTTTTGGTTGAGATATGACTAATCTTAGAGTCTGCTCGACCAGTCGTATGAACAGTGCACAACTCATTCACGACCAGTCCAGCAGCTACGATTTAAGCTCTAACAACTATTCCTGCCTCCTCATGACCAGGCATGGGCAGGTCACGACCAGTCGTGAAGTGCCTATGACCAGTCATGGAACGGTTTTATCCGATCGCGCTCAAATTTCAAAATATTCTTAGTCATATGACCAGTGGTAGTGTCCACAGGACCAGTCAAAGATGCAATTTCTCCAACTATAAATAAAGCACGATTTTTAGAGTTTGATATCCAATTCAAGTAAAATCAAGGCATCACTCTGAGAGATAAGTTTGTGTTCTTTTTAAGCTACATTGTGCATATTTAATATTCTCTTTTGTTAGCTTTTTATATTTATTTTGGTTTCTGCATTCCAATCTGATTTGAAAGAGGAATTGTAATATTCCACTTCTTGGAATCAAAATTAAATAGAGCTAGCCCAACTTGATTTAATTTAAAATCAATTAGAACTTAGAACCATTTCAAAGTGAATATTGGACATTGAACTTCTCTATTTGAACTTCTACTATGATTTGGTTCTTCTGGGCTGCTACAAAAGGAGAATTTTAGGTATTTTACATTTGTGTAAACCTTCTATGTTTTTGGTTTCTTTGAGATTAAGCCAGAAAAATATCTAAGTGTTAGTTATTTGAGGAGAGCCAGAAAACTCAGTGTGGGGTTTTTGAATTGTGTAAGCCCATTTGAAAAACACAATTGTGAGGGTTTTAGGTGAACTTGAGAAAAACCTACTTTCATAGTGAATGCTAATTTCCCTTGTGTGAGGATATTAGGAGTGGAGTAGCAAGCTGTGTGGCTGTTGTTTAACAGTTGGTGTACACATGGGCGAACCACTAACTATTTGTGTTTTGTGGATGTGTAATTTATTTTCTATATCTTTAATCATTCAAGTTTGTGGGATGTATGTGTGAATGTGAATGCTGTAATATTTACATTTCAAGCATTATGGGGAATGTTGTAATAGTTTAGACCTTCATTTCTTGCGATTTCCTTTTATTCCTCTTCAGTTTGCGATATTAATACTTAAACTGTTCTAGTGAGGTTGTCCTGTCATATACCCTTGGTTTTTATGGTGTAAGGTTGTCCTTAGAATAACATTTATATCAAACTCTCAAGACTTGAATTTTGATGTTGCTTTACATTTCCGTTTGTGAATTGCTTAAAGTGCTATCTTTCCTTTATTCATTTAAATTTTGCTATTATCATTTTAATTTGGCATAGTCTTATTCACCCCCCCCCCCCCCCCCCCTTCAAGGACTCATAGCTAGGCCTTTTCAAGTGGTATCAAAGCCTAATAGCTCACCTTAACTGTTATATTTTTTGGATTTATTTCCTGAGCTAATCGATCTAAGCTATTTACAAGATGTCAAATTTTGACAGCCTTTCAATCGCTAAGCCTCCTCCATTTGATGGCTCCAATTATGCCTATTGGAAAGCCAGGATGAGAATTTTCTTAAAATCCATGGATGAGAGTGTATGACAAGCCACAGTGACTGAATGGACCCCTCCTACCACTAAAGTAACCGGTATCGACGGATCAAAATCAATGAGAGTAACACCTTATTTTTCTTAGAGCACAGTTTAGAAAAAGTGAGAGTAGTGCAAATCTAAAAGCACTAAATGCAATCACTTACGCACTATCACCGAATGAATTCAAAAGAATTATATCCTGTGATTCTACAAAGCAAGCCTGGGATATTTTAGAAATGACACACGAGGGAACATAAATTGTCAAGAAATCTAAAGTCCAAATCCTCAGAACCAAATTTGAGGAAATACATATGGAAGAAAGTGAAATATTTATGGACTTCTATATTAGATTAAATGACATTGTGAACTCTATGTGAGGTCTTGGTGACAAAATCCCTGAAAGTAAAGTATGTGCAAAGGTACTGCGCTCACTTCTTCAACAGTTCAATTCTAAGGTAACCGCGATATAGGAACTTCGTGATATGGATAATATGAGGGTAGAAGAATTAGTTCTGTCTTTATAAACCTATGAGTTAAATTTTAAAGCTCCTAAAGGTAAATCTATTACCCTTAAATCTTCTAAAAATGTTTCTTAAGAAAACAATAGCAATTCTGATTTAGAAAACTAAGAAGATGATATGGCCCTTCTAGCAAAAAAGTTTTACAAATTTCTCAAAAGTAAAAGAGGGTTGATTTTCAAAAAGCTAATGATAAGAAAAGATCTAAATCTAAAACTTAAAAATCATTAAAAGACAGTCAATGTTACAACTGCCAAGAATATGGGCATTTGACAAACAAGTGTCCTAAAAAGGACAAACCCAAAAGGAAGAGTATGTTGGCTACTTGGGATGAATCTTCCGGTTCTGAAGCTTCTTCTGAATCAGAAGATTCTGAAACCGAGTCGGCCAATGAAGTCAAAGCCCTTATGACTCTAGCCAAGTTCACTTTTTCAAATAACGAAGATTTAACTAGTGAAGAAAATCTGAATAGTGATCATGAAAATGAAGGAGATCTTCAAGATGCCTATAATGCCCTTTACAAGGAAAGTTGTAAAATTGCTGTTAAATTAAAACTTCGAAAAAAAAAAAGTTTTCAAAGCTTAAAGAAAATTTTGATTCTCTTATTTTAGAAAAATTCCATATTTCAGATTATTTTGAAAAATGCAAATGCAATTTAAAATTTAAAACCTCCCAGATTGAAAATCTGAAATCTGAAAATGAAAAACTAAAACTTGAAGTTTCTTCACTTTTGAGTTAAAAGGATACATGGAAGTATGCCCAAGGTGATCCAAAATTAGAAAAACTTTTATTTGGATCAAGAAAATGTGGTGACTGATCCGGTTTAGGCTACGATAGAGAAATTTCTCCTAAATAGAAGAATACTCCTCCTAAGTTTGTAAAATGAGAGTCTTCAAACACAAAAGAGAAAAGTTCTAATCAAAATTTTTCTAAAAATACCAAAACATTTCAATCTTTTAAACCTAAAAGTAACCATATCAACTACAATAATCAAAACTGAAACCCTTTAGCTGAAAAAATAGTTGATTTGCTTAAGGAGCTCTTAAAATCTAAGTCAATGGGTCATTCTTATAACAACTACAAACATAAGAAGACCAACTATACTCCTTGTAACATCCTGGATTTTTCCCAACTTGGAAATGGACGTCCTTGGATGTAGAACTGCCTTAGGACCTTATCTGTTGTAATTAGGGCGTAATTTAGTTAAGTATTAATAGCTTGGATCACTTTCTATACAAACTACAAAGGCCCAAGTACCACCTCAGGCAGAAATCAAATAGGACTAAATCCTTTAGAAACTAAATGAGAATTAATATACCACTAAACTAGATTCTCTATGCAATTAGCACTAATCACTTTAAATATGATCTGCAAGACCCAAACTGTGCAGTATCATTGACGCTACATTACCTTGAAATCTAAAATCCATCCCTAAACCCGGTTGCTCTCGGGAGCGCACCGAAACTCCGTATCGGACCTGGACCGCACGTCAAAAGTTCGATAACCACAAAACTATACAGTTATGACCGCATTACTAGACTTGACAACCCCTTCAAAAATCAAGTCTTAATTGTTTCTAGAAATGCACAACTTGAGCCTGGAGCAAAGTGTGTGAGAAACGTGGATATCTTTAGAAATAAAATCCAAATTTAAGTAATCTGATTCGTGTCACTTGCGGGCCAAATATACAGATTTAGACCATCGGAATCTGACCCAAATACATCCTCGGAGCAGGGGAAATGTCCCACACATGTCAGTGTACTTGTGGCCCTGATCGAGTGCCCGTGACCGTTGAACTGAAACTGGTCCGCCACGGCTGATATATAAATTCGATCAGAACGAAAACTTAGCTTGACCTAGATCTAATGTCAGGGAGCTTAAGTCCGATCGCACGTGGAAAAGGGGCCACCAGAAGTGCTTCGTTGGGCTGAAACAGACGCCCTTTGGATATAACCTAAGTATACCTTGGCCCTGGGGCCATTTCCATCAAACCTAGGCCTATATAAGGGCCTTAAACCCTCTCTCTCTCATTCCATACGATTTTGCAACCCTAAGAGAGAGAAGAGAGCAAAGAGAGAAGGAAAGAGAGAGAAAGTGAGAGAGAAAGTGGGAGAGAGATCCTGGTATCCAAGCCCATCGCTCCACGTGCTGAATTGACCTATCTGTATCGCTATACTAGCGATTCTGATTCCATTTTTGGGTAAGAAATCCTAACCCTAATCTATTTTAGGGATTCAGGTAGAGTAAATGGTGAAATAGCTAACTTGTTTCATGCTATAGGTTACTGTTGTGCCGTAAACAAAGACTTAGTGTTTAAACTGAGTTTGTTACACGTTTAATGACGAAAGGTGCAGACTATAAATGTTTAGGTTATGGTTTTCAAGGCCTTCAATGTCAGTAATGGTTTATGACTGACTTGATTACTATCACATGTGATTAGATGCGATGTTTCCCGTATATTACACATATATGTAAACTATGTTGATCTTAATGCCTTCCATGTGTTTGTTGAAATGCTTAAATGAATATGAAATTATGATTTCTGCTTGCCATGATTATTGTTTGAGAATACATGCTTGTTGTATGGGTGGCAACTCCTTGGTGAAAGGATTTGCTATAATATAGGTTATAACTAATTTATTTGATATATGATGGAATGTGTAGACTAAGTGTTTGATGAAATGTTTGAATGGGAAATGGTCCAATGAATTGTATTTATTTAGGGTGTTGAGATAAGATTTCCCAACTACCATACCTAGGTATATAATTTTCACCATGTAGTCTTAATTTCAACTACGTGGTTTATGTATAAAATGCACATGTATAATAACATGTTCTATGTGATTGATAAAATGTTTGAATGAGGTATTGTTCATTGAACTGTATTTAATAAGGGTGTTGAGATAGCAGTCTCCACTACCTTATCTATATGTATAGTTTCCTTCATGTAACCTGAATTCCGATTATGCAAATTTATGGATGAAATGCAATATATGGCAATATGTGCAATGTGTTTGATGAAATGCTCGAATGAGATTCATGTTGGAAATGTTCGCTAAATGCTTATATGATTATCACATGTCTCCATATGCTTTATTTGAATATGATTGGGACTACTATGTAGTCTAGGCAATCGGTAACAATTCCTATTTGAGTGGCCACATTAGTCTCACCATAATTGATGCGTTCGGTGAATCCGAGTCGTACGATGATCGTCGACAACGGTACCTTGTCGATTAATTCAGCGTACGCTCGTACTAGTTGAGCTCGTCAAGTAACCCGATTGACCCGATGTATGTTTACCATGTATGGACACTACTGCTTGAATCTAATGTACCAAACTCACCAATGGAAAACCCTTTTAACCTTGGTACCTCGATCCGCTAAGACTCATGAGCTGGGCATGGTGGTATGGGACACCGTGATCGAGCTGTCGGCCTACGCTGGGGTGACGAGCCTCCCCATAGTGACTAGTGAGCAACCCAAACTCGTGAGCCAAATACGGTGGTATGGGACACTGTATTTGAGCTATCGACCTACCCTTATGCAGCCTGGCTATGGTCCTCAGTCAGGTTGGTGACGAGCCTTCGAAAATTGACTGTCAGTTGGTAGGGTGTGGATGGTAGTGACCTCGAGTGTACTTTGAGACTGCGTTGAGGCGACGATTCTTTCTGTAGCAACCGGAGTACAAACTAGGCCTACACTGATAAGGTGATGAGCCCTTTGCTGTGACCAAGAACCGCAACATCGTATGAGAATTGCTAGGACTGACGACCCTAGAATGGATCATTGTTTGGGAATTGATATAAGGGAGGTACCTTAGCTTCCCAATCCTGCTGTATGAAAAGGACTAATAAGAACTTGGTAATCATGATCATGCACCGCACTGCATGTGCCGTTTGACGTCGGATAGAGCACTGAGGAAGTGATTATTGACATCCGCGACCGTTAGATGAAGATCGCAGAGGGAGTGCAGGCGAGGGCATGCATCATTTATACATACCATTCTTGCATTAATCAGAGTACTTATGGATGTTTGATTATATTATTTTATCATTACTGCTTGACTGAATTGATAACATGTTAACCTTTGCTTTATTGTTCCACTGAGTTGATCACTCACTCCCACGTTACGGGACGGTGTTTTAAACACCAACCAAACCCTGTTGTAGGATCAAATGATGGCATAGCCTGCGAGGCGGAGTCGGACTCTGGGGATGATGAGGAGGCATTCTCATATATGCAGTATTCAGGCGGGTTCATATAGACCATTCTGATCGACAGGGCTTCAGTGCTTATACTTGTAGTAGACCATCATTTCTTATGGACATTCTGTATCTTGAAATAGTACTTGTAACTATTTAACCTGGAAATGCGTTCATAGTTTGGGGACCTACAATGATTTATATATTTTATACTCTGATTACAGTCTTCCACTTGTGTAAATTTAACTGTCCCTGGAGTATGATCTGCTGATTTAGGTTAATCTCATTCATGTTTTATGCACTAACATGGACAACATCAAATCATTATTATGTATGTTGCATAAGTGATGTGATGGAACTTGAGAGTTGGGCACCTACTCAACCCCCGATTTTCAGGGCATTACACTCCTAAACCCAAAGCAGTTATGAAATGGGTTCCTATAGTTACTTGCTTGGTTACCCACATGGCTTTCAAAGCTACAAGTCACTCAAAGTGGTACTTAGATAGTGGATGCTCAAGGCATATGACTGGTGATAAATGTCAATTTACCGATCTTAAAGACATAGTTGATGGTTCAGTCACATTTGGTGATGATAGCAACTATAGGATTATTGGTTAAGGTATGGTTCAACTCTTCAACCTTCCCTTATTTGAGAATGTGTTATATGTTGAAGGGTTAAAACACAATCTGTTAAGCATATCTCAAATATGCGACAAAAATCATAGCGTAAAATTTACTAACCAAGGTTGAGAAATTTTAAACAAAAAGGGTTCTTTAATATTAACTGATCATAGAACTTCTGAAAACTACTATATTGTTAGTGATTTTAGATCATCTAATCAATCGTGTTACATTATCCATACGTATGAGACTGAGTTATGAAATAAACGTCTCGGACATGTACACTACTACAATCTATATAGATTAAGCAAAAGAGAACTGATAAGAGGTCTACCTAAATTACAGAAAGTAGATAAAATATGTGGTGAATGCCAAATTGGCATACAAACTAGGAGTACTCACAGAAAGGTGAACTCCAATGCTACATCAAAACTGCTCGAGCTTCTTCATATGGATCTTATATGACCAACCAGAACGGAGAGTCGAGGTGGTAAAAAATATATATTAGTAATCATGGATGGCTATACCAGATTCATTTAGGTAACCTTCTTAAGGGATAAATTAGAAACCCTTGATGAAGTGAAAAGAGTTCTCAAACGAATCCAAATAGAAAAGGTTCTCAAGTCTGTAAGACCCATAGTGATCATGGATCAGAATTTGAGAATAGCAGTTTTGAGAAATTTTGTTGTGATCAGGGAATATCACATGAATTCTCTGCACCCAAAACTCCACAAAAAATGGAATTGTTGAATGAAAAAATAGAGTGCTTGAAGAAATGGCAAATGTAATGTTGAATAGTCTAAAGCTCCCTAAAAATCTTTGGGCTGAAGCTGTATATAACTGCATGCTATATAATCAACTGGGTTTATACAAGTAAAACTTATAATAAAATGGCTTATGAAATGTGGTTCGATAAGATGCCTACTGTCAAATACTTTCGAGTTTTTGGCAGCAAGTGCTATATTTTACATGACCGTGAAAATCTGGGCAAGTTTGACAGTAAAAGTGATGAAGGGATCTTTTTAGGATATTCTTTAAACAGTTGAGCATATCGAATACTGAATAAGAGGACCGGTGTTATTCAAGAGTCCATTAATGTGGTCATTGATGATCACTTGAATACACCTGCCACAAGTTCAGAGAATGATGAAGTTCTTTTAATTGACAAACCAAATACTTCATCAAGTCAAAATAACTCTAAATTGAGGATTATCAAAGATCATCTAACTACTCAATTCTTGAAAACCCTCTCACTGGTGCGCGCACTTGTAGATAACTAGAAGATATATGTAATTACGTGTGCTTTACATCCCAGATAGAACCGGCTAACGTAAAAAAAGCTCTTATTGACAAAAATTGGATAGTAACGATGCAAGAAGAGCTTAACCAATTTATGAGAAATGATGTTTGGTATCTTGTACCTGGACCTAAAGATAAACATATTATCAGAACTAAGTGGATTTTCAAAAATAAGTTTGATAAACTTGGTAATATAATTTGAAACAAGGCTAGACTGGTTATACAAGGGTACACTCAAATTGAAGGCATCGATTATGATGAAACCTTTGCCCCAGTAGCTCGTCATGAATTAATCAAACTATTTATATCCGTTGCTTGCTTTAGAAAATTCAAAATTTATCAAATGGATGTAAAGAGTGCCTTCTTAAATGGCGATTTGCATGAAGAAGTTTATGTTGAACATCCAACGGGTTTTGAAGACCCTAAGAATGTTGATCATGTCTATCGCCTAAAAAAGGCTCTCTACGGTTTGAAACAAGCTCCCAGAGCATGGTACAAAAAATTGACTAAGTTTTTACTAAGTCATAATTTTCTAATGGGAAGTGTTGATAAGACTCTTTTTAGTAAAAAATATAATGATCATATCTTAATAGTGCAAATCTATATTGATGATATTATTTATGGATCTACCTATACTAACATGACTGTTGAGTTTGCAGATTTAATGAAATCTAAGTTCGAAATGAGCATGGTTGAGGAATTGAATTATTTCCTAAGGTTGTAAGTAAAACAACAACTAGATGGTATTTTTATTTCTCAAACCAAATATGCTTTGAACTTAATTAAAAAGTTAAAATTTGAGAATGGGAAAAATTTTGATACTCCTATGAGTACAACTTTAAGACTCTCAAAAGACTCTACAAGTAAAAATGTGGATCCTAAATTATATTGTAGTATGATTGGCAGTTTACTTTATTTAATTGCAAGTAGACCAGATATTGCTTTTAGTGTTGGTATTTGCACTAGATATCAATCTGACCCTAAAGAGTCATCTAACTACTGCTAAGCGGGTTATGCGCTATGTCACAAGTTCAGCTAATTTCAGTCTCTGGTATCCATATGATATTAGTGTTCAGTTGGCAGGGTACACTGATGCTGATTGGGCTCGAAATATTAATGATAGGAAATCAACCAGTGGTGGTTGTTTCTATATCGGAAATTGTTTAGTTTCTTAGTTTAGCAAGAAGCAAAGTTTTGTATCGCTCTCAACCGCTAAGGCTGAATACATCGCAGCTGGAAAAGCATGTACTCAGCTTTTATGAATGAATAGAATGTTAAGCGATTACGGAATTGTACAGGATTCAATGGTTTTATATTGTGATAATTCCAGTGCAATAAATATATCTAAAAATCTAATTCAACATTTATGAACCAAGCACATTGATATTAGATATCACTACATTCGTGAATTAGTGGAAGAAAAGACAATCTCTTTGGATTACATTCCGACCGAGACTTAACTTACTGACATTTTCACTAAACCACTCGACAAAAGTAGGTTCAATAAATTGAAATTCGATCTTGGTATGTGCAATTTTAATTAATTATTCATGCATTTCTGTATTTTAATTTATATATTTGTTAGATTATAATTTTAAAATTTTAAAATTATGTGAAAAATGCATGTTTTTGTCTTTGCACGACCAGACGAGGACGTACTTGACCAGTCGTGGCATGACCAGTCGAGGACGACCCACGACAAGTCGTGTAGAGTGTTGGACCTTTTTTAATTTGGGAAAAAACCCTTTCTTCCTCATTTCCTCCTCCTCCAACGGGCCATAGCACGACTAGTCATACCCAACTTCTTGATTCTTCAAGGTTAGTCTATTATTTTCATTTTCCTTCTAGATTTAAATGCATATCACTTCATTTTCTTCCTTGGAGTGCTTGATTTCAAGTTTCCTTAAAGATTTTAGGATTTTCTTCACCCAAATCTATTTTTGAGAATACCCATTCCACATCTTTTGCAACTCCTTGCTTCTTTGATTTTCTTGTTACAAATGGATGCTAGAGGGAAAAAGAAAACTTCCCGTGGTGCTTCCTCATCTAGATCATCTCCTTTAACAAGGTGTCATCTTCGGTCACCCGAAGATGATCCATCACATGTGTGAGATTTACGATTACGCAATGTTATTGTTGAGCGACCCGTGCATATTGAATACATTGCTCCTTTTGGTCTCCTTCCACTTCTCCAATCTGTATGTTGGGATAACATCCTACATTGGGGTGGGCCAGCATACTAGTCTATTGCACAGGCTATGTTTGCTTGCATTTTTGAATTTTTGACTGAAAATTTAACGTTTACAATAACGACTAGAGAAGGTCCATTTGAAATTGACCGTCATCTAATTTTGGCTCTAATGGACATACCTGTTAATGACGAGGGTATTCCCGTTCACACTCTAGTTGAGAAACCTTAAGAATCGAAAAAACGCATGCTCACTAGAGCATTATGTAACATAGATGTGCAATGGACTCATAAGGGGAATGCGCTTGCTTATAAGTACTTGTTACCCAGATACAGGGTTCTTCACAGAATCTTTATTTCAAATATGTATCTGTGTTCTAGTAACAAAACAGAACTGACTTCCTTTATGGTTCGGATTTTGCATTTTGTCATTTCAAGCTCAAATGTTTGTCTTCCTTCTTTGATCTGTCATTCTATCATTCAATTTCGTCTCTATCCTGGACACAGTAATATTCCATTTGCATATCTTCTGACTGTGTTAGCTACTCACATGCTAGTTGTTATGCCTGTTGGAGAGGCTCCTATTCATCATCTTATTTTCAACAATTCAAATATAAATAAGATGAAATTAGAACTGGCTCCTGGCCAAGTGGATGTAGGTGGTGGTGGAGCAAGCAGGGAATGTAGAAGAAGGTGGCGATCTTCCTCCTGATGATATAAATATGGATGACATTTTTAATGAAATTGAATCAGACTTTACAAATGATCCTGACTATGAGCCATCCGATTTTGATGCTCATCTTCGTGCACTTAAGGAGAAGGTAGAGAACATGAATGTTTCCCATGATTTACAATTTAAATATATACGCAAGTTTCTTAGGCGCTTAAACAAAGGCCTTCATCAACTTGATCCTACCATACCTATGCCTTCTTAAGGATCTGATTAGGTGTTTTTATCCTATGGTCTGTAATAACTCTTATACTACTTTGCTTTCTTTTAGTTTACGAGACTTACTTTGGTTAACTTTGGTATATGCTGGTTAATGATATGTAAACTTTGAATTTGCTTATATATCTTTCATATCTTGCTTAATTAACTCCTCTATTACTCTCTTGTTAAGTCTTCCTCTTCCATTTCTTATTTACATCCTCTGTCATATTGTGACAAAAAGGGGGAGAATATTTCTTTGGATTGATTTTTTATGAATATGGAATGGATATGGATGTGGGGTAGTAGCATAATTTTTATGGATTTATGTGTGCTATTCAGGGGGAGTAAGTAAGGAGGAGTTTTGCCTACTTCATGATGATGTGTGCTAGTTGATGATAACTAGTGCGGGATTCTTTAACTAGGTTGTAACTGGTTTTCTTTTATAAGTGCATGGTTGTTTATTGGGCATGTGATGCTACTTTTACTCTTATTCTTAATGGAGTGTGTTTTGTCACAAATTTGACAATGGAGGAGATTGTAAGTGCAATGGTTTTTTGTTACCTTGATTGTCAAATTTTATAGTGCCAAAACTACAATCGGTGTCTTGTGTAGCACATTGATATATCTGTTCAAGGTAATGCATCACATGTACAAGGACAATGCTTCAAGTCAAGAACAATGATCTACTTCAAGTAATGCAAGGTCAAGTATATTGTTCTCTTCTCTAAAGCTTCAGAGTTTTAAAGCTACGAGATCTTGATCAAGACTCAAGGTGAAATACAACTCAAGAACTACAAGTTCAAGGTTTCAAAGATCTCAAGTTCAAGCTTCATCATGTGTCGAGATCTCAAGTCTCGTAAACTTCAAAGATCATCCATCATCTGAAGAAATGAAGGTTCAATGTCCATACTTCACATTTAAGGTATGAATGACCTTAGATTGACCTTAGGGTAGGTCATTTTGTATACAAATTTTAAATTGAATCATTTTATACGTGTTTGGTCTGTTCTTAGACTAGTCTTGGATTTTGTTCGACTAGTCCTAGAATTGGCTCGACTAGTCCAAGAAATTCTAAGATCAGTCCTAAGTTGTTGCAAATTTTCTAAATTTTTTGGTTCAGCAACAACCAGTCCTGGAGTCTGCTCGACCGATCATGTGAACAGTGCACAACTCATTCACAACCAGTCCAGTAGCTACGATTCAAACTCCAGCAACTATTCCTGGCTCCTCATGACCAGTCGTGGGCAGGTCACGACCAGTCGTGGATGACTCATGACCAGTCATGAAGTGCCTACGACCAGTCATGGAACGGTTTTATCCAATCGTGCTTAAAATTTCAAAATGTTGTTGGTCCTACGACCAGTCGTAATGTCCACAGGACCGGTCGAAGATGCGATTTCTCCAACTATAAATAAAGCACGATTTTTAGAGTTTGATATCCAATTCAAGTAAAATCAAGGCATCACTCTGAGAGATAAGTTTGTGTTCTTTTTAAGCTACATTGTGCATATTTAATATTCTCTTTTGTTAGCTTTTTATATTTAATTCTGTTTCTACATTCCAATTTGATTTGAAAGAGGAATTGTAATATTCCACTTCTTGGAATCAAAATCAAATAGAGCTAGCCCAACTTGATTTAATTTAAAATCAATTAGAACTTAGAACCATTTTAAAGTTAATATTGGACATTGAACTTCTCTATTCGAACTTCTACTCTAATTTGGATCTTCTGAGCTGCTACAAAAGGAGAATTTTAGTTATTTTACATTTGTGTAAATCTTCTATGTTTTTTATTTCATTGAGATTAAGCCAGAAAAATCTCTAAGTGCTAGTTATCTAAGGAGAGCCAGAAAACTCAGAGTGTGGGGTTTTTGAATTGTGTAAGCCCATATGAAAGACACAATTGTGAGGGTTTTAGGTGAACCTAAGAAAAACCTATTTTCATAGTGAACACTAATATCCCCTGTGTGAGGAAATTAGGAGTGGAGTAGCCAGTTGTGTGGCTGTTATTTAACAGTTGGTGTACACACAGGCGAACCACTATTACTCTTTGTGTTTTGTGGATGTGTGATTTATTTTCTATATCTTTAATCATTCAAGTTTGTGGGATGTGTGTGTGAATGTGAATATTGTAATATTTACATTTCAAGCATTGTGGGTAATGTTGTAATAGTTTAGACTTCCATTTCTTGCTATTTCCTTTCATTCCTCTTCAGTTTGAGATATTGATACTTAAACCGTTCTAGTAAGGTTGTCCTACCATAAACCCTTCGTTTTATGGTGTGAGGTTGTCCTTAAAACAACTTTTGTATCAACCTCTCAAGACTTGAATTTTGAGGTTGCTTTACATTTCCGTATTATGAATTGCATAAAGTGCTATCTTTCCTTTATTCTTTTAAATTGCTAATCCATTTGTTCTCAGATTCTTGCATTGTATGACCATCAATCCATCGTGGACAGAGACGAAACTCATGCTTTGTTCAAGTACACAGGCAACTGTACTAGAATTTTTCGACAATGAATCGAGCTCAGTCATAGTCCTTTGGGAAAACTAACACCCCTGCACATCCTTACATTTAAAGTATAAAATGAAACCTAGACCCAAGTCCTCTAGGAAAACCAGAGTAGCCCCTATATTATGAATGTTATCCCTCCAAGTGGGGCCCAATAGAGCAATGACCCCATAATTACCAAAAAACAGAAAAAAAAGATGAAGAGATTGCCAATTATGCGTTAGATGCATAGTTGACGTAAATGCATAGTGGTAATTTGTAGTCAGATAGGCTTATAGGGCAGGGCATATGCATAGTGGTCCACCAGATCAATAGTTCTAAGCAGTAAATGGGCATTTTTTTGCAGTGTCTTTCAAATGCTCTCTGGAATGAGAATCCAAAATTACTAATGGCAGCATATGCTTTTCTTCTACCTTTCCAGCCATTAATGGTTTCAGCTGTCCACATAGGCATGATGGAAGTAAATGGTTTAATCAAAATCTTTTCTCAAAATTTTTCATTACTTTTGTGATGCATAGTACTAGTTGTGCAATCAAACTATGTATTGCTCTAGTAATAGTAAGTAACTCTATAATAAGAAATCTATAAAGTTAGGGTTTAGTTGTTAATTACTATAGTTTCTTTCACTACCAAAAAATGGCCAGCGCTAACAGTCGTGTAGAGTTTTTCTACAATATGTGTTTTATCTAAGCTCACCACAATATGTGTTTTATCTAAGCCGTCCATTTACTTTCAAAGCTCATTTCAAGTATGCTAGAAAAAAAATGAGGTAGATCAAGACCAAAGTGGACCACACCAGATGAAACGATAAATTTTGTGCATCTACCACTGATACGCGTTGTCCCACTTAGAGCTTCAACTTGCCTCCTTTTTTAGATCATGCTATAAAATAAATTATAGAAATGGATGAACGGAGTGGATAAACAACATATATCATGGTGGGCTCCATGAGCCCCATGACTGGACCGTCATCTCTGGCTCCGTCCCGTGCACAGTTCAAAAGTGGTTAGCTGGTGTATCACACTAAGTTGAATGGTGACATCGTCCAGTTCTGTGGGTATCATCGTAAGGCATGAGTTATATCCAAACTGTCCATTCACTTGGTAAGTTAGTCATAATTTTTAAGCCAAAAAAGAAGACACATTCAATAATCAAGTGGACCACACTGTAAAAGGCTGGGGGGATTGAACGGTTATCATTGAAACCCTTTTGGGGTCACATAAATTTTGTATGGCTACCAAAGTTTTGTGTCGGTTTATGTTTTCATTGTTTTCTCTTCATCCCAGTGAAAATGACCTTATAAACGGTTTAGATGGCATATAAACATCAAGATGGAGCCTACAAATGTTTCAACAATAGGAATTCCTCTCCCCACTGTTTCATCTTGTATGGCCCAGTTGAGTTTTGGATACTACTCATTTTTGGTGGCATGCCCTAAAATGAGCTCAAAAAATGGATGAACGGGTTGGATTTATCATATACATCACGGTGGACCCCATCTTACATGCCAACGCAGGAACTTCCTGCAAAAGGCTTTAGCAGGAAATCCGCATCCGGGCCCTAGGAGGTTTTTCATGGTAGACGTTCAATCACTAATATCCCCTGTGTGAGGATATTAGGAGTGGAGTAGCCAGCTGTGTGGCTGTTATTTAACAGTTGGTGTACACACAGGCGAACCACTATTACTCTTTGTGTTTTGTGGATGTGTGATTTATTTTCTATATCTTTAATCATTCAAGTTTGTGGGATGTGTGTGTGAATGTGAATATTGTAATATTTACATTTCAAGCATTGTGGGTAATGTTGTAATAGTTTAGAGTTCCATTTCTTGCTATTTCCTTTCATTCCTCTTCAGTTTGAGATATTGATACTTAAACCGTTCTAGTAAGGTTGTCCTACCATAAACCCTTCGTTTTATGGTGTGAGGTTGTCCTTAAAACAACTTTTGTATCAGCCTCTCAAGACTTGAATTTTGAGGTTGCTTTACATTTCCGTATTGTGAATTGCATAAAGTGCTATCTTTCCTTTATTCTTTTAAATTCCGCTATTATCATTTTAATTTGGCATAGTCCCCCCCCCCCCCCCCCCTTTTCTAGTACTCATAGCTAGGCCTTTTCACTATAACACATGGATATTACAACTTTAAAGAATTAGATGTTCTCTCGATGTAAATCCTTGATATATACCAGCACTTGGAGGAAATATTGCTAGCCCAAGTTTGCAATTTCTCTTCTCATTTTCCCGTCCTACAATATTATCTTATCTTTGACTATTCATTGATTCTAGTTGATTTTGTGGGTGATTCAATTGTTAATATATACATAAACCATAAAAGAAATTTGCATTTGTTGAGATGAGATCTAAAGTTGGTCCTTTTCCTTTTCTTATGCAGACTCTACTGCAACATTGGAAATCCTCAACTCTTAGTCAACAACAAATTACTTTTTTATGAGAGGTTGGTGGGTTGCAAGCCTTCGATTGAAAGATTAAGCAGCATGGCCTTTTTAAATTGTTAATCCATTTGTTCTCAGATTCTTGCATTGTATGACCATCAATCCATCGTGGACAGAGACGAAACTCATGCTTTGTTCAAGTACACAGGCAACTGTACTAGAATTTTTCGACAATGAATCGAGCTCAGTCATAGTCCTTTGGGAAAACTGACACCCCTGCACATCCTTACATTTAAAGTATAAAATGAAACCTAGACCCAAGTTCTCTAGGAAAACCAGAGTAACCCCTATATTATGAATGTTATCCCTCCAAGTGGGGCCTAATAGGGCAATGACCCCATAATTGCCAAAAAAAGGAAAAAAAAAAAGATGAAGAGATTGCCAATTATGCATTACATGCATAGTTGACGTAAATGCATAGTGGTAATTTGTAGTCAGATTGGCTTATAGGGCAGGGCATATGCATAGTGGTCCACCAGATCAATAGTTCTAAGCAGTAAATGGGCATTTTTTTGCAGCGTCTTTCAAATGCTCTCTGGAATGAGAATCCAAAATTACTAATGGCAGCATATGCTTTTCTTCTACCTTTCCAGCCATTAATGGTTTCAGCTGTCCACATAGGCATGATGGAGGTAAATGGTTTAATCAAAATCTTTTCTCAAAATTTTTCATTACTTTTGTGATGCACAGTACTAGTTGTGCAATCAAACTATGTATTGCTCTAGTAATAGTAAGTAACTCTACAATAAGAAATCTATAAAGTTAGGGTTTAGTTGTTAATTACTATAGTTTCTTTCACTACCAAAAAAATGGCCAACGTTAACAGTCGTGTAGAGTTTTTCCCGACGGCTAAAAACAGTCGGTGATTCCGACGACTAAAAGTCGTCGGAGAATCTTAACAAGCCGTCGGCGAAACCAGAAGGTTGATATATCCATATTTCAGGTACACAAGCAAAAATTAAAGTATAACGCTCACCACAATATGTGTTTTATCTAAGCCGTCCATTTACTTTCAAAACTCATTTCAAGTATGCTAGCAAAAAAATGAGGTAGATCAAGGCCAAAGTGGACCACCCCAGATGAAACGATAAATTTTGAGCATCTACCACTGATACGCGTTGTCCCACTTAGAGCTTCAACTTGCCTCCTTTTTTTGATCATGCTGTAAAATAAATTATAGAAATGGATGAACGGAGTGGATAAACAACATATATCATGGTGGGCTCCATGAGCCCCATGACTGGACCGTCATCTCTGGCTCCGTCCCGTGCACAGTTCAAAAGTGGTTAGCTGGTGTATCACACTAAGTTGAATGGTGACATCATCAAGTTCTGTGGGTATCATCGTAAGGCATGAGTTATATCCAAACTGTCCATTCACTTGGTGAGTTAGTCATAATTTTTAAGACAAAAAAGAAGACACATTCAATAATCAAGTGGACCACACTGTAAAAGGCTGGGAGGATTGAACGGTTGTCATTGAAACCCTTTTGGGGTCACATAAATTTTGTATGGCTACCAAAGTTTTGTGTCGGTTTATGTTTTCATTGTTTTCTCTTCATCCCAGTGAAAATGACCTTATAAACGGTTTAGATGGCATATAAACATCAAGATGGAGCCTACAAATGTTTCAACAATAGGAATTCCTCTCCCCACTGTTTCATCTTGTATGGCCCAGTTGAGTTTTGGATACTACTCATTTTTGGTGGCATGCCCTAAAATGAGCTCAAAAAATGGATGAACAGGTTGGATTTATCATATACATCACGGTGGACCCCATCTTACATGCCAACGCAGGAACTTCCTGCAAAAGGCTTTGGCAGGAAATCCGCATCCGGTGAACCTATGAAACCTATTTTGATAGTGAACGCTAATATCCCCTGTGTGAGGATATTAGGAGTGGAGTAGCCAGCTGTGTGGCTGTTATTTAACAGTTGCTGTACACACAGGCGAACCACTATTACTCTTTGTGTTTTGTGGATGTGTGATTTATTTTCTATATCTTTAATCATTCAAGTTTGTGGGATGTGTGTGTGAATGTGAATATTGTAATATTTACATTTCAAGCATTGTGGGTAATGTTGTAATAGTTTAGAGTTCCATTTCTTGCTATTTCCTTTCATTCCTCTTCAGTTTGAGATATTGATACTTAAACCGTTTTAGTAAGGTTGTCCTACCATAAACCCTTCGTTTTATGGTGTGAGGTTGTCCTTAAAACAACTTTTGTATCAACCTCTCAAGACTTGAATTTTGAGGTTGCTTTACATTTCCGTATTGTGAATTGCATAAAGTGCTATCTTTCCTTTATTCTTTTAAATTCCGCTATTATCATTTTAATTTGGCATAGTCCCCCCCCTCTAGTACTCATAGCTAGGCCTTTTCACTATAACACATGGATATTACAACTTTAAAGAATTAGATGTTCTCTCGATGTAAATCCTTGATATATACCAGCACTTGGAGGAAATATTGCTAGCCCAAGTTTGCAATTTCTCTTCTCATTTTCCCGTCCTACAATATTATCTTATCTTTGACTATTCATTGATTCTAGTTGATTTTGTGGGTGATTCAATTGTTAATATATACATAAACCATAAAATAAATTTGCATTTGTTGAGATGAGATCTAAAGTTGGTCCTTTTCCTTTTCTTATGCAGACTCTACTGCAACATTGGAAATCCTCAACTCTTAGTCAACAACAAATTACTTTTTTATGAGAGGTTGGTGGGTTGCAAGCCTTCGATTGAAAGATTAAGCAGCATGGCCTTTTTAAATTGTTAATCCATTTGTTCTCAGATTCTTGCATTGTATGACCATCAATCCATCGTGGACAGAGACGAAACTCATGCTTTGTTCAAGTACACAGGCAACTGTACTAGAATTTTTCGACAATGAATCGAGCTCAGTCATAGTCCTTTGGGAAAACTGACACCCCTGCACATCCTTACATTTAAAGTATAAAATGAAACCTAGACCCAAGTTCTCTAGGAAAACCAGAGTAACCCCTATATTATGAATGTTATCCCTCCAAGTGGGGCCTAATAGGGCAATGACCCCATAATTGCCAAAAAAAGGAAAAAAAAAAGATGAAGAGATTGCCAATTATGCGTTACATGCATAGTTGACGTAAATGCATAGTGGTAATTTGTAGTCAGATTGGCTTATAGGGCAGGGCATATGCATAGTGGTCCACCAGATCAATAGTTCTAAGCAGTAAATGGGCATTTTTTTGCAGCGTCTTTCAAATGCTCTCTGGAATGAGAATCCAAAATTACTAATGGCAGCATATGCTTTTCTTCTACCTTTCCAGCCATTAATGGTTTCAGCTGTCCACATAGGCATGATGGAGGTAAATGGTTTAATCAAAATCTTTTCTCAAAATTTTTCATTACTTTTGTGATGCACAGTACTAGTTGTGCAATCAAACTATGTATTGCTCTAGTAATAGTAAGTAACTCTACAATAAGAAATCTATAAAGTTAGGGTTTAGTTGTTAATTACTATAGTTTCTTTCACTACCAAAAAAATGGCCAACGTTAACAGTCGTGTAGAGTTTTTCCCGACGGCTAAAAACAGTCGGTGATTCCGACGACTAAAAGTCGTCGGAGAATCTTAACAAGCCGTCGGCGAAACCAGAAGGTTGATATATCCATATTTCAGGTACACAAGCAAAAATTAAAGTACAACGCTCACCACAATATGTGCTTTATATAAGCCGTCCATTTACTTTCAAAGCTCATTTCAAGTATGCTAGCAAACAAATGAGGTAGATCAAGGCCAAAGTGGACCACCCCAGATGAAACGATAAATTTTGAGCATCTACCACTGATACGCGTTGTCCCACTTAGAGCTTCAACTTGCCTCCTTTTTTTGATCATGCTGTAAAATAAATTATAGAAATGGATGAACGGAGTGGATAAACAACATATATCATGGTGGGCTCCATGAGCCCCATGACTGGACCGTCATCTCTGGCTCCGTCCCGTGCACAGTTCAAAAGTGGTTAGCTGGTGTATCACACTAAGTTGAATGGTGACATCATCAAGTTCTGTGGGTATCATCGTAAGGCATGAGTTATATCCAAACTGTCCATTCACTTGGTGAGTTAGTCATAATTTTTAAGCCAAAAAAGAAGACACATTCAATAATCAAGTGGACCACACTGTAAAAGGCTGGGAGGATTGAACGGTTGTCATTGAAACCCTTTTGGGGTCACATAAATTTTGTATGGCTACCAAAGTTTTGTGTCGGTTTATGTTTTCGTTGTTTTCTCTTCATCCCAGTGAAAATGACCTTATAAACGGTTTAGATGGCATATAAACATCAAGATGGAGCCTACAAATGTTTCAACAATAGGAATTCCTCTCCCCACTGTTTCATCTTGTATGGCCCAGTTGAGTTTTGGATACTACTCATTTTTGGTGGCATGCCCTAAAATGAGCTCAAAAAATGGATGAACAGGTTGGATTTATCATATACATCACGGTGGACCCCATCTTACATGCCAACGCAGGAACTTCCTGCAAAAGGCTTTGGCAGGAAATCCGCATCCGGGCCCTAGGAGGTTTTTCATGGTAGACGTTCAATCACTAATATCCCCTGTGTGAGGATATTAGGAGTGGAGTATCCAGCTGTGTGGCTGTTATTTAATAGTTGGTGTACACACAGGCGAACCACTATTACTCTTTATGTTTTGTGGATGTGTGATTTATTTTCTATATCTTTAATCATTCAAGTTTGTGGGATGTGTGTGTGAATGTAAATATTGTAATATTTACATTTCAAGCATTGTGGGTAATGTTGTAATAGTTTAGACTTCCATTTCTTCCTATTTCCTTTCATTCCTCTTCAGTTTGAGATATTGATACTTAAACCGTTCTAGTAAGGTTGTCCTACCATAAACCCTTCGTTTTATGGTGTGAGGTTGTCCTTAAAACAACTTTTGTATCAACCTCTCAAGACTTGAATTTTGAGGTTGCTTTACATTTCCGTATTGTGAATTGCATAAAGTGCTATCTTTCCTTTATTCTTTTAAATTCCGCTATTATCATTTTAATTTGGCATAGTCCCCCCCCCCCTCCCCCCCCTTTTCTAGTACTCATAGCTAGGCCTTTTCACTATAACACATGGATATTACAACTTTAAAGAATTAGATGTTCTCTCGATGTAAATCCTTGATATATACCAGCACTTGGAGGAAATATTGCTAGCCCAAGTTTGCAATTTCTCTTCTCATTTTCCCGTCCTACAATATTATCTTATCTTTGACTATTCATTGATTCTAGTTGATTTTGTGGGTGATTCAATTGTTAATATATACATAAACCATAAAATAAATTTGCATTTGTTGAGATGAGATCTAAAGTTGGTCCTTTTCCTTTTCTTATGCAGACTCTACTGCAACATTGGAAATCCTCAACTCTTAGTCAACAACAAATTACTTTTTTATGAAAGGTTGGTGGGTTGCAAGCCTTCGATTGAAAGATTAAGCAGCATGGCCTTTTTAAATTGTTAATCCATTTGTTCTCAGATTCTTGCATTGTATGACCATCAATCCATCGTGGACAGAGACGAAACTCATGCTTTGTTCAAGTACACGGCAACTGTACTAGAATTTTTCGACAATGAATCGAGCTCAGTCATAGTCCTTTGGGAAAACTGACACCCCTGCACATCCTTACATTTAAAGTATAAAATGAAACCTAGACCCAAGTCCTCTAGAAAAACCAGAGTAGCCCCTATATTATGAATGTTATCCCTCCAAGTGGGGCCCAATAGAGCAATGACCCCATAATTACCAAAAAAAGGAAAAAAAAAAGATGAAGAGATTGCCAATTATGCGTTTAGATGCATAGTTGACGTAAATGCATAGTGGTAATTTGTAGTCAGATTGGCTTATAGGGCAGGGCATATGCATAGTGGTCCACTAGATCAATAGTTCTAAGCAGTAAATGGGCATTTTTTTGCAGCGTCTTTCAAATGCTCTCTGGAATGAGAATCCAAAATTACTAATGGCAGCATATGCTTATCTTCTACCTTTCCAGCCACTAATGGTTTCAGCTGTCCACATAGGCATGATGGAGGTAAATGGTTTAATCAAAATCTTTTCTCAAACTTTTTCATTACTTTTGTGATGCATAGTACTAGTTGTGCAATCAAACTATGTATTGCTCTAGTAATAGTAAGTAACTCTACAATAAGAAATCTATAAAGTTAGGGTTTAGTTGTTAATTACTATAGTTTCTTTCACTACCAAAAAAATGGCCAACGCTAACAGTCGTGTAGAGTTTTTCCCGACGGCTAAAAACAGTCGGTGATTCCGACGACTAAAAGTCGTCAGAGAATCTTAACAAGCCGTCGGCGAAACCAGAAGATTGATATATCCATATTTCAGGTACACAAGCAAAAAATTAAAGTATAACGCTCACCACAATATGTGTTTTATCTAAGTCGTCCATTTACTTTCAAAGCTCATTTCAAGTATGCTACCAAAAAAATGAGGTAGATCAAGACCAAAGTGGACCACACCAGATGAAACGATAAATTTTGAGTATCTACCACTGATACGCGTTGTCCCACTTAGAGCTTCAACTTGCCTCCTTTTTTAGATCATGCTGTAAAATAAATTATAGAAATGGATGAACGGAGTGGATAAACAACATATATCATGGTGGGCTCCATGAGCCCCATGACTGGACCGTCATCTCTAGCTCCGTCCCGTGCATAGTTCAACAGTGGTTAGCTGGTGTATCACACTAAGTTGAATGGTGACATCATCAAGTTCTGTGGGTATCATCGTAAGGCATGAGTTATATCCAAACTGTCCATTCACTTGGTGAGTTAGTCATAATTTTTAAGCCAAAAAAGAAGACACATTCAATAATCAAGTGGACCACACTGTAAAAGGCTGGGGGGATTGAACGGTTGTCATTGAAACCCTTTTGGGGTCACATAAATTTTGTATGGCTACCAAAGTTTTGTGTCGGTTTATGTTTTCATTGTTTTCTCTTCATCCCAGTGAAAATGACCTTATAAACGGTTTAGATGGCATATAAACATCAAGATGGAGCCTACAAATGTTTCAACAATAGGAATTCCTCTCCCCACTGTTTCATCTTGTATGGCCCAGTTGAGTTTTGGATACTACTCATTTTTGGTGGCATGCCCTAAAATGAGCTCAAAAAATGGATGAACGGGTTGGATTTATCATATACATCATGGTGGACCCCATCTTACATGCCAACGCAGGAACTTCCTGCAAAAGGCTTTAGCAGGAAATCCGCATCCGGGCCCTAGGAGGTTTTTCATGGTAGACGTTCAGTCACTATTGTTTTCCCATGGTGTGGTCCACCTGAGATTTTTTACTGCTGCCACATAGCACTGACCATTAAAATAATGGGAATAATGAGTACTTGTGGTGTGGTCCAATTGAGATTTGGATATGCTTCATTTTTGGTCTTAAGACATAAAATTATATTTTAAAGTGGATTAATGGAGTGGATTTATCTAATGCATAATGGTGGGCCCCACAGAGTTTACTCAGAACACTAGTACACCATCCACTTTCTGTCTCGCCCAAATCTGCGGATGTGGATTGTGTCCTACCCCCACCCGGAGGGTAATCCATCCGGGCAAGGCTCTGTGGGTCCCATTGTTCTGTAAGTGTTTTATCCACACTGTTCATCATTTTTATAAGATCATTTTAAGGTATGATCTAAAAAATGAGGCTGTCCTGGCAAAGTAGTCCAACACAGCATAGTACTTGGCAAGCCAATCCATACCCCGAATGACATCATACTTGGCCATCAGCAGCACGAACAAATCCGCGAGCAAGAACATCTCTCCAACCAAGATGGGGTAAGATGAATAGAGATGGCTCAAAACTGCAGACTTCCCTAGGGGAGTTGAAATTGATAGGGCCTCATGAGCAGACTCTGACGAGAGACCGGTCGATCGACAGAACTCCTCGGCCATGAACGAATGAGATGCTCCAAAATTGAACAATATATGAGTAATATAAGCACAGATAAGAAGAATACCCTCAACTACTCCTCCAGAAGATGACTGAGGGACCTACTAAGCGGCATAGAATCTACCCTGAGCTGGCAAGGGAAGCAAGCCTAAAGACTGAGGGTCATAACCGTACACCTGCAGTGCGGCATATACTTGGCCCTAGGTCCGCGGGGGAGGTGCCTGTCCCCTCTACTGCGGTCTCTGTTGCTGTTGCACTAGCTATGGCAGCCTACCCTGCTACCTCTGCTGTTGTGGAGGATGCCTACGAGGCTGATGCTGGGGTCGCTGCTACTGTTGCGAACGGTGTGGGGGTTACTGCTGGGGATGAGGACCCTCGCACCTATGGTGCCCTATCTATCTATAACCATAGCAAATGCCAGTAAATGGCCTAGAAGAAGGAGATGCTGGCTGCGAAGAGGATAAAGCTGGTTGTGCTGCTGACGGTCTAAACCCTGAACGACCCCTATGTTGTCGGTGCTGATGCTAAAGGGTGCTATCGGAAGGTGCCTTCCTCTTTTGGTCCCCATTATGATCTCTTGCCCTTTGCGAAATGGCCCAATCCTGCTCTTAAACTAGGGCCCTATGTACAACCTCGGCAAATGTAGTCAGCAAATGCCCAACCACATGGCTAAGGAGGGTGGGACGCAAGCTGCTCACAAAACAGCGGGCCTTCCACCTCTAGTCATCCACTAGATAGGTCACGAATTTGGATAATGTAACAAAGCATGCCTCCTACTAGGACACGGTCATCATCCCGAACAAGGGTCTCGAACTCCAGGGCTCACTGCTCTCGAATATGCTTTGGGAAGAATTTCTAGTCGAAGAGATCCACGAAGTCCTCTAGTGTTGCGCCTGTGCTGATCTGGCCCGGCTGATCCGGATACGGAAGTCCACCAGTGATGCACCTCTCCCTGGAGAAGAAAACACTGCCAACAGAACTCTCTGCGGGGTCATGCACCACATAGTATTAAAGATCTTCTCCATCGTAGATCGCCACAACTCAACTGTGGAAGGGTTTGGTTCACCCCTAAATCATGAGGGATCATGTTGTCTGAAATCTTGAAACAGAGCACTCGCTCGCATTTGCTCGGCCTACTAGGGAATCTCTATAGGATGCCTACCCTATCTAGCATCTACTATAACTGCTTAGCTCCAACTGGAATCGTGAGATATGAGGGGGTGGCACTGGCCACTGACAGAGGTGCAAGAATTGCTGGTGCCTCAGGGATAGGCATGGTAGGCTGAGGAATAGGGTCAACTGGAGGCGAAATGACAACCTTCGGTATAGGATTGGGACTAAGGTCCGTAATGGGTGGAGCAGGATGTGCTCGGGTCGATCGAGTCGCTCGAGTATCACGGGTGCCTCTACCTCTCGTGCCTCGACGACGAGTGCCTCGTTTAGGCAGCATCGTCTACACAAGAACAAAGGTGATGGACACCTTAAATTAGAATCCTCAATGGATTCGGATATTATGGAAACAAAATAAAAAGAGAGAACATGCTTGAAGCAGATATGTAAAGTTATCCTAAGTTACTTCTGGGTTATTTTGTTATGCTCTGATACCAACAATTGTCATGCCCTAGGCCCGGAGACCGAGCTTACCAGGTTCCCGATCACCAATTCTGGAGCCAACAGCCTCCGTAGTACCCCATTCTTGGCTCCTGGCACCCATTCACTAGGTTCCGATCCTGGGATCCCACAAGGAGGACTTTCATAACATAAGTCTAGTTCAAAATGAGCACATTCAAGATCATGACATCGTAACCACAGGAAATAACTACATGAACCTCATTACAAAATCCACTAAGAATTTAAACTTTTTACAAGAACAAGGCTCAAAGGGAAATACAAGTCTATATAAAGAAAACTCCAAAAGGATCAACGGCACGCTCCAGCTCCTGCTTCGCACTCTGGCCTCGAATCGCCTACACGCATCAATCGTGCATAAGCTTATAAAAAGATTAGAGGGTGGTGTAAGTGTGTGCAGGACAAGTGTCATGAATGCGATACTCGAGTATGTGGAAGAATGCAGTAAGAGCATGAATACCACTAGCCATCACAAGGCTAAGGAATGCAAGCCAGGAATATCATCTGCCAATCAAAAGCTATGCAATGTGGGGCTATACAGCCGAGTGTCATATGCAATATGCAATGCAGTCATGCTCATCTTCATATCAAGTTTACAAATCAATACAGTTCCTCTCTGGGAAAATCATCGAGGTCAAATACACTACCTGTAGACTGCCGCTCTCCTAGCTTCACAAGCTAGCGAGAATAAGCAACCTCACTACCCGCCCGTGGACAGTCAATGACCAACAAGGCTCGATGGTAGTGGACCCATTTATGAGCTAGTCAGACTTAGCCTAGTTATTGCCTCCTCACTCATGTAGGTAAGGCCACACCCCATCTCAACCGACCACGCCACAGTAAGAGTCGCAGCCTAATGGTACAAGGCACTCGGGCACCCATGTTTTCCACTCAGTCTCGGCATTGAGGCATCTCCTAGTGTATAAAGGTTTAGGGGCTTTCACCTAAGGACATCTTAAGTGCCTTAAATGCTCAAGTAACATTTTTGGTGTCCAAATCCGGCCATCCACGATATACCTGTGGAGGCTACTGCCCTGATGAAGCAAGGGCAAATATTCACATGCTATGCACTGCTAGATGCATGAATCACACAATCAGCCATGCATCAATCCCGAGCATCCAATGCACTCAAGAGGGGCAACTCCATCACTCAGGAAGTCCTATAACATCCTACCCAATAGCATAAACCATGACCAATCACATCTCAATCAAGCATACATATGATGCACATAGGAACGGGTCATGAAAATAGCCAAGTATGCCATGCGATGATGTTATACTCTCTTCCTAACCAAGTAGGGTCTATGTACTCAGACAAATTTCATAAGGAACACAACCTCTAGTGGGGGCCCAACAGCCTGGAGTAGCCCACAAGACTAAGATAGACAATGACATGGGCCTAAATGATAAAAAATAGGCCTAGCAAAGGGTCTATGGTGGACATTTAACCACCCATAGATGCAAGTGGGCCTAGTAAGAGCTTAGAAGGGTGCACAAATGTGGACATCCAACCACCATTTGTACTAAGGAGGTAGCCCAGTAACAACCTATCAAGAAGCAAGGCCCGTGGCCCGAGTACAACCATACAAAAGAAATGGGCAGCTATATATATATAACTTACATCACATGTTGGGCCTCAATAAAGTGGCCTAAGGCCTACATACATTACATGGGTCCAAAGGGACAATACATGGCCCAATCCACATATAATAACATGGGCCCATAGGGAAGGTTATGACCCAAGTATAAGGTCACCAAATCTATACATTATGGTGGGCTTAGTGAGCAGCCCATTATCCCAAACTCATGGATAAGAATCACATCCAAGTTAAACCAATTGGGCCTTACAACCTTAGCAAAAAATCTAGTTGATTTAGTGGGCAACCAAGGGCCCAACCACACATACATACTTCAGCCCAACCAGCACAACATAATGATGGACTGTAACACCCTGAAATTCGGGGGTCGAGCATAACTCAGCTCTCGAGTTTCAAAACATCACTTATGCAACATATTGAATGATGGATGTATGTTGTCTGTATGAGTGCATAAAACATGGAATAGATTAAGCCAAACGGCGAACATAATTCAGGGATAAGTGAAAGAACGCAAGCGGAAGACTTAAAGAAATATATGTGTACATGTGCAAATCCGTGAAATACATATACATACTAGGTCATACTTACAAGTGTTACTATCAAAATTACATATATTAAATGACATCATCTATACCGAAAAAGAAATCCCAAATCCCACGCATCAGAAAAAGGCTCACTAGAACCTACCTGAAAACTGCATGAAAGAAAATGCAGCCTCATCATCCTCGAACTCCTGCTCTGCCTCAGGGGTCGCATCAATACCTGCATCTAAGACAGAGTCTGGTGGGTGTTTAAACACCGTCCCAGAACGTGGGAGTGAGTGATCAACTCAGTGGAATAATAAAGCAAAGGTTAACATGTTATTAATTCAATCAAGCAGTAATGATAAAGCAAAATAATCAAATATGTCCTAAGTACTCTTGTTAATGCAAGGATGTATGTAGAATGATGCGTGCCCTCGCGCGTACACCCTCAGCGTCTTCATCTTACGTTACGCATGACATCGCCTCAAAGTGCGCCACCTCTTCCAAGCACATACAAATGCGGTGCATGAACATGATTACCAAGTTATTATTAGTCCTTTTCATACAGCAGGATTGGGAAGCTAAGGTACCTTCCTCATATCACCATCCAAACAGTGATCTATTCTAGGGTCGTCAGTCCTGGACAATCTCATATAATCATATGGTTTTAGGTCATTGCAAAGGGCTCGTCACCAATCAATGCACGCCTATCATACCTTCGTTACTACAATAAGGCTCGTCACCTCAATGCGGTATCCAGGTATGCTCGAGGTCACTACAAAGGGCTCGTCACCTATCAATGTAGGCCGACAGCACGAATATAGTGTCCCATACTACCATAGTCGGATCACGAGTTTGGTTGCTCACTGGTCACTATAGGGAGGCTCGTCACCCCAGCGTAGGCCGACAGCTCGACCACGGTGTCCCATACCACCATGTCCGGCTCATGAGTCTTAGCGGATCAAGGTACAACGGTTAATAGGATGTCATCGGTAAGTTTGGTACCCTAGATTCAAGCAATAGCGTCCATACATGGTGAACATACATCGGACAATCGGGTTACTTGACGAACTCGACTAGCACGAGCGCACGTTGGGTTAAACGACATAGAGTGCGCAAACACTCTGTGTGGCCAAACCACTGCCGACAACTCTAATACGACTCGGGTTCATCAAAACACGTCCTTTATGGTGAAAGCAGCCTCAGCCACAATCTCAAGGCCAATTACCGATTTCCTGGACTATTCCATAGTCCCAAAGACATTCCACTACAACAGATGTTCATATCGACAATTGAGAATAGTAATGGAACAACAACTCAAATCATGTGGTATGTAAGCATTTGAAGAATATCAACTTAACATGGATTTTCATATAAGTAATACTTGAAATTAAGCAACAAGGAATGTAACTTGCATGAAGGAAATCATACACACTAATAGGAGAGTTGAGAATCGCTTCTCAACGCCCATACTAGGTTGATATATTACACACCAGATCATTCAGACATTTCTACAAACACTTAGAATACATAGGTCAACATACATGACGTATGTTAGAATACACACATCTGGACAATTCCTTTTGCCAAGGAGTTGACACACATATATCTTGCATAAATACATGGCAAATAATCATGGCAATCATATGAGCATATTTTACACGTATACAGTATTTCCTACATACATATAGAATACACAAATCTCAATATAACACATACATATAAGGAACGTAAAATAAACATAACATTTAGCATGTGAAATCTCATCCATAACAAGAATAAACCATTCACTAGCATTGGAAGCCTTGAAAACCATAACCTATACGATTAAAGTCCGCACCTTAAACCAGAAAAGAACACCGAACTGATTTCAGACGACATGTCTTTGTCAACGGCGACAAGATAACCTAAGGCAAGAATAGAAATGAGATACAACACACATAAACTATTCTAAGCTCTAAAACAGATTAGGGTCGGGTTAACTTACCCAAGGATGAACTCAGAATCGCTGGAAAAATGATTCAAAAGTGATGGTTTAAGGATGAAGAAGAATAGGAAAGAATCTAAGATGATTCACTAACTTTCTCTCTCACTTTCTCTCTCTTTTCCTCTCTCTTTCTTAGCTAGGGTTAGGAAATTCGTATGGAAAAGAGAGTTAGGGTTTTAAGGTCTATATATAGGCCTAACATTGATGAAAATAGCCCCAGGGCCAAGGTATACTTAGGTTATAACCAAAACAAGCCTCTCTCGATCCAACGAGACACTTCCGGTGGGCCTTTTTCCACGAGAGGTCGGACTTAAGCTCACTAACCATGGATCTAGGTCAGACTGAGTTTTCGTACCGATCGGATCTACAGATCAGCCGTGGCAGACCACACTCAATTCAACGGTCACCGAAACTCGATCAAGTCCACAAGCACAATGACATGCCTGGGCCACCTTCCATGATCCGAGGGTGAAATTGGGTCAGAATCCAACGGTCAGATTGCTTAAAATCATCGTGCAAGCGACACGACTCAGATTTCATAAAATCACCTTTTAATTTTCACCATTCTCACACTCTTCACTCCGGATTCAAACAAATTGACCCAGAACATCATCTGGACTTGTTTTTTGAGGTAATGGTCAAGTCCAACATGGTGACCATAACAGCCTAAGATCATTGCTATCGGACTTTCGACGCGCAGTCCAGGTCCGATCCAAAGCTTTCAAAAATTCCCAAGAGCAACTGGATTTAGCGATGAATCCCAGATTTCAGAGTAACCTAACGCTAATGATATTACAGGTTTTGAGTCATGCAGATCAAAGTTAAAGTGATTGATGTGAATTTCATAAGCAATCGAGTTTAACACTAATTACCCACTATTAGCTTCTAAGGAAAATAGAGGTAGTACTCGGGTCTTGGCACAAAATTTTTCGGGTCATTACATGGACATAGACCATAAATCCAGTAGGCCTATCTAGGATGTCCCAGCCCATTTGGGTCTACAAGGAGTCTAAAAAATTTGGTTGTTTAAGGGTCCTTATAACCCAATTAAAGCGGGCCTCTAAGAGCATTAATTAAGCCCAAAAAGTTTAAGAATAAAAGCGTGAAACATACACACAAGTTTCTCAATATGGTGGGCCCCACATCCTTAAAACTCCAGCCATAAACAATGCATATTTATAAGGTACCTTGCTGGATTTTCAGCCCACCAGCTATCTGGGCCTGCTGGAGCCTAGAAACTGCTAAATATGAAGTGGATTTAAATCCCATGATGGCCAGGAACATGCACAGGGGTTCTCACTAGATGGAGAGTGGATATAAATCACAAAAATCAAGTGGGCCAGCTGCTGGACTACAAGTTCAGCAGCAGCCCAAAGCCATGGGCGTCCCACATGGGTTGGACGATTTGAGGCTTGGACTGTACAGGCCAATTCAAAGCTCAATGTGGGCCCCACCATGGACATCCCACCAGGGGTGGGCCACATCCAAGTGGGCCATACAAAATGGATGAACGAATGGATGAAACACTACATCATGGTGGGATCAAGGGAAGGTGGGACAGCTAGCACATGTTAGAAGTCAACCACACCTGGGATGTCCGCTGTCCAGCCATGTTCCCAAAAACTGAGGTGTCCTTGTATGACCTTGATCACATAGAAGGGGTCTCAGCAAAGTGGGCCATAATGAAGGTGAATTTAGGAGTCATACACAAGCCCAAATAATCACACAAAAAAAATACAACAAGGTATTAACTAGAAAAATTCTACTGCTAAAATTGTTGTTGTCCCCATGTTTGACACCTCATGGGGTGGGCCTAGGCCTCCTAAATCATTGTGAAAATAGGTGGGTTTGGTGTTCCCATGTATGGACAGCAAGTGGGGCCCACTGGAGTGGCCCACTGTCCCCAAATTCAAGGTATACTAGGTCCATTTCCAACATGCAACATTGCTGGACTGTCCAGAAATTTATGGACATCTAGCCCTCTTTGGCCCATCCCATAGGTCTCAATCAGGGGATAGAGGTGTGGGCTCCATCCTACATCAAGGTGGGGTCCACACCTCAAAAAACCCCTAAAGAAATCAGGGAGAAAAGCTCCACAACTGGCCTAAAACAATGCCCAAAACTATGTAGCAAATGGGCCAGACAACGACATATGCTATCCATTTTTAGTCTATAGAAAAATATCCATGGGGATTTATGCCCAAATACATCAAGTGGGGTCCACCTAGATGGACCATAAAAATTCTAGATCCATATCCATACCAAAATCTCCAAGAAAATTCGGGTTTAAGGGCCATCCAACCCATGCATGTCAGGGTGGGCCTCGACATCCAGTAGGTGGACCTTGACGTCCCAAATTTCCTAGTGGATCTGGGATTTTATGATCACATCAGTGTACCACCAATGTCTAGCAACAAAAGGGAAAGAAATAGAGAAAAAGAGAGAGAGAAGGAGAGAGATCATGGCCATAGGGGAGGGTTTCGTCACTATGAACCCTCCACATTCACAATCCACGCCATACACTATACATAGATCATACATGCATGCTATCCTACAAATAAATGAAGTTACAGAGGTATGGATGCTATCCCTACCATGCATGCAAGCTCTAGATGACCAATGAAATGCTAGATCAAAGGAAAATTCATCATGGTGGGTCCATGGAGAATGACCCACCATGGAAATGAACATGCATGAAATACGCTCTTGGCCTCTCATCTTAGGGCTATGTAGGACATCCACCATTGATTGGTGGGTCCTACATACTCCCAAGCATGCTATAAGGGAAATGCAAGAAGAAGGAAGGAAGAAATGGCTTCAAGTAACACCCACTTCCAAGATCCACCTTCAACTTCAACTCATAGACTCCATGCTCAAAAGGTGAAGTTCTAATGGTAGTGATGGTGTTTAAAGGGTTGGATTGGGAGAGAGAAAGGAGAGAGGTTGCTGGAAATTTGGGAGGGAGGTGGACATTTCACCATGCAAGAGAGGGAGAAGGAGAGAAATAAGAAAGAAGAGAGAGAGAGAGAGAGAGAGAGAGAGAGAGAGAGAGATGGGAGGTAGTAGCAATGTAATGATGAATTTGGGTGAAGGAGCTAGCTAGGGAAGAGGAATTCATCATGGCACATGGGAGAAGCAACCAAGATCTCATGATTACTCTCTAGAAAAGAGAGGCAATCATAGCTAGGCTATATATACCTATCAATGAGTAGATAGCTTGGAGAAGAGAGAGCACTAGGTGGGCCCACATGGGAAAACATGCCCATGGGTCTAGGTGGGTCCCACATGCATGATCAGTGGCCAAGAATGGTGCAGTCAATATCTCAAGATGTACACATCGAATTCATGCATGAGACACAATGATGGAACCACAGCGTCAATGTGGTCGGAATGGCATAGGTTTCGAGTAGATCCGGGTCGGGCTAGCATGACGGGATTTAAGGATGACCACAAACGAAATCTATAGGTCGTGGGTCACTGGGATTTGACCGGTAGGACCGCGGGACCTAACATAATAAAATAGATACTCAGGCTATGGTCTTACATAAACCGTAGTAAAAGGCATGATTTTCCCACTCCTATGAAATAGAAAATAGAACGCAATAGTGTCAAGCCAAAGTGCAATAACAGGTGGATAAAAGAAGAAAGCAAGAAACGAAAGACTAATAAATGAGCCAAGTATATTTGCTTGTTCAATTGGAAAGAAGAAAATAAACTTATCAACAAGCAAAAACTTTTATGGTCAACTAGATACAAAACTTTTGTGGCCCATAAGAAGATTTTTATGGTCAATCACCAAAATTGCGGGCAGGGCAGATTTTTAGGCAGAACAAATGGTCCATCCACTACTTCAAACAAGTTCAAATTTCATTTTACATTTTTATGGTTCACCAAAATAACCTGTTTATTTTAGCATTCATGATTTCCATGGAAATTTAGAAATGTCAATGTAAAAAAATGAGCAACTTCAGTTCGTTGATGAGTAACTATTAAAAGTTTCCTTACATGCTTGCTCCTTCAATTTAGGTCTTTGTTGATGAGCAACTTCAATACAATTTCTATACATGTTTATAAGGACAAACACCCTATAGATTTCCATACCATAGGGGATTGGGAAACACTTTAAAAGGTAATATTCTGCAACAAACATGGATTAGGAGAATGTCATGGCAAAGGTGGCAGTAACACTTGAGACCTACATAAAAGTTCAAACAGATAAGCTTAGAATGCGAATGCACATAGACAAATTAATTTGACAGCGAAAGCATTCTGCCTGCCCTTGATTCCTGAGGTAATGTCAAAGGTACCCTTAAGAAATGTGATACAAGGTTTGGGATTTAGCAATGAGCTTGGAATGAAAGACCACGAGCTTTTCTTCTTTTCTTTTCTTTTCCCAGGGTGCATTTAGTTCTACCTACCATGAAATTTCATAACTAGAGGTCATCTTGTACGTCAATGAATTCAGTAGTAATCTCAATTATAGCTATAAAACCCAAAAACTCAACTTCAATGTTCGTCTGGGTTGAATACTTGAATACTCAACCTGACTCGACTCAATATTTACTAATATAAATTTAAAATATTTGTAATAACTAAGAAGATAAAAATAGTTACATTTCATTTAAGTCTTATAGAATGGGAGATCTAACAGTAAAGGTTTGTGGAGTCTAGTGGTAGAGGGGACCACTTTACCGTTAGAGGTGGTGAGTTTGAATCTTGCACCAAGCCATGTACTAATTTTATGAACTATAGTTTCACATTCAGAGTGACTTAGCTCAAGTCACTGTTAGTCGCATAGAGTCAACTAAGTTTGAAAGTCAACTCTACGAGTCTTATTGACTCCAGGACGAGTCAGTCTCAAAGGATTCATCTCAAAATCTTGCCAAGTCAGGTTAACTCAGCCAAGTTTCAAGTCGAATCAGTGAGTTTTAGAACTATGATCTCAATTTGGCAATCTTTCAGGACAAAGAATGAATGAAAAATGCTGATTTGACTTTTGAAAACAGCAAAGGTATAACATGAGTAAAATGTATTGAAGGTCCGAGGGGGAAGATGTAAAGTTAAAAGATGACTAAGTTGAAAGGAAAAAGCAATTAACATGAGCAATGTGATGTAGTGAAATCTAGAGGATGATGTGTGCACCTGAGGAGGCATTCCCAGCTCCAAGAAAAGAGGACCCACAATAAAGCCTCCACCTAAACCAAGACCCACTATCCCAGTTAATACATCGCAGTAGTAAAGAACCAGCTGATGGACTTTCTAGTTTGTCCCTTCATCTCCCTTGGATGCGATTACTCTTCTACCTTTGTATAAGCTCACTACCTCATGTAGAGACACCCCAACAACAACTAGGATCTGCAAGATATCAATGGACAGACATTTGATACTCCAACACATTGAAAACTAGGCTTTTCAGGAGCATTCATCTCTGATCAAAGTAATCTTAAAAACTCTTTGAGTTGCTCAGTCAAAAAATATGCAGGTTGAGTTGAATGGGGCCTAAGTACTAAAAAATTATGGATAATAGACTATAACATATTCTTGTAAACTAACTGTAAAGAGATAATATTTCTATCTGTTGTCCCAAATCTAAACAATGTAATTCTTTTAAATCAAATAATTATTGTACTTAAATTTTGTAACCACATCTCCATAAGTTCAAAATGTGTATAAACCAAGGATCAAAGTAAGATCATACCTGCAATAAGTTTAAAACCCAATATTCTATCGAACAGGTTGCTGTGTAATTCTGCATTAAACAGGTCAAGCTACTGATGGGTTTGCTCATGTGCTAATAAACACAATGCAAGAAAATCTATCGCACTTGAACATGAAAATGAGGCATAGTAGAGAGCTCACCTTTACAATCTATAGTGTAAGGAATGCAATCCAAACAAAGACAAGAAAGATGAGGTCCTTCTAGTAAACATTCTCAAGAACTAGGACTTGGGATTGTTACAAGAACTTACTCCAACAGCTTAGATAGATAGGAATACAACTAACAACATAGACTCACCTCTGCATCTCCAGGTGCCCTAGTCTCTTTTTTGGTACCATTTCTTGGACCACCAGGAAGAGGCTTGTACTCCACCTCTTCATTGCCAGTGTCTGTTTCAAAAGTGACACTACAAGAAATTGGCCTTTTATCCATGAATTTATTTCCGACAAAATCAATTTTATCGATAAACATGTAGGAAAAGATTCCTGCCACGACCAAATATGTTCCCACCACCATTTACAACGACAGCCTGGAAACTTTTCCTGAAGAAATTATTTATCGTCGGTGAAAACTCTTTTCCCGATGATTATTTCTTCTGTAAATGTAATTTTTCCCAACGAACCAAATAGTTCGTCGGAAAAAGATCAGAGAGGCTATTTTTCTGATGTTATACAATATTGTCGGTAAATGCACTTTCTACCGACGAAAATAATTGTTGGTAAAGGAGTTTTTACCAATGAAATACATACATCATTGGCAAAAATTGGCATTTTGAATTTTTTGATAAAAATAAAATAAAATTTGATAAATTTTTTAAGATTTTGACAATAAAAATTTAGAATTTGTATTTTATTTTCTAAAAATATTTGATAATAAATATGATATTTTGTTAGAAGTTTTGAAAGAAAAAATTAAGAGTAAAAAAATATACATTTAAAAAAAACGTGATTTTTAAGTGGAAACTGAGATTTATTTGTGAAAAAAAATAACATTTTTTACTAAATTATTAGGCACATCTACTAATTGAACCTTTAACCATTTTTTGACAATTCTAATTAGTCCAAATTGAAGATTAAATAACTTCAGATGTTTAACTCAATTTTCACTCAAATTGTTGATCAATCTTGTATGCCTAATATATTTCTCATATGTAGCCTGATCGGGGCGAGAAACTAGTCAAATTGAGGGTATTGATTAGTAACATAGAGTGAATGGACTAGATCACATGTAAAATGGGCCAAATATTTTGATCAAAATAGTGACCCAACTTATTGACCTCGTGAAGAACCTAAGAATTAATGTTAGTAAGTTTTGTGGGCCCCATCATGAGTGTGTCAAACATCAACACCGTGCATTTGATGTGTCCCATTTAGGCTATGAGATATCTCAAAAATCATCCGTATACAAAACTCAAGTGGGCTATACCATCTAAAACTATGTGAAGACATCTTAAAAAATATAAAAGCACTTGGTGGGGCCCACATGAATTTTAGATGCAGCTGAAACTTGGTCTAACCCCTCATCCAAGTGGGACATAGATAATGAGTGGGTTGGATATGTGAATCACATCTAGGCAGGCATAATATATGATTATGAATGTTTTAAGGAAATCCATCTCCACTACATTTAGGTGAGTTACTCATTACCCTTAGCATACTAAGTAAATTCTGTAGGGTCCACCATTATTTATTTATTTTATCCACTCTATTCATCCATGTTAACAGATAATTTGAGGTCTAAAGGACAAAAAGGAAGCATATCCAAAGCTCAATTGGACCACGCCATAGGAAATAGTGTGATTGAACCTTTACCATTGAAAATTTCTTAGAGGCCATAGAAGTTTTAGATCAAGCTGATGTTTGTGCTTTCTCTTCATTCATATCTTTTTGATATTATGAACAACCATTAACCATTTTTGGATAATCTGATCAGTCCAGATTGAAGAGTAAATAACTTCAGATGTTTAAATCAAAATTCACTCAAATTGTTGATCTATCTTGTATGCCCAATATCTTTCTCATATGTAGCATGATCGGGGCGAGTAACTAGTCAAATTGAGGGTAATGATCAATAAAATAGAGTGAATGGACCAAACATGTAAAATGGGCCAAATATTCTGGTCAAAATTGTGACCCAACTTATTGACCCCCTAAGTACCTAAGAATTAATGTAAGTAAGTTTTGTTTTGATGTGTCCCCTTTAGGTTATGAGATATCTTAAAAATCATCTGTATACGAAACTCAGGTGGGCCATACCATCTAAAACTATATGAAGACATACTAAAATATATAAAAGCACTTAGTGGGCCCCACATAAGTTTTGGATGCAGCTGAAACTTGGTCTAACCCCTCACCCAAGTGGGACACACATAATGAATTGGCAGGATATACATCTAGGTGGGCCCAATATACAGTTATGAATGAGACAGGTCCAAGGCTTAAGTACTATAGCACAAAGTGGGGATTGAACGTCCACCATAAAAAAAACATCTTGGGAGTTGGAGAAGTTTCAGATCAAGCTGATATTTGTGTTTTCACCTCATCCACGTCTACTTGACATTATGAATTGGTTAGATGGTTAGAAAAACATCATGGTGTCCCTGTAAATGTTATCTTATCTAGCTCCTAAGATTGTCAAATTATGTAGCACCAAAACCTCTTGAAATCTCTATCTTATGTAGCTCAACTTTATATCATCCTGGCCTACATTCAAGTACCAGTTTAAGATGTTTAAATTCAAGTTCAAGCAACTCAAGTACGAGATCTAGATTTTCAAGAACAAGAAGTTCAAGTACTAGATCAAGTTTTCAAGCTTCAACTATATCAAGACAGTGTGCATTACTTAAGAATTCAAGCTCAAGTAACCTTCTCAAGCTTAAGCTCATATACTCAAGTTGAAACACAAGTCACAAGTACTTCAAGTTCAAGCTTCAAAGTACTTCAAGTGTCAAGCTTCAAAGTACTTTAAGATGACAAGCTTCATGTACTTCAAGATCAACTATCAACCAAAGCGAACGATGTTTCAATGTTCAATTTTCACCTATAAGGTATGAATGACTCTAGATTGACCATAGGTTAGGTCATATTGATTGCATACTTAATTTAGGTCATTATATATTTTTATAGCCTTTTTCTCGACTAGTCTTAGTCTATGTTCGACTAGTCCTAGTACTAGCTCGACCAGTCCAAGAATTCTCTCGACCAGTCCAATGTTTGTTACTAATTTTTAGAATTTTTTGTTGGACCCTTGACTACTCTTGGAGACTGCTTGACCAGTCGAGTGAACAGTACTTAACCAGTCGAGTAGGACACTCGACCAGTCATGGAATGGTCTTATCTTATCGCACCTGAAAATTTAAATTCTTATTGGTTCTTCGACTAGTCGAACTGACCTCTGGGCCAGTTGACCTATAAATAGAACACGATTTTTAGAGTTTGGTAAGTCATTCAAGCAAAATCAAGACACCACTCTGAGAGATAAGTTTGTGATATTCTTAAGCTATTTTGTGTCCATTTAATATTCTCTTTAATTTAGCGTTTTGCATTTGATTTTGAATTCTCTATTCCTATCTTAATTGAAGAAGGGATTTAAGCTTTCCCCTTTCTTGAGATCAAAATCAAATCAATTTAGCCCAAGGTGATTTAATCTAAAAATCATTTAGAATTTAGAACCCTTTCATAAGTGAGTGTGGACATTGAACATGTCATGACCCGAAAAATTTTGTGCCAAGACCCGAGTACTACCTCTATTTTTCCTTAGAAGCTATTTGGGGTAATTAGTGCAAAACTCGATTGCTTGTGAAATTTGCATCAATCACTTTAAATTTGATTTACATGACTCAAAACCTATAGTATCATTAGTGCTAGGTTACTCTGAAATCTGGGATTCATCGCTAAATCCAGTTGTTCTTGGGAATTTTTGGAAGTTCTAGATCGGACCTGGACCGCTTGTCGAAAGTCCGATAGCGATAATCTTAGGCCGTATTGGTCACCATGTTGGACTTGACCACCACCTCAAAAATCAAGTCCAGATGATGTTCTAGGTCAATTTGTTTGAATCCGGAGTGAAGAGTGTGAGAACGGTGAGAAATTAAATAGAATTTTATGAAATCTGAGTCGTGTCGCTTGCGCAACGATTTTAAGCAATCTGACCATTGGATTCTGACCCAATTTCCCCCTCGGATCAGGGAAGGTGGCCCAGGCATGTCATTATGCTTGTGGACCTGATCGAGTTTTGGTGACCGTTGAATTGAGTGTGGTCCGCCACGGCTGATCTGTAGATCCGATCGGTACGAAAACTCAGTCTGACCTAGATCCATGGTCAGTGAGCTTAAGTCCGACCTCTCGTGGAAAAAGGCCCACCGGAAGTACTCCGTTGGATCGAGAGAAGCCTGTTTTGGTTATAACCTAAGTATACCTTGGCCCTGGGGTTATTTTCATCAATGTTAGGCCTATATATAGACCTTAAAACCCTAACTCTCTTTTCCATACGAATTTTCTAACCCTAGCTAAGAAAGAGAGAGGAAAAGAGAGAGAAAGTGAGAGACAAGTTGGTGAATCATCTTAGATTCTTTCCCGTTCTTCTTCATCTTTGAACCATTACCTTTGAATCGTTTTTCCAGCGATTCTAAGTTCATCCTTGGGTAAGTTAACCTAACCCTAATCTATTTTAGAGCTTAGATTAGTTTATGTGTTGTTGTAGCTCATTTCTATTCTTGCCTTACGTTACCTTGTCGCCGTTGACGAAGACATATTGTCTGAATCAGTTCGGTGTTCTTTTCTGATTTAAGGTGCGGACTTTAATCGTATAGGTTATGGTTTTCAAGGCTTTCAATGCCAGCTAATTGTTTATTCTTGTTATGGATGAGATTTCACATCCTAAATGTTATGTTTATTTTGCGTTCCTGATATGCATGTGTTATATTGAGATTTGTGTATTCTATGTGTATGTAAGAAGTACCATATACGTATAAAATTTGCACATGTGTTTGCTATGATTATTTGTCGTGTATTTATGCTAGATGTATGTGTGTCAACTCCTTGGCAAAAAGGAATTGTCCAAATGCGTGTATTTCAACATACGTCATGTATGTTGTATTATGTATTCTAAGTGTTTGTAGAAATGTCTGAATGATCTAAAGTGTAATATGTTAACCTAATTGCGGGCGTTAAGAAGCGATTCTCAACTCTCCTATTAGTGTGTATGATTTCCTTCATTCAAGTTACATTCCTTGTTATTTAATTTCAAGTATTACTTATGTGAAAATCCATGTTAAGTTGATATTCTTTAAATGCTCATGTACCACATGATCTGAGTTGTTGTTCCATTACTATCCTAAATTGTTGATAGGAATATCTGTTGTAGTGGAATATGTTTGGGACTATGAATAGTCCAGGAAATCGGTAATCGGCCTTGAGATTGTGGCTGAGGCTGCTTTCGCCACAAAGGACGTGTTTTGACGAACCTGAGTCGTATTAGAGTTGTCGGCAGTAGTTTGGCCACGTAGAGTGTTTGCGCACTCTATGTCGTTCAACTCAACGTGCGCTCGTGCTAATCGAGTTCGTCATGTAACTCGATTGTCAGATGTATGTTCACCATATATGGACGCTATTGTTTGAATCTAGGGTACCAAACTTACCAGTGCAAATCCTATTAACCGTTATACCTTGATCCGCTAAGACTCATGAGCCGAACATGGTGGTATGGGACACCGTGGTCGACCTGTCGGCCTATGCTGGGGTGACGAGCCTCCCCGTAGTGACCAATGAGCAACCAAACTCGTGAGCCGATTATGGTGGTATGGGACAGTATATTCGTGTTGTCGGCCTACATTGATTGGTGACGAGCCCTTTGTAGTGACCTCGAGCATACCTGGATACCACATTGAGGTGACGAGCCTTATTGTAGTAACGAATGTATGATAGGCGTGCATTGATTGGTGACGAGCCCTTTGCAACGACCTGAAAACATACGATCGTATGAGATTGTCTAGGACTGACGACCCTAGAATGGATCACTGTTTGGATGGTGATATGAGGAAGGTACCTTAGCTTCCCAATTCTGCTGTATGAAAAGGACTAATAATAACTTGATAATCATGTGCATGCACCGCATTTGCATGTGCCTGAAAGAGGTGGCGCACTTTGAGGTGATGTCATGCGTAACGTAAGATGAAGACGCTGAGGGTGTACGCGCGAGGGCACGCATCATTCTACATACATCCCTGCATTAACAACAATACCTAGGATATGTTTGATTGTTTTACTTTATCATTACTGCTTGATTGAATTGATAACATGTTAACCTTTGCTTTATTGTTCCACTGAGTTCATCACTCATCCCCTCATTCTGGGGCGGTGTTTAAACACCCACCAGACTTTGTCTTAGTTGCAGATGTTGATGAGACCTCTGTGGCAGAGCAGGAGATCGAGGATGATGAGGATGCTTTTTCTTTCATGCAGTTTTCAGGCAGGTTCTAGTGAGCCTTGTTCTGATGCGTGGGATTCTGGGATTTCTTTTTCGGTATAGATGATGTCATTTAATACATGTAATTTTGATAGTAACACTTGTAAGTATGACCTGGTATGTATATGTATTTCAGGGATTTGCACATGTACACATATATTTTCTTTAAGTCTTCCGCTTGCATTCTTCACTTATCTCTGAATTATGTTTACACTTTAGCTTAATCTATTCCATGTTTTATGCACTCATACAGACAACATACATCCATCATTCAATATATTGCATAAGTGATGTTTTGAAACTCGGGAGCTGAGTTATGCTCGACCCCCGAATTTCAGGGCATTACAAGTTGGTATCAAAGCATGAATTGGATTAAACCGGACCTGGGTTATGGTCATAAACCGCACGTTGTCGCCACTTTAGTGTATTCAGGTACGAGTTTATCATAAATGTGTGTTTGTGTCTTATTTTTTTCTATTGACGAAAGTTTACTGAAAATGATCGCCGAGATCGAGTTTGTGCTCTCTCCTGATCACACACAACGACCCAAAATCTCTTTTAGACCATCTATTAATGAGTCTAGATGGTTTATCTTCCCATCTCAACCCTTCAATTGTCAAGAAATCTCTGTTTGTATCAGATTTCTGCCCGAATGGCCCGATAGGCGTCGAACCAAGCAAAGGGGCCGATCGAGGCATTTTCAGGGAGACCCAGGGGGGACCCACCTCATTTAGAGCTTAGAGGCCATGAGGACCTCGCCCAAATGGCGAGCCATCGCCGGACGGTCCAGAAACCGGCGATGTCCTCGCCGGGTCGGTGGAAACATTGAAAGACTTTAAGTTCGCTGTTTCTTACCATCCGGGCAAGGCGAACCTTGTGGCAGATGCGTTGAGTCGCAAGAAGGCTATAGAGTTTGCGGCTCCGCTAATGATAGCAGAATGGGCGAGTATCGGCATGATTCCCTATGAGGCGTTGTATGGTCGCCTGTGCAGAGCACCGCATTGCTAGGCAGAAGTTGGTGAGCATAATTTGATTGGCCCGGAGTTGGTGCAGGCAACTTCAGAGAAAGTTGACATTATTTGACGTCGACTTCTGACGGCCCAGAGTAGGCAGAAGAGTTACGCTGATACGAGGCGGTGACCGCTTGAGTTTGAGGTTGGAGACCATGCATTTCTTAAGGTTTCCCCTATGAAGGGAGTTCTGCTGTTCGGTAAGAAGGGAAAGCTTACACTGAGATTTATTGGTCCATTTCAAATTCTGGATCGAGTGGGAGCAGTAGCATACCGCCTTGCTTTGCCCACACCTCTTGCGGGCATGCATAACGTATTTCATGTTTCTATGCTGAAGAAGTACGTTCCTGATCCTTCGCATATTATTAGTTGGGAGCAAGTGCAGTTGAGCGAGGATGCCACATATGTACTGCGACCGACACGTATTTTAGACAGGAAGGAGCAGGTATTGCATAGCAAGGTCATCCCTCTTGTGAAAGTTCTATGGACGCATCATAGTGAAGAAGAGGCTACTTGGGAAACTGAAGCTGAGGTCAGAAAGAGCTACCCTCAGATCCTTGAGGAATATGAGAAGGTATGAATTTCGAGGATGAAATTTTCTTTCACGGGGGTAGATTGTAATGACCCGAAAAATTTTGTGCCAAGACCCGAGTACTACCTCTATTTTTCCTTAGAAGCTATTTGGGGTAATTAGTGCTAAACTCGATTGCTTGTGAAACTTGCATCAATCACTTTAAATTTAATCTACATGACTCAAAACCTGTAGTATCATTAGCGCTAGGTTACTCTGAAATCTGGGATTCATCGCTAAATCCAGTTGTTCTTAGGAATTTTTGGAAGTTCTGAATCGGACCTGGACCGCGCGTCGAAAGTCCGATAGCGATAATCTTAGGCTGTATTGGTCACCATGTTGGACTTGACCACCACCTCAAAAATCAAGTCCAGATGATGTTCTGGGTCGATTTGATTGAGTCCGGAGTGAAGAGTGTGAGAGCGGTGAGAAATTAAATAGGATTTTATGAAATCTGAGTCGTGTCGCTTGCGCGACGATTTTAAGCAATCTGACCGTTAGATTCTGACCAAATTTCACCCTCGGATTAGGGAAGGTGGCCTTGGCATGTCATTATGCTTGTGGACCTGATCGAGTTTCGATGACCGTTGAATTGAGTGTGGTCCGCCACGGCTGATCTGTAGATCCGATCGGTACGAAAACTCAGTCTGACCTAGATCCATGGTCAATGAGCTTAAGTTCGACCTCTCGTGGAAAAAGGCAGACCGAAAGTGCTCCGTTGGATCGAGAGAAGCCTGTTTTGGTTATAACCTAAGTATACCTTGGCCCTGGGGTTATTTTCATCAATGTTAGGCCTATATATAGACCTTAAAACCCTAACTCTCTTTTCCATACGAATTTCCTAACCCTAGCTAAGAAAGAGAGAGGAAAAGAGAGAGAAAGTGAGAGAGAAAGTTGGTGAATCATCTTAGATTCTTTCCTGTTCTTCTTCATCCTTAAACCATTACTTTTGAATCATTATTCCGGCGATTCTGAGTTCATCCTTGGGTAAGTTAACCTAACCCTAATTTGTTTTAGAGCTTAGACAAGTTTATGTGTTGTTGTAGCTCATTTCTATTCTTGCCTTGGGTTATCTTGTCGCCATTGACGAAGACATATCATCTGAATCAGTTCGGTGTTCTTTTCTGATTTAAGGTGCGGACTTTAATCGTATAAGTTATGCTTTTCAAGGCTTTCAATGCCAGCTAATGGTTTATTCTTGTTATGGATGAGATTTCACATCCTAAATGTTATGCTTATTTTGCATTCCTGATCTGCATGTGTTATATTGAGATTTGTGTATTCTATGTGTATATAGGAAGTACCGTATACGTATAAAATATGCACATGTGCTTGCCATGATTATTTGTCGTGTATTTATGCTAAATGTATGTGTGTCAACTCCTTGGCAAAAAGGAATTGTCAAAATGCGTTTATTTCAACATACGTCATGTATGTTGTATTATGTATTCTAAGTGTTTGTAGAAATGTCTGAATGATCTAAAGTGTAATATATTAACCTAATTGCGTGCGTTGAGAAGCGATTCTCAACTCTCCTATTAGTGTGTATGATTTCCTTCATGCAAGTTACATTCCTTGTTGTTTAATTTCAAGTATTACTTATGTGAAAATCCATGTTAAGTTGATATTCTTTAAATGCTCATGTACCACATGATCTGAGTTGTTGTTCCATTACTATCCTAAATTGTTGATAGAAATATCTGTTGTAGTGGAATATGTTTGGGACTATTAATAGTCCAGGAAATCGATAATCAGCCTTGAGATTGTGGCTGAGGCTGCTTTCGCCACAAAGGACGTGTTTTGACGAACCCGAGTCGTATTAGAGTTGTCGGCAGTGGTTTGGCCACGCGGAGTGTTTGCGCACTCTATGTCGTTTAACCCAACGTGCGCTCTTGCTAGTCGAGTTCGTCAAGTAACCCGATTGTCCGATGTATGTTCACCATGTATGGACGCTATTGCTTAAATCTAGGGTACCAAACTTACCGATGACATCCTATTAACCGTTGTACCTTGATCCGCTAAGACTCATGAGCCGGACATGGTAGTATGGGACACCGTGGTCGAGCTGTCGGCCTACGCTGGGGTGACGAGCCTCCCTATAGTGACCAGTGAGCAACCAAACTCGTGATCCGACTATGGTAGTATGGGACACTATATTCGTGCTGTCGGCCTACATTGATAGGTGACGAGCCCTTTGTAGTGACCTCGAGCATACCTGGATACCGGATTGAGGTGACGAGCCTTGTTGTAGTAACGAAGGTATGATAGGCGTGTATTGATTGGTGATGATCCCTTTGCAACGACCTGAAAATATACGATCGTATGAGATTGTCTAAGACTGACGACCCTAGAATGGATCACTGTTTGGATGGTGATATGAGGAAGGTACCTTAGCTTCCCAATCCTGCTATATGAAAATGACTAATAACAACTTGATAATCATGTGCATGCACCGCATTTGCATGTGCCTGGAAGAGGTGGCGCACTTTGAGGCGATGTCATGCGTAACATAAGATGAAGACGCTGAGGGTGTACGCAGGAGGGCGTGCATCATCTACATACATCCTTGCATTAACAAGAGTACCTAGGACATGTTTGGTTGTTTTTCTTTATTATTACTGCTTGATTGAATTGATAACATGTTAACCTTTGCTTTATTGTTCCACAGAGTTGATCACTCATTCCCTCGTTCTGGGGCGGTGTTTAAACACCCACCAGACTCTGTCTTAGTTGCAGATGTTGATGAGACCTCTGAGGCAGAGCAGGAGATCGAGGATGATGAGGCTGCATTTTCTTTCATGCAATTTTCAGGTGGGTTCTAATGAGCCTTGTTCTGATGCATGGGATTCTGGGACTTCTTTTTGGGTATAGATGATGTCATTTAATACATGTAATTTTGATAGTAACACTTGTAAGTATGACCTAGTATGTATATGTATTTCAGGGCTTTGCACATGTACACATATATTTTCTTTAAGTCTTCTGCTTGCGTTTTTCACTTATCCCTGAATTATGTTTGCAGTTTGTCTTAATATATTCCATGTTTTATGCACTCATACAGACAACATACATCCATCATTTAATATGTTGCATAAGTGATATTTTGAAACTCGGGAGCTGAGTTATGCTCGACCCTCGAATTTCAGGGCGTTACAAGTTAAGATGATTCCTTGCAATTATGTATTGATTATCGCAGGTTGAATCTGGTAACTGTGAAGAATAAGTACCCTTTGCCCAGGATTGATGATCTGTTTGATTAGTTGAAGGGGGCACGGTACTTCTCGAAAGTTGATCTGTAGTCAGGGTATCACCAGTTGCGCATCAAGAATGATGACGTGCAGACAAGGCCTTGAAGATCCATAATATCCTGACGTTGAACAGCCTGCCCTTCCTCAAGCCGTGCGAGACGGACATCCCTGGCAGCCTGATCTACGCTTTGCTCTGGTGCCACAGGAGGAGAACTATCACTCATATCCTGTGCCTCCACCTCTTCCTCGTCCTGCTCTGTTTCTTCTTCAATCTCAACTCCACCTTCAGTATAACTCTCATCCTCATCACTCTCTGACTCATCCTCACTCTCTAAGGCCTGTCGACGAGGACCAATCTCCATCTTCTTAAGGGTCGTCAGATTAATGTGACGATCAGGAACTGGCTTTTCTGCCCCAAGCCGATAGCCAAACTCATGTGCAAGCTTACAAATGAGGCGGCCAAATGGAAGCGATTCGGTCCTCCTAGTCGAACGAGCGATAAGGATAATCTAACACAAGATATACGTCGGCACACATAACTTCGCTCCTTGCCCCACCTGATACAAAAAATCTACCATCAGGCGTGTACACTGCTGCGATTGCTCCACCTTGGATATACATTGAACGTACACATGTGGTGAAGCAAGCGAAAGTCGTCCGTCATGTTGGTAGCTAGAAGACTTCTATTAGGCTGCCATTCAACCAGAAGACCACACAAGAACTAGGTGCGAAGATCTCTCTCACGCATACTGTTCAAATTATTCTCACTGGCATGCACCTCACCAAGTGGCATATTCAGGAGTCGGGATATCAAAGCGACGCTGATCGTGGCCTCCTGACCGCTACCACATGGAATCTTGAACTGCAGAGGCTCCAGCGAAGGATCACGAATGTTGGTATAAAAAGCTCGAACAGTGCTTGCACTGGCGCGATACTCGCCCTCAAACAAGGGACACCAACCAGCCTCTTCTAGGCGCTCTAACAACAAAAACTCGCCATATAGCCGCGGATCTACATGAGCCTCAGAAAGGACCCTACGGCCTTCATAGACTCCATGAGATAACTCCACCAACAGGGTTCTTCCAATGGGAGCTTGAGGATCAAGGTCCCACTTGGTCTGAAATTCACAGGTGGCGGTCATGCTCGCGACGGCACCTCTCGGCCTCCGTGCACGAGATGGGCGGCTAGGCTCGGCTTCATCCATGGGCGCTCTCTTCTTCCCCAACAAAGAAAGAGGGTAGAGATGGAAAATATGGCCGTGATAAACTCAAAGAGGGCCATGGAAAATGAGAGAAATGGGAGAAATGGGAAGGATGGCGAAGCTTCCACACACTTGAGATCCCAAAGGAGGATTTGAAAGCCCAAATGAGAAGAAAAGAAAGTGTAAACAGCAATGGGGGTGAGGTTTTGAGATGGGTTGGTTGGGTGTGCACGAAAATGGAAGAAGAAGAAGATTTGGGAGAGATTTGGTGGAGTTTTGAGAGAAACTTGAAAGAAAGGAGAGCTTGGGAGGGTGGATTGTGAAGGAGATAGGGTTTAGGGAAGGTTTTAATTAGCAAACCGTGGAAGGGTAGGCCACACTAGGCCACAAACTCATACAGAACATCTATACCGAATTTGTTCTATCGGGCTTCATCAAAGGAGAATATCCAGATAAGTATATTTACATTTTTGTAAATCTCTTTTTGGTTTTTGAGGTTGTGCTAGAAAAATCTCTCTTTCCTTTTTTGCTTTGTCTAAGGTGATCCAAAAAATCTCAGAGTGTGGGGTTTTTGAATTGTGTAAGCCCACTTGAAAGACACAGTTATGAAGGCTTTATGTGAACCTTGGAAAACCTATTTCATAGTGAATGTCAATATCCACTATGTGAGGATATTGGGAGTGGAGTAGTTTTGTGGTTGTTTTTTAATAGTTGGTGTACACATAAGCGAACCACTATAATTACTGGTGTTGTGGTGAATGGTTGAATGTGGCTAAGTGTGTGAATGTTGTAATTTATTTTTTCAGCATTTATGGTGAATGATTGTAATTTACTTTCAGTACATGTGGTGAATGTTGTAATAGCAGTAGAATTTTATTTCTATTTTATTCTTTATTCCTCTGTATCGGTTTGAGATTTTGATACATAGACCGTTCTAGGAATCAGGTTGTCCTACCATAAGCCATTAGTTTTTGGTGTAAGATTGTCCTTAGATTAACATCTGTATCAACCTCTTAATACTTGTGCATTTAAGGTTGCTATTCATTTATGCTATTTGGATTGATAATTGCTATCTTTGTTGATTTCTTTCTTATTCCGCATTTAATTTTTTAATTTGGCATAGTCCTATTCACCCCCTCTCTAGGACTCTTAGCTCGGCCTTTTCAAGTAGTATTAAAGCCTAATAACTCGATTTTATTTTTGTTATTTAGATTAATTTCCTCAGCTAATTGATCTAGGCTTTTTAAGATGTCAAATTTTGATAGCCTTTCAATCACTAGGCCTCCACCATTTGATGGCTCCAATTATGCCTATTGGAAAGCCAGAATGTGGATTTTTTTTAAATCCATGGATGAGAGCATGTGGCAAGCCACAGTGACCAATTGGACCCCTCCTACCACTGAAATAACTGGTACTGACGAATCTAAAACTATAAAAGTCACACCTAATTTTTCTTGGACCACTCTTCAAAAAAGTGATAGTAGTGCCAATGCAAAGGCTCTAAATGTTATTACTTGCGCACTATCACTGGATGAATTCAAGAGAATTGTATCCTGTGATACTATAAAGCAAGCCTGTGATATTTTAGAAATGACACACGAGGGTACAACAATTGTCAAGAAATCTAAAGTTCAAATCCTCACAACCAAATTTGAGGAAATACGTATGGAAGAAAGTGAAACTTTCATGGACCTCTATACAAGATTGAATGACATTGTTAACTCTATGTGGGGTCTTAGTGATAGGATCCCAGAAAGTAAATTTTATGCAAAGATACTGCACTGATTGCCTAAACGGTTCAAATCAAAAGTGACCGCGATCCAGGAACTTCGTGATACGGATAATATGAGGGTAGAAGAACTGGTTGGTTCTTTACAAATCTACTAGTTAAACTTTAAAGCTCCTAAAGGTAAATCCATTGCCCTTAAGTCTTCTAAAATTATTTCTAAAGAAAATAGTAATAATTCTGATTTAGAAACTTCCGAAGATGATATGGCACTTTTAGCTAAAAAAATTTACAAGATTTTCAAAAGTAAAAAGAGGGTTGATTTGCAAAAATCTATTGAAAAGAAAAGATCTAAAGCTAAAACTTGGAAATCTTTAAAAGAAAACCAATGCTACAACTACCATGAATATGGGCATCTAGCAAACAAATGTCTTAAGAAGGACAAGTCTAAAAAGAAAGGTGTGTTGGCTACATGGGATGAATCTTTTTACTCTGAAGTCTCTTCTAAGTTAGAAGATTCTGAAACCGAGTCGGCTAAGGATGTTAAAGCCCTAATGACTCTAGCCAAGTTCACTTTTTCAGATAATGATGATTTAACCAGTGAAGAAAATCTGAATAATGACCATGAAAATGAAGAAGATCTTCAAGATGCTTATAATGCCTCATATAAGGAAAGTTGCAAAATTGCTGTAAAGCAAAAACTTCAGAAAAAAAGTTTTCAAAACTAAAAGAAAATTTTGATAATCTAGTCTTAGGAAAATCATACAATTCATATTGCTTTGAAAAAACTAAGTGCGATTTAGATTTCAAAACGTCCCAAGTTGAAAACTTAAAATCTAAAAATGAAAAACTAAAACTAGAAGTCTCTTCGCTTTTGAGTTTGAAGGACACATGGAGGTATGCCCAAGGTGATCCTAAATTAGAAAAACTTTTATCCAGATCCAGAAAATGTGGCGATCGATTTGGATTGGGCTATGATAAAAGTATTCCTCAAAAATATAAGAATACTCCACCAAAATTTGTTAAAGGGGAGTTTTATAACTCAAAAGGGAAAAGTCTGAATCAAAATAATTCTAAAAATGCTAGAACTTTTCAGACCTTAAAACCTAAAAGCAACCATATTAACTATAAAAAATTAGAATCGTAATCCTTTAGCTGAGAAAATTGTTGATTTACTTAAGGAGCTCTTAAAATCTAACTCAGTGGGTAGGACTTATAACAACTATAAACATAAGAAGACCAACTATACTCCTAAACCTAAATTGTAATGAAAAGGGTCCTTAAGGTTGCTTGTTTGGTTGCCCACACCGCTTTCAAAGCTTCAAGCCATTCAAAGTGGTACCTGGACAGTAGTTGCTCCAGATATATGACAGGTGACAAAGGTCGGTTCGCCAGTCTTAAAGACATGACTGATGGTTCAGTCATATTCGATGATGGTAGTAATTGCATAATTATTGGTCAAGGTACGGTTCAACTCTTTAACCTCCCTCTATTTGAGAACGTTTTATATGTAGAAGGTTTAAAACATAATTTATTTAGAATCTCTTAAATATGCGATAATAATCATAGTGTAAAGTTTACCAACCAAGGGTGTGAAATTTTAAACAAGAATGGTTCTGTAATATTAACTGGTCGCAGAACTTCTGAGAACTGCTACATAGTGAGTGATTCAAGCTCATCTAAACTATCATGTTACATGGTCCAAACCGATGAGATCGAATTATGGCATAAGCGCCCAGGACATGTACACTATCGCAACTCTTATAGATTGAGCAAAAGATAATTGGTAAGAGGTCTACCCCAAATACAGAAAGTGGATAAAATATGTGGCAAGTGCTAGATTGGTAAACAAACCAGGAGTGCTTATAAAAAGGTGAACTCCAAAGCCACATCTAAACCACTCGAACTTCTTGTAACGCCCTGAAAATTGGGGGTCGAGCAAAGCTCAACTCCCGAGTTCTAACGCATCACTTATGCAACATAAATAATGATGATTAAATATTGTCCATATTAGTGCATTTAACATAAGTGGGATTATACTAAAACAATATATCATACTCCAGAGATAATGTAATTTAGTAAGCGGAAGACTGAAATATATGTATTGAGATAAGTAAGTGGTTATTTGCCTCCAGAGTATGATAATGTCATAGGGTTGAATACATACATGTATGATTCCAAAATTTACAAAATATCAAACTGTAACTGTCCAACTAATCCATGTAACCCTATTATCCCATCGAATCAGAACAAGGTCTACGAAGACCTACCTGATAGCAGAACATAGGAGAATTCCTCCTCGTCCATGAAGTCCATTTCAGCTACATAGACTCTGTCATTACTTGCATCTACAATAGAGTCTAGTTGGTGTTTTAAAACACCATCCCAGGTGGGAATGAGTAACTAATTCAGTGGAACTATAAAGCAAAGGTTAACATGTTATCAATTTAGTCAAGTAGTAATGATAAAGTAATACATCAAACAATCCTAGCTACTCTTATTAATGCAGGGATAATAAGTGAAAATGATGCATGCCCTCTCCTGCACTCCCTCATCGACACCATCTCACGGTCGCGTATGGCAACTCCCACTGTGCACTTCCTCGCCAAAGCACATCCTAAATAACCTTACCCAGCAACCTACCAACTGGAGTGTTATTTTTGAAGGGGCTCCGGTTCAGACGGCTCATCCCAACCCACGCTAGGACCACAGCCAGGCTGCAACTGGGTGTTAGATGCAATGCGATGCATGGTCGTGTTAGCTGAGTATTTAGTTAAGTTTATTCATACAGCAGGTTCGGGAAGCTAGGGTACCTCCCTTTATATCATTGGCCTGAACTGAGGGATCCATCTAGGGTTGTCAATCCTAGTTAGTCACATACGATAGGCAAGTTGTAGGGCATCACCCTTAATGAAAGCAGTGGATAGGCAAGATCAATTGATTATACTCGAGGTAACTCCACCAACGCCCTACTAACTTGAGCGTTATTTTTAAAGGGGGTCTGGATCAGACGGTACACCCCAACCCACATTGGGAAAGCAGCCAGGCTGCGCCAGTGTAGGGCGACAACTCGAATACAGTGTCGCATACCACTGTATTAGGCTTACGAGCTTGGGTTGCTCACTGGTCACTATTGGGAGGCTCGTCACCCCAGCGTTGGCCGACAGGTCGACCACAGTGTCCCATACACCACCATGCTCAGCTCATGAGTCTTAGCGGATCGTGGTATCATGGTTGAGACGGGTTTTACATTGGCAAGTGGTACCTTAGATTCAAGCAGTAGTATCTATACATGGTAAACACACAATAGGCTAATCGGGTTATTTGACAAGTTCGATTGGTACGAGCACACGCTGAATTAATCGACATGGATTGCATAAGCACTCCACGTGGCCTAACCATTGTCGATAATCATCGTGCAACCAGATTCATCGAACATATCCAAGGTGGCGAGATTGGTTCCGTCACTCAAATAGGAATGGTTACCGATTGCCTGGACTACATAGTAGTCACAATCATACTCAAGTATATTAGGTAATCACATATAATAGTCATAACAATATTTAACAAACAATTCAAATATAAATCCCATTTGAGCATTTTAACAAACACATTGAACATGTCATTATACATATATATTTCATCCATAAATCACGTAGTAGCAATTTAGATTACATGAAGGGAACTATAAATATTGATAAGGTAGTTGAGAATCCTATCTCAACACCCTCATTAAATACAATTCATCAAGTAATTTATCATTCAGACATTTTATCAAACACATAGAATATGTTATTATACATATGCATTTTATATATAAATCACGTAGTTGAAATTAAGACTACATGAAGGAAATTATACATCTAGATAAGGTAGTTGAGAATCCTATCTCAACGCCCATAATAAATACAATTCACCAGATAATTTCTCATTCAAACATTTTATCAAATACTTAGACTACATATTACCACATATATGAACTAAATTAGTTATAGCATATATTATGGCAAATCCTTTCATAAAGGAGTTGTCATATATACAACAATCATGTATTCCAGGTTAATAGTCATGGCAAGCATAAATGATGATTTCATATTCATTCAAACATTTCAACAAAGACATGGAATGCATCATATAATCACATAGTTCCCACACATGTATAAATTATCGAATACATCGTAACTAAGGTCATATGGTAGTAATCAAGTCAGACATAAATCATTAGCTAACATTAAAAGCCTTGAAAACCATAACCTAAATGTTTATAGTTGGCACCTTTCGTCGGCTTGCTCGTTTCGAACTTGGTTCGAAACCTACACTTCCGTTTATAGAACAATGGCTACCTAAATCACGAAAGAGGTTAGCTACTTCGTCGATTCCTCTATTCGAATTCCTAAAATGAAATTAGGGTTAGATTTCTTACCCAAATTGGAATCAAAACAGGTTGAGTAGCGTAGTAGAGAGGTGAATTGGTGTGAGGAGTTGTGGGAAAAGATCCTAGCAACTATCTTCAAGAATCTTTCTTCCTTCCTTCCACTTTTCTCTCCTTTTCTCTCTCTCTCTCTCTCTCTCTCTCTCTCTCCTATGGTTTTTAGGAAATTCGTATGAGGGAGAGAAAGGGTAGTTTAAGGGCCTTATATAGTCACAAAACTGATGTTGATGGCCCAAGGGCCATGGTATACTTAGGTTATAGTCAAAAGGCGGCTGCTACGGGCCAACAGAGCCCATCTGAAGGTCCATTGCTCGCATATAGTCTGGATAAAGTTCCTTGATAATGGATCTATGCAAGGTTAAGATTTCGAACCGATCGGATTTGTGGATTGACCATGGAGGACCTGTTTCAGTTCAACGGTCATCGTCACTCAATCAGGGCCAGAAGTGTAACGGTATGTGCAAGAAAATTTCCCTGATCCATGGGTGCATTTGGGTCAAAATCTGATGGTCTAAAACCTTCATTTTAGCCTGCAAGCGAATGACCCAATTTGCTTAAGTTTGAGTTCATTTTCTAAAGATATTCGCGTTTCTCACACACTTCGCTCCACGCTCAATTTGTGCGTTTCTAGATACTGTTTATATTTGATTCCCACGATGATTTTCAAGCCTATTATGGTGGTCATAATCTTATAGTTCCATGGTAATCGGACTTTTGACGTGCGGTACGGGTCTGATACGGAGTTTCAATGTGCTCTCGCAAGCAACTAGGTTTTAAGATTGCTCCTAGGTTTTTAGGTAAGGTTGAACTAGTGATTCTAATGGTTTTGGGTCTTGTAGTTTATATAGAAAGGGGTTCAAGCCAAATCTATTAATTATTTAGTTTAATACTTAACTAAATTCGGCCCTAATTACGACCAAATAAGGTCCTAGGGTAGTTGTATGCCCCTTTTTGGTACTTTTAGTTAGTATATTATTTTAATTATTTTTATAGTAGTGTAACGACCTTGGAAATTTTTGTGTTAATCTTTCCTTAAGTAGTTGTTTTTGGGGTAATTAGCGCTATACTCGATTGCTTGTGAAATTCGCATCAATCACTTTAAATTGTATCTGCATGGCTCAAACCTTGTAGATTAGTTAGTGCTACGTTACTCTGAAATCTGGGATCCATCGCTAAATCCAGTTGTTCTGGAGAATTTTTGGAAGTTCTGGATCGGACCTGGACCGCGCGTCGAAAGTCCGATTGCGATGATCTTAGGCTGTTGCGGTCACCGAGTTGGGCTTGACCATCACCTCGAAAATCAAGTCCATCTGATGTTCTGGGTCGATTTGATTGAGTTCGGAGTGAAGAGTGTGAGAACGGTTGGAAATTTAATATGTTTTTATGAAATCTGAGTCGTGTCGCTTGCGTGACGATTTTAAGCTATATAATCGTTGGATTCTGACCCAATTTTACCCTCTGATCAGGGAAGGTGGCCCAGGCATATCCTTGTGCTTGTGGACCTGATGGAGATTCTGTGACTGTTGAATTGAGTGTGGTCCGCCACGGCTAATCTGAAGAGGCGGTTTGTACGAAAACTCAACCTGACCTAGATCCATGGTCAGTGAACTTAAGTCCGACCTTTCGTGGTTATAGGCCCACTAGAAGTGCTTCGTTGGATCGAGAGAGGCTTGCTTTGGTTATAACCTAAGTATACCTTGTCCCTGGGGTTATTTTCATCAATATAGGCCTATTTATAGTCCTTAAACCCTAGCTCTCTTTTCCATACGAATTTTCTCTAACCCTAGCTTGGAAAGAGGTGGAAAAGAGAGAGATAGTGAGAGAGAAGTTGGTGGATCATCTTGGATTCTTCCTTGTTCTTCTTCATCCTTAAACCTTCACTTTGAATCGTTATTCTGACAGTTCTGAGTTCATTTTGGGGTAAGTTAATCTAACCCTAACCTGTGTTAGAGCTTAGATTAGTCTTGGTGTTGTTGTATCTCATTTCTATCCTTGTTTTAGGGTATTCCATCGCCGTTGACGAAGGCAACTCCTCTAAATCAGTTCGGTGTTTCTTTCCTTGCTTAAGGTGCGGACTTTAAGTGTATAGGTTATGGTTTTCAAGGCTTTCAATGCCAGTTAATGATTTATTCTTGTTATGGATGAGATTTCACATGCCAAATGTTGTGTTTACGTTGCTTTCCTGTTATGCATGTGTTATATTAAGATTTGTGTATTCTATGTGTATGTATAAAGTACCGTATACGTATAAAATATGCACTTGTGTTTGCCATGATTATTTGTCATGTATGTATGTTAGATGTATGTATGACAACTCCTTGGTAAAAGGAATTGTCTAAATGCATGTATTTCAACATACGTCATGTATGTTGTGCCATGTATTCTAAGTGTTTGTAGAAATGCATGAATGACCTAAAGTGTAACTTATTACACTAATTGCGGGCGTTGAGAAGTGATTCTCAACACTCCTATTGATGTGCATGATTTCCTTTATGCAAGTTACATTCCATGTTATTTAAATTCAAGCATTTCATATGCTTACATTTATGTTAAGTTGATATTCTTCAAATGTCTATGTACCATGATTTGAGTTGTTGTTCCATTACTGTTTTACATTTAATATGAATATCTGTCATAGTGTAATGTGTGTGGGACTATGCATTAGTCCAGAAAATCGGTAATCTGCTTTATGATCGTGGCTGAGATTGCTTTCGCTACGTAGGACGTAATTAGACGAACCTGAGCCGTATTAGAGTTGGCGGCAGTGGTTTGGCCATGCGGAGTGTTTGCGCACTCTATGTCGTTCTACTCAACGTGCGCTCGTGCTAGTCGAGTTCGTCAAGTAACCCGATTGTCCGATGTATGTTCACCATGTATGGACGCTACTGCTTGAATCTAGGGTACCGAACTTACCAGTGAAATCCTAAAACCATGGTACCTTGATCCGCTAAGACTCATGAGCCGGACATGGTGGTATGGGACACCGTGGCCAAGCTGTCGGCCTACGCTGGGGTGACGAGCCTCCCCGTAGTGACCAGTGAGCAACTAAACTCGTGAGCCGATTATGGTGGTATGGGACACTATATTCGTGCTGTCGGCCTACATTGATTGTTGACGAGCCCTTTGTAGTGACCTCGAGCATACCTGGATACAGCAATGAGGTGACAAGCCGAGCTGTGGTAGTAAAGGTATGAAAGGCGTGCATTGATTGGTGACGAGCCCTTTGCTACGACCTTAAATATATGATCGTATGAGATGTCTAGGACTAACGACCTTAGTATGGGTCACTGTTTGGATGGTGATATGAGGAAGGTATCTTAGCTTCCCAATCCTGCTGTATGAAATGGACTAATAACAGCTTGGTAATCATATCCATGTACCGCATTTGCATGTGCATTGTAGATGTGGCGCACTTTGAGGCGATGTCATGCGTAACGTAAGATGAAGATGCTGAGGGTGTACGCGTGAGGGCACGCATCATTTCGCATACATCCTTGCATTAATAAGAGTACTTAGGATTTATTTAATTATTCTGCTTTATCATTACTGTTTGATTGAACTAATAACATGTTAACCAGTGCCTTATTGTTCCACTGAGTTGATCACTCACTCCCACATTTCTGGGGCAGTGTTAAATACCCACCAGACTCTATCTTAGGTTATGATGTTGCAGATGTTGATGCGACTTCTGAGGCAGAGTGGGAGATGGATGATGATGAGGCTGCCTTCTCTTATATGCAGTTTTCAGATGGGTTCTAGCGAGCTTGTTCTGATGCGCGGGACTGTGGGATTATTTTTGGGATTTAAATGATGTAACTTGATACTTATAAATTTGTTAAATAACACTTTCATACGACCTGGTTTGTATATGTACTTCAGGGATTTACACTTGTACACATATATTTCTATAAGTCTTTCGCTTGCTTTATTCACTTATCCCTGAATCATATTTGTGTTTTGGCTTAATCTATTCCATGTTTTATGCACTAATACAGTCAACATACATCCATCATTAAATATGTTGCATAAGTGATGTTTTGGAACTCGGGAGCTGAGTTATGCTCGACCCCCGAATTTCAGGGCATTACAAGTTGTTTATTAACAAGTCTACTTCATCTCTACCAAATTTCATTATATTTTATGTTGTAAAAAAATTCTAAAAATTATAGAAGTAGCAGCTGTCCGGACCAATAATTTTTGGATAGTTGTCACATTAACCTGGATTTAATTATATTAAAATTTTTATTTTCTTTTTCACTTATTTTTATATGAAACTAGACTTATCAAGCTTCAATCTGACTTTTGAATCACCTAAATCAGAGTTATAACGAGGGAGATATGACTTTTTGAAGTCGGTCAAAAAGTGTAGAAATTCGAGGCGAGGATCCACCAAATTTTTGGTGCACCCATGATGCATCGCGGTAGGCACGATGCCATTGCGCTTGCCTCGTGGTGGTTTTGCCATGTGGATTTTGAAACAGGCATATCTTTCAATCCAGAATAAGTTATGCGACGTGCCAAATATGAATTTAGGGTACGAGAAGCTGATCTATTTAAATAACCTATTTATTTTGTGAGATTCCATAAGGTTAATGGTCAAAAGCCCATTTTATTTATATATGTACTATTTGTAGTAAATTTTAGTTTAAGTATTGTTCTTCATCATTTAAACTTTAGGATTAGTGTCTAATATAAAAGTACTTAGAAAATTTTGAAGAACAAGGTGGTGCGAGGTGAAATTTTGAAGGAAATGGGTTGAAAGGGGATTTGAGACTTTGGGATTGAGTTCTGAGAAGTAAATAAGGTGCTATGATCAACACATTGCCTACGAATGTCTACCTCCCGGTAGGTAAAATTTCGGGATGTTACAATCTACCCCCCTTAAAAACAATTTCGTCCGCGAAATTGCATGAGGGTAATAAGTATAGATTTTATTATTTCATTTGTCTAAGTTTTATTGATTGCAAGTTTATATGCATGGCGGTGTATACCATCTATGCTAGTCTGGCTCATTTTAGTCTACCCTCCTTAGAACTTTTTCACCCTGAAATTGGTTAAGGCTCCTGTTAAGTTCATATTTAACGAGCACATTTGGGGGTACACTGACCTCCACTCGTTCCCATTGTTTGGCCTATTATTCTTTAGTGATCCGATCAACTTATGTGACTTTGTCTAGTTATAGAGTCCTAATTATTCCCCTTTGATGAGTCTATTACTAACATTTTCAAGGACGAATATGATCTTAGTAATCTAACCATATGTGTTACCTGAACTGACGATCCTGAGCCAGTGGGAATATTAGTCCACCAAGCTTTTGTTGTGCCTATGAGCAGGTAGACGAGTGCACCTACTTAACCTGACTGAGTTCATACTTTTTTACCCCCCTTAAAAATTATTTTTACTCTCAAGGCTCGAGACTCTATGTCCCGATCCGTATGTCAGAACAAGGTGTAATTTAGGACCTATCGTTGACATGAAATGGGAAACGAACTCTCAATACATTGGTCTTCCTTTCATCGATGATGTGTACTATGGCATTGGTACCTTAGATGTGGGCAGTGAGCTGCAGCTGCTTTCCCAGATGTTCCATCTGCTAGTGCATGTACACGTGCTTGTTGAGGGCGATTTGATTGTGCTACCATAGGTCGTTGTGGTGGAGTCGCTATAACATGTGGCGGCTGACGATAGATCTTCTGAGGTGGCGTGAAACTGTTGTCTTTCATCTTAGTAAAATAGAAGGGGTCAGTGTGTTCCCCCTTGTTGCAATATGTACACCAATGGCCAATTCATCTCTGTCGGGTCGACAGAGCTATAGGCCTGGGAAGTGAGTCTACATGTGGCCTCTTACCTAGGACTGGCCGGTGCTGTAATTTGGGCGGAGCCCTCGGGCCCATTGGTATACGTGTCTGAGAAACTCTGTCTCCATCTTGTTCATCTCGTAGAGACATGTTGACTAGCTCGGCATAATTGGGAATACTAGCGCAACACATCCTAGTGTGGATATCGGGCCACAGCCCATCTGAAAAATGCTGCATTTTCATCGGCTCGTCTGCTAGGATCAAAGGAGCGTATCTAGCTAGCTCTGTAAGTTTATTCTTATACTCTGACATGGTCATTCCTCCCTATCAGAGGCGGAGAAACTCACCCTCCTTTTCATTACGGTAGGTGAGGGGGAAGTACTTCACATTGAAGCATGTTTCAAATGCTTCCTACGTTCACACATGTCCTATAGGAACTATCCGTAGGATGCTGTCCCACCATAGAGTAGCTTCCTTCTCGAACATATATTTAATTAACTCAACCTGCTCTGCCTTAGTGCAGTGCAGCGGCTTCAGCATCTTAGAGATGCGATCTAGCCAGTACTCAGCCTCCTTGGTTCTGTGAGTGCCCACGAAGGTGGGAGGTCAGAAACGCTGAAAGTGCTCAAATAAACTACTGGCATTCATGTGCCCAGAAGGGTGAGCAAGTGGTGCAGGTGGGACTATATTCATATTTTGGGCAAGGGCCCCTGCGATCGTGGTCCAAATCTACTACTGCTATTACATCAGGAGCATCATCTGCTCTAACCTATCAGGAGGAGAAGCCACCTGAGGCATGTGTGGCAATGAGGTAGATGCAGGGTTCTGTTCCAGAACCGGTGATGCACTAGGTGTTGGCCCATTTGTGAGGCTAGTGGCTAGTAGAGAATCTGGCATAGTCTCGTGATTCAGGCTCAAACTGGGGTCCGTATGGCTATCAATTAGGGGAGGTGTCCCGTCGGTCAATTCGCCAAGTGCAAGACATGCCATACTCCGAGTGGCCTTAGGTGACATTCCCTATATACAACATAGGGTGCAACATGTGTGAGATTCAGAACAAGGTTACTTAATTTGCCAAAAATTCCACATAGTCCATAACCAAAGAAGCTTCATGCATTTCATCTAACCAAAATTGTCACAATACATGAGATGTAGTCTTACATGGATCATGACAGAAGATGCATGTGAGCTAATTTAACAAAGCTTTAAACACAAAAACACACCAACAATTCTAACATGCTACTAAGCCTATCAAGGCTATCGCATAGAAAGTAAGGAAAACACGGAAAACCTAAAGGCGACTAAATTATATGACTAGTCGTCCGACTCTGGTAATGGTGGAGGAGCACCCTTGTCCTGTATGCAGCACAAAAGGGTCTTTAGAGTGCGGGACGTCTTCTTGAACTTTTGTTTCATATGGACCTTATTCTCCTCAAGCTCTTGCTTCACTTCGGCCCAAGTCTCTTTGACCTCCTACCTCAGGGCAACCTGGCTCTCCTCAATCTGAGCCAAGCGAGCTTCTAAGGCAGCTCGATTATGGTGGTGCTTATGTGTAGCAGGAGGAGAGCCCCCATCAGAGTCTTAGGCCTCCTTTTCTTCCTCTCCATGCTCTTCCTCATCACTTCCCTCACCATTACTTCCTTCCTCACCTTCACTGCCTTCCTCAAATTCTTCTTCCTCCTCCTCTTCACTGCTTCCTTCCTCTTCCTCTATCTCGTCACCATACTCACTAGGTCGGGCCTGACGGTGTCGCGGCCCAATGTCCATGTTGTTGAGTGTGGTGTCATTGATGAAATGGATCGGCGCAAGCTCATACGCATTAAGTTTATAGCCAAATTCACGAGCAAGCTTGCATATGAGTCGGCCGAATGAGAGTGAAATATCCATCCTAACGGCGCGTGTGGTTTGGACTACCTGTAGTAGTACAAACATTAGCAGTCATAGCTTATCTCCCTGCCTAGCTTCGTATAGAAAGTCCACCGTCAAGCGTGTGCATTCAGTGCGATTGCTCCACCTCGGATACACATTGTATGTGAGTATGTGGTGGAGTAGGCGAAGTCAACCGTCATCTCGATCGTTGGGATGCAATTGCCTCTCTTCCAGTGAACCTGTCGGCCACAAAGAAACCGCGTACGGTGATCTCTTTCTCGTACACTCTTAAGACTAGATTCACAAGCATGTACCTCACCATGTGAAATCCTCATAATTCAGGCCACCTCATTGACATTTACTATTGCTATCCGCCTTCCCACGGGGATAGTGAACTGTAGAGGCTCTAGTAGTGGATCTCGTATATGGGCATAAAAGGCGCAGATAGTGCTTTTGCACGCATGTGACTTGCCCTCAAATATGGGACGGCACCCGGATTCCAATAGGAGGTCCATTACCGGATATAGCCTAAATAGCCTTTCGTCCACATGTGCTTCAAACACAACTTTACGAGCATGAAACTTACTATGTTTGATGCCCTATGGTAGCACTCTTTTAAGTGGAATATGGGAACTCTCGGCTCTTGTGCTCGCTTTTGGCGCCCATTTTCTTCCTTGGACGGGTTGGGCGACTAGGTCTAGCTTCATCTGTGAGCGCTCTTCTCTTTCCCATGAGAGAAAGGAGTGTAGATAGTGAGAAGATGGTAGCCACTAGCTCAAAAAGAGCCATGGAAGTGAAGCAAGATTGAAGGATAAGATGGGTTGGTGGATTTTGAGGTTTATGAGACGTAAATGTGGGTTTGTGTACTCAAATGAGAAGAAATAAAGGGGATTGAAGGTAGTAGGAGATGGGTTTGAGAGAATAATAGGGGTGGGTACAAGAAAAGGAAGAAGATGAATTTTGTGATGTATGGAGGAGAGATTTGAAAGAGAAATTGCAAGTTTGGAGGGGTTTGAAAGCTAGGGGAGGGGTGAAATGAGCAAAGGAGGGTAAAGGGAACCCAAGCAGGGTGGACCCACATGTAAAAGGTCCCCACATGTGTGTGGGAGGGGCGGCGGCCTCCCCCCCGAGGTTTCGAAAATGTGTGGGGGCCACTTTGGTCTCCCCTGTATTTTGCGGTTTGGGCCCCTATGGCCGTGAAGTGTGTTTTCTCGCCCCGTCTCGCACATATTCACGCCTTTTGGCATGTTTTGAGTTGGAGATTTGCCAGGTAATAGTCTAAACCCGTTGTTTGACGACCTGAGGAATTGAGATCATTTTACATGGTTTCGGTCGCTTACGAGCTATATGCAGCAGTCACTTTTCGTCTGTTGGTGAAACTTGGGATCCTATGACTATTTCTACATTTCAGCGCCCCCTCCTAAGTCAAAGTATGTTAGTGTGCATCATGCTACCATAACCGAAGTCCAGTTTAATCTAAATCATGCTTTGATACCAACTTGTAACACCTTGAAAATCGGGGTTCGAGCAAAGCTCAACTCCTGAGTTCCAATGCATCACTTATGCAACAGAGATAATGATGATTAAATGTTGTCTATATTAGTGCATTTAACATGAGTGGGATTACACTAAAACAACATATCATACTCCAGAGATAATGTAATTTAGCAAGCAGAAGACTGAAATATAAGTATTGAAATAAGTAAGCGGTTATCTACCTCCAGAGTATGGTAATGTCACAGGGTTGAATACATACATGTATGATAATATCAAAGTGTAACTGTCTAGCTAATCCATGTATCCTTATAATCCCGTCGAATCAGAACAAGGTCTATGAAGACCCTCCTAATAGCTGAATATAGGAGAATTTCTCCTCCTCGTCTATGAAGTCCATTTCACATACATAGACTCTGCCATTACTTGCATCTACAACAGAGTCTGATTAGTGTTTTAAAACACCAGCCCAGGTAGGAATGAGTAGCTAATTCACTGGAACTATAAAGTAAAGGTTAACATGTTATCAATTCAGTCAAGCAGTAATGATAAAGCAATACATCAAACAATCCTAGCTACTCTTATTAATGTAAGGATGATATGTAGAAATAATGCATGCCTTCTCCTGCACTCCCTCAGCGACACTATCTCATGGTCACATATGGCAACTCCCACTATACACTTCCTCGCCAAAACACATCGTAAATAACCTTACCCAGCGCCCTACCAACTAGAGCATTATTTTCAAAGGGGGTCCGGTTCAGACGGCTCACCCTAACCCATGTTGGGACCACAACCAGGATACAACTGGGTGTTAGATGCAATGTGATGCATGACTATGTTAGTTGCGTATTTAGCTAAGTTTATTCATACAATAGGTTTGGGAAGTTAGGGTACCTCCCTTTATATCATTGGCCCGAACCGAAGGATCCATCTAGGGTCGTCAATCCTAGTTAGTCACATACGATAGGCAAGTTGTAAGGCATCACTCCTAATGAAAGTAGTGGATAGGCAAGTTCAATTGATTATACTCGAGGTCACTCCACCAACGCCCTACAAACTGGAACATTATTTTCGAAGGGGGTCCAGATCAGACGATACACCCCAACCAACGCTAGGACGGCAACTAGGCTACGTCGATGTAGGCCGACAGCTAGAATACAGTTTTTCATACCATCGTATTTGGCTCATGAGTTTGGGTTGCTCACTGGTCACTACGGGGAGGCTCGTCACCCCGGCGTAGGCCGACTGCTTGACCACGGTGTCCCATACACCACCATGCCCATCTCATGAGTCTTAGCGGATCGTGGTACCATGTTGAGATGGTTTTACATTAGTAAGTGGTACCTTAGATTCAAGCAGTAGTGTCCATACATGGGAAACACACAATAGGCCAATCAGGTTATTTGACTAGTTCAATTGGTATGAGCGCATGCTGAATTAATCGACATGGAGTGCATAAGCACTCCACGTGGCCTAACCACTGTCAATAATCGTCGTGCGACCCGAATTTATCAAACATATCCAATGTGACGAGACTAGTTCTACCACTTATATAGGAATGGTTACTGATTACCTAGACTATGTAGTAGTCCCAATCATACTCAAATACAATAGGTATTCACATTTGATAGTCATAACAATATTTAATAAATAATTCAAATATAAATCCCATTTGAGCATTTTAACAAACACATTGAACTTGTCATTATATATATAGATTTCATCCATAAATCACGTAGTAGCAATTTAGATTATATAAAGGGAACTGTAAATATTGATAAGGTAGTTGAGAATCCTATCTTAACACCCTCATTAAATACAATTCATCAAGCAATTTCTCATTCAGACATTTTATCAAACACATAGAATATGTTATTATGCATATACATTTTATACATAAATCACGTAGTTGAAATTAAGACTACATGAAGAAAATTATACATCTAGATAAGGTAGTTGAGAATCCTATCTCAACGCCCATAATAAATACAATTCACCAGACAATTTCTCATTCAAACATTTTATCAAACACTTAGACTACACATTACCACATATATGAACTAAATTAGTTATAGCATATATTATGGCAAATCCTTTCACAAAGGAGTTGTCATACATCCAAAAATCATGTATTCTAGGTTAATAGTCATGGTAAGCACAAATCATGACTTCATATTCATTCGAACATTTCAACAAACACATGAAATGCATCATATATTCACATAGTTCACACACAAATATAAATTATCGAATACATCGTAACTAAGATCATATGGTAGCAATCAAGTCAGAAATAAATCATTAGCTGACGTTGAAAGCCTTGAAAACCATAACCTAAATGTTTATAGTCCACACCTTTCATCAACTTGCTCATTTCGAACTCGGTTCGAAACCTACACTTCTGTTTACAGAACAACAACTACCTAAATCACGAAAGAGGTTAGCTACTTCATCAATTTCTCTATTCAAATTCCTAAAATGAAATTAGGGTTAGGATTTCTTACCTAAATTGGAATTGAAACAGGTTGAGTAGCTTAGTAGAGAGGTGAATCGGTGTGAGGAGTTGTGGTAAAAGATCTCAACAACTATCTCCAAAAATCCTTCTTCCTTCCTTCCACTTTTCTCTCCTTTTTTTTGTCTCTCTCTCTCCTAGGGTTTTTAGGAAATTCGTATGAGGGAGAGAAGGGGTGGTGTTGGAGCCTTATATAGGCTAAAAACTGATGTCAATGGCCCAGGCCATGGTATACTTAGTTATAGCCAAAAGGTAGCTATTTCGGGCCAACGGAGCTCATTTGGAGGTCCATTGCTCGCATATGGTCTGGAGAAAGTTCCCTGATAATGAATATATGCTAGGTTAAGATTTCTGTCCGATCAGATTTGTGGATCGACCATGGAGGACCCGTTTCAGTTTAACGGTCACCGACACTCGATTAGGGCCACAACTGTACCAGTATGTGTAGAGAATTTTCCCTGATCGAAGGGTGTAGTTGGGTTAAAATCTAACGGTCTGAAACCTTAAATTTGGACAGCGAGCGAGCGGCCCAATTCACTTAAGTTTGTGTTCATTTTTTAAAGATATTTGCGTTTCTCACACACTTCGTTCCAGGCTCAAGTTGTGCATTTTTGAATACTATTTGGATTCAATTCTCACGATGCTTGTCAAGCCCAATATGGTGGTCAAAATCTTATAGTTCCGTGGTAATCGGACTTTCGACACGTGGTCCAGGTCCAATAAGGAGTTTCAATGTGCTCCTGCGAGCAACTGGGTTTTAAGATTGCTCCTAGGTTTTTAGGTAAGGTTGAACTAGTAATTCTAATAGTTTTAGGTCTTGTAATTTGTATAAAAAGGGGTTCAAGCCAAATCTATCAATTATTTAGTTTAGTACTTAACTAAATTCCGCCCTAATTACGACCAAATAAGGTCCTAGAATAGTTCTATGCCCCTTTTGGCACTTTTAGTTAGTATATTATTTTAATTATTTTCCTAATAGTTCATCATTAAGTCTATTTCATCTCTACCAAATTTTATCAGAATTCAGAATGTAGAAAAATTCTAAAAATTCTAGAAGTAGCAGTTGTCCGGACTAATAATTTTTAGACAATTGTCACATCAACCTAGATTTAACTGTATTAAAAAATTTTATTTTATTTTTACTTATTTTTATATAAAACTAGACTTATCAAGCTTTAATCTGGCTTTTGAATCACCTAAATCAAAGTTATAACGAGAGAAATGTGACTTTTTGAAGTTGCTCGAAAAGTGCAGAAATTCACGGTGAGGATCCACCGAAATTTCAGTGCACCCGCAATGCATCGCAGTCGATGCGATATCATCGCGCTCACCTGGTGGTGGTTTTTCCATGTGGATTTTGAAACGGGCATATCTTTTAATCCGTAATGAGTTACGCGACATGTCATATATGAATTTGGGGTAGGAGAAGTTGATCTATACAAATAATCTATTTATTTTGTGATATTCCATAAGGTTAATGATGACAATATAATTTTATTTATATATGTACTATTTGTAGTAAATTTTAGTTTAAGTATTGTTCTTCATCATTTAAACTTTAGGATTAGTGTCTAATATGAAAGTACTTAGAAAATTTTGAAAAATAAGGTGGTAAGAGGTGAAATTTTGAAGGAAGTGGGTTGAAAGGGGATTTGAGACTTAGGGATTGAGTTTTGGGAAGTAAATAAGGTGCTATGATCGACCCATTGCCTAAGGATGTATAACTCCGGGTTGGTAAAAATCTGGGACGTTATACTTCTCCACACGAATCTCATTGGACCAACTAGAATGGAGAGTCAAGGTGGCAAGAAGTATATTTTGGTGATTGTAGATGACTTTACTGGTATACTTGGGTAGTCTTCTTAAGAGAGAAATCAGAAAATCTCGATGAAATAAAAAAGGTACTTAAGCGTATCCAAACTGAAAAAGAATCACAACTCACTAAGATCTTTAGTGATCATGGTTCTGAGTTTGAAAATAGCGGTTTTGAGAAATTTTGTAGTGATCAGGGAATATCACATGAATATTCTACGCCCAAAACACCACAACAAAATAGTGTGGTGGAAAGGAAAAATAGAGTGCTTCAAGAAATGGCAAATGTAATGTTAAATATTATGAAGCTTCCTAAAAATCTTTGGGCTCAAGCCATAAGTACTGCTTGTTATATAATTAACTGCGTTTATACTAGAAAATCAAATAGTAAAACGGCTTATGAAATGTGGTTTGATAAGAAGCCTACTGTCAAATACTTTCAAGCTTTTAGCAGCAAGTGCTACATCTTACGTGACTGGGAAAATCTGGAAAAGTTTAACATCAAAAGTGATGTTTAGGGTATACTTTGAATAGTCGAGCGTATCGAGTTCTTAACAAGAAGACTGGTGTTATTCAAGAGTCCATTAATTTGGTTATAGATGATCACTTCAATACTCCCGTTTCAAGTTCAGAAAATGATGAAGTCCTTTTATTTGATAAACCAAACTCTTCATTTAGTCAAAATAATACTGAAATGAGAAAAGTTAAAGATCATCCTTCTGATCAAATCCTTGGAAACCTTCTCACTGGTGTACGCACTCGTAAATAAATTGAAGATATGTGCAACTACGTGTGCTTTACATCTCAGATAGAACCGACTAACATAAAAGAAGCTCTTACTAACGAAAACTGGATTGTATATATGTAAGAAGAGCTCAATCAGTTTGTTAGGAATGATGTTTGGTACTTAGTTCCAAGACCAAAAGATAAACACATTATCGGAACAAAATGGATTTTTAAAAATAAGTCTGATGAACTTGGTAATATTATTAGAAACAAGGCTAGGCTGGTTGTACAAGAGTACAATCAAATTGAAGGCATTGATTATGATGAGACCTTTGCCTCAGTAGCTTGTCTTGAATTAATCAGACTATTTATATCCATTGCATGCTTTAGAAAATTCAAAATATATCAAATGGATGTAAAAAGTGCGTTCTTAGACGGTGATTTGTATGAAGAAGTGCATGTTGAACAACCAACAGGTTTTGAAGACCCTAAGCATGCTAATCAGGTCTATCGCCTGAAAAAGGCACTCTATGGTTTGAAACAAACTTCCAGGGCATGGTACGAAAAGTTGACTAAGTTTTTACTAAGTCGTAACTTTGCAATGGGAAGTGTTGATAAGACATTGTTTGTAAAGAAACATGATGATCACATTCTAATAGTACAAATTATGTTGATGACATTATCAATGGATCTACCTGTGCTAACATGACTGTTGAGTTTGCTGATCTTATGAAGTTTAAATTCGAAATGAGCATAGTTGGAGAACTAAACTATTTCCTAGGGTTGCAAGTCAAATAGCTCCCTGATAGTTTCTTTATCTCTCAAACCAAATATGCTCTGAACTTAGTAAAAAAGTTCAGATTTGAGAGTAAGAAAAATTTCGATACTCCAATGAATACTACTTTAAAACTCTCTATGGATTCAACAGGTAAGAATGTGGATCCTATGTTATATCGCAGTATGATATGTAGTTTACTTTATTTAACTGCGAGCCGACTTGATATTGCTTTTAGCGTAGAAATTTGTGTTAGATATCAGTCGGACCCTAAAGAGTCACATCTGATTGCTATTAAGCGCATTTTGTGATATGTCGCTAGTTCAACTAATCTTGGTCTCTAGTATCCACATGATACTAGTGTGCAATTAGTTAGTTACACGAATGTTGATTGGGCTGGTAACATTAATGATCGTAAATCGACCAGTGGTTGTTGTTTCTACATTGGGAACTGTTTGGTTTTTTGGTTAAGTAAGAAATAAAGTTTTGTATCGCTCTCTACAGCTGAGGCTGAATATATTACTGCTCATAATGTATGCACTCAGCTTGTGTAGATGAAGAGAATACTAAGCGATTACGGAAATGCACAAGAATCCATGGTTTTATATTATGATAATTCAAGTGCAATTAATGTCTCTAAAAATCCAATTCAGCATTCATGAGCCAAGCATATTAATATTAGATATCATTATATTCGTGAACTTGTGGAAGACAAGATAATTTCATTGGAATATATTCAGACCGAGAATCAACTTGCAGACATATTCACAAAACCAGTCGACAAAAATAAGTTTGTAAAATTGAAATTTGATCTTGTTATGTGCAATATGAAATGATGTTTTATGTCTTTTTGTATTATAATGTATATATTTATTATTTAAAAATTTTAAAATTCAAATAAGATGCAAAATTACTAATTTTCTGTGTTGCACAACTAGTCGAGTACACACTAACCAGTCGAGTATGTACTCGACTAGTCGTGAATCTTGGGTTTGGTCTTTTATTTGGGGAAAATCACTTTTTTCTTCATTTGGTTCTTCTTCTCCAACAAGCCCTACCACGACCGGTCGAACCCATCTTCGATTCCTCCACGGTTAGTGCATTATTTTTAATTTCCTTGTAGATTCAAGTCCTTTGCACTTCTTTTTCTTCATTTGTATGGTTTATTTTAAGCTTTATGATTGTTTGGTGGGTTTTCTAATTTAAAATCTGATGTACTAGAAACCCTTCTTGCCTCTTTTACAATCTTTATATTCATTGATTTCTTTGTTGCAAGGGAGAGTAGAAGTAAGAAGAATGGATCTTGTGTTCCCTCTTCTTCTCGTTCGGCTCCTATCACGATGCGCCATCTTCAGTCACTCGAGGAAGATCCCAAGTATGTGCAGGATATTCGCTTATGCAATGTGATAGCTAAACGGATAGTTAACACTGGTCATTTGACACCTTTTGGTATCCTTCCTCTCTTTCAATTTGTATGATGGGATAACATTTTACATTGAGGCGGTCCGGCATTCTGCTCTATTGCACAAGCCATGTATGCTTGTATTACTGACTTCTTTACTGAGAATCTTACATTTACAATTTCTACTACAGAAGGTTCAATTGATGTAGACCGTCACCTCATTTCTGGATTAATGGATCTTCCAGTCAATGATGACGGTATTCCCATCAATACTCTTATAGCAAAACCATTTGAATCTGAGAAGTGAATGCTCACTAGAGTTTTTTGTAATATGGATGCAAAATGGAGTACTGGGAATGCGCTCGCTTCCAAGTTTGTGTTACCCTGATACAAGGTTCTTCATATTATTTTCATTTCAAATGTCTACCTTAGATCTGGTAACAAAACCGAGCTTACTACATTCATGGTTCATATTCTTCATTTTATCATTATTGGAGTCTCTGTACGTCTTCCTTCTCTTATTTGTTATATCATAATTCAGTTCCATCTCCACCCAGGTCATAGCGATATACCCTTTGCTTATCTTATGAATGTATTAGCCACCCATAGTCTAGTGGTTAAGCCTGTTGGAGAAGCTCCCATTCACCATCTACCCTTCAACAACTCTAATATAAATAAGATGAATTTGAAGTTAACCCCAGGCCAGGTTGATGTGGGTGCTGAAGGAGCAGCTGAAGCAAATGAAGTGGAGATGCTTTACCTCCAGATGATGTCAATATGGATGACATCTTTGATGAAATTGAATCTGACTCTGTTGTTGATCCTGATTATCAGCCTTCTGAATTTGATGAGCATTTGCGCTCACTTGAGGAGAAGGTTGAAGGTATGCATGTGTCCCAAGAAATGCAATTTAAATATATGCGCAATTATCTTAGGCACATTAACACGGGACTTCTTTATATTGATCCTTCCATACCTGCTCCTTTTAGTTCGGATTAGTTTTAAATATCTGATATGTAATAACTTATATCTTGAATTTCTCTTAACTTTATGTGCTTGGACATGTTTTTAATGGTTATCTTAGCACTATATTATCTTGAACTTACTTCTTTCTATCATTACTCATTACTCTTTTATTTCCATCATATGTTCTTTCCTTTGTCATGTTGTAAGAAAAGGGGGGAGAATTTGTGTTGCGTGCTTATATGTTTATTCTATGGAATGGAAATATATGTGGAGTATATGTGGAGAGAAGTGTGGTTATTAAGTAATGTCTTCTCTTAGATTCTATGGAATATTGTATTAAGGGGGAGTATTGATTTATGTTGACCAGTTTTTCACTGGTGCATGATTCTTTATTGATCTAACTGGTGCATGATTCTTTGTCGATACGTGGGAGAGGGTATCTATTCTTTAATGTTACTTCATTCAACCACCAGTAATCGATGCAAAGGTGCATCTGTAAATGCTATCTTATCTAGCTCTTAGGATTGTCAAATTTTATAGTGCCAAAACCTCTTGGAATCTATATCTTGTGTAGCTCAACTTTAAATCATCCTTGCCTATATTCAAGTACAAGTTCAAGATGTTTAAATTCAAGTTCAAGCAGCTCAAGTACGAGATCTAGAAGTTCAAGAACAAGAAGTTCAAGTAATAGATCAAGTTTTCAAGCTTCAACTATATCAAGTCAGTGTCCATTACTTAAGAATTCAAGCTCAAGTAATCTTCTTAAGCTTAAGCTCATATACTCAAGTTGAAACACAAGTCACAAGTACTTCAAGTTCAAGCTTCAAAGTACTTCAAGATGTCAAGCTTCAAAGTACTTCAAGATGACATGCTTCATGTACTTCAAGATCAATTATCAACCGAAGCGAACGATGTTTTGATGTTCAATTTTCACCTATAAGGTATGAATGACCCTAGATTGACCATAGGTTAGGTTATATTGATTGCATAATTAATTTGGGTCATTATATAATTTTATAGGCATTTTCTTGACTAGTCTTAGCCTATGTTCGACTAGTCCTAGTACTGGCTCGACCACTCCAAGAATTCTCTCGACTAGTACAATGTTTGTTACTAATTTTTGAAATTTTTTGTTGGACCCTTGACCAGTCCTGGAGACTAATCAACCAGTCGAGTGAATAGTGTTTAACTAGTCGAGCAGGCTTGACTCAAAGTCCAGCAACCATTTTTGGTCCTACTAGACCAGTCGAGTGCATGGCTCGATCAGTCAAGCAGGCCACTCGACCAGTTGTGGAACAGTCTTATCTTATCGCACCTGAAAATTTGAATTCTTGTTGGTTCTTCGACCAATCGAACTAACCTCTAGGCTAGTCGAGTGAACAGTTTTTTAACCTATGAATAGAGCACGATTTTCAGAGTTTGGTAAGTCATTCAAACAAAATCAAGATACCACTCTGAGAGATAAGTTTGTGATATTCTTAAGATATATTGTATTCATTTAATATTCTATTTAATTTAGCTTTTGGCATTTGATTTTGAATTCTCTATTCTAATCTTAATTGAAGAATGGATTTATGTTTTCCCCTTTCTTAAGATCAAAATCAAATCAAGCTAGCCTAAGGTGATTTAATCTAAAAATCATTTAGAACTTAAAACCCTTTCATAAGTGAGTGTGGAAATTGAACATCTACACCAAATTGGTTCTACCAGGCTTCATCAAAGGAGAATATCCAGATAAGTATATTTACCTTTTTGTAAATCTCTTTTTGGTTTTTGAAGTTGTGTCAGAAAAATCTCTCTTTCCTTTTTGGTCTATTTGAGGTGATCTTGGAAATCTCAGAGTGTGGGGTTTTCAAATTGTGTAAGCCCACTTGAAAGACATAATTATGAAGATTTTAGGTGAACCTTGGAAAACCTATTTTATAGTGAATGCCAATATCCACTATGTGAGGATACTGGGAGTGGAGTAGTTGTGTGGTTGTTTTTAACAATTGGTGTACACACAAGCGAACCACTATAATTGTTGGTGTTGTGGTGGATGGTTGAATGTGACTAAGTGTGTGAATGTTGTAATTTATTTTTTTTTAGCATTTGTGGTGAATGATTGTAATTTACTTTCAGTACATGTGGTGAATGTTGTAATAGCAGTAGAATTTTATTTCTGTTTTATTCTTAATTCCTCTATATTGGTTTGAGATTTGACATACAGACCATTCTAGGAATCAGGTTGTCCTACCATAAGCCATTGATTTTTGGTGTAAGGTTTTCCTTAGAACAACATCTGTATCAACCTCTCAATACTTGTGCATTTGAGGTTGCTATTCATTTATGCTATTTGGATTGATAAGTGCTATCTTTGTTGATTTCTTTCTTATTCCACATTTAATTTTTTAATTTTGCATTTTCCTTTTCCCCCCCCCCCCCCCCCCCTTCCCTCTAGGACTCTTAGCTTGGCCTTTTTAGTTCCTTAGAAAGGTTTCAATGGTGGGTGTCATTATCACTGCGGCTTCCTTTGGTGTGGTCCACAGGAGCTGAGAACCTACTTCATTTTTAGGAGCATACCTTAAAATGATCTGAGAAAAGTGATGAACGGAGTGGATAAAACAGTTAGATCACAATGGACCCCACAGAGCCTTACCTAAATGAATTGAATTCTGACGAACTTATTTCCAAAGAAATTGATTTCGTCGGTAAATATTACTTTTACCGACGAAATCATATTTCGTCAGAAAACGATGACTGCCCATACCAAACATATTCCCGTCGAGAGGATATTTTTACCGACGTTACACAATATCGTTGGTAAAGGAGATTTTTACTGATGAAAAAAATCATCAGTAAAGGCGGACAAAATGAATGGTGGACATATTATTTCACTTTGTGTGATTCATCATAGATGTTGATTTGTAATTTTTATTTTTAGTGTAGCTAATAAGTATATTTAAACACATGTACAAAGTGGATGGGGCTGATAGAGCACGGGTGGGCCCAAATATTTTTACAGCCTTTTACCGACGAATGGTGACAAGTATTACCGACAAAATTTTTTGTCGGCAATAAGGTTATGTTTTAAGCTGAAATGACTCCAATGCCCATCCATCTCTCTCATTCGCTCTCTCTCTCTATCTCACTCTCATTGTCGCTCTCTCTATCTCTATCTCTCACTCTCTCACTCTCTCTCTCTCTCTCACTCTCTCTCTCTCTCTCTCTCTCTCTCTCCACCCATGCTCTTGTTGCCGAAGCCCTACCCACACATGCCTTCTCTCTCTCTCTCTTTCTCTCTCTCTCTCTCTTTGAAGCTCAGTTGAGGTATTTCTCTCTCTCTCAATCTCTCTCAATCACAATGACGATTTAAGGATTTGGGGATTTAAGAGTGGATTGTCCAAAATTGAAATTTGGGGATTTTTTGGTGATTTTGTCAATGCACATGGTAAGGTCCACCATTACGTATCTGTTTCATCCACGCCATCCATCCATTTTTTTCACATCATTTTATGTTGCAAGATTGAAAAAACAGATAGATCTAAATCTCTAGTGGACCCATCACAAAAAACTGTGTTGGTTGAACGACCACCGTTAAAAAATTCTCAGGGGGCTACAAAAGCTTTGGATCAAGATAATATTTATTTTTTCCCCTTCATCCAGGTTAGTTTGAGCTAATCAATAGGTTGGATGTAAATAAAAATTACAATGGGCACTAGGAGGTTTTTAATGGTGGACATTCAATTACTATTGTTTTCCTATGGTGTGGTCTACCTAAGATTTATATCTCGAAAAAATGGATAAACAATGTGGATATAATAATACATCATCTCGAGGCCCATGTAACTTTGATCTCCTTTGAATTGTTGGTACAACTCGGAGCTCAATGAGCGTCAACGCTCGTATTCGCACAACATGTACCCACACCAACTATATCACTGGTGTGTGGTACACTAGCCAATCCGATTCCTCAATTTAGAAGGTTGAACAGGACAACAAGCGTGATTGAGGAGGTCCAATTCCATAAATATTGTATGCCACCATTGAAACATTCATGAGCCACAAAAGCTTTGGCTTATGTTAATATTTTTGTTCTCTCTATTCATCTTAGTGAAAATAACTAGATAATTGGTTAGGTCATTTTATGAATGGTTTAGATTGCATATAAACATAGCCGTGGAACTAAAAAAAATTTTAAATGATAAGTAGTCCCTTTCCACTGTTTCTAGTTACATAGCCACTTAGTTTCAAATTTGAGTGATTTTTAGCCGCATGTCTTAATATGAACTGCTAAAACAAATGAAATCTATTTTCTCCCTAGGGTTCACGTTGATTGTAAAGATGTGAACCGTTGAAAGCTATTTTCTCCTTAGGGTCCACATTGATGTTTATTTGTCATCCAACCTGTTCATAAGGTCACATAGTCATAGATAAAGGGAAAACAAAAATATAAATTTGATCCAAAACTTCTAGGGTCTCAAAAAGCTTTCAATGGTAGAGCTCAATTCCCATTATTTCCTATGGTATGGTCCACTTGAGCCTTAGATCTGCCTCAATTTTTGTCTCATGCCTTAAAATGAGCTAACTAAAGGGATGAATGGTGTGGATAATAAACTTATATCATGGCCGGCCCCATAAAAGTAATGTGTGTTAGTATCGGGTAACATGAGGTGTTATAAATGAAGGCGGCTGTCAACATCACCTTGAAAATGCAGCAGTAAATACAAGGGTAAATAATTATTACTCATTTATGGTGAATTACCATTGTCATTGGAAAATCAAATAGCGCCTTAGGGTAGGCCGCCTGAACAACCTAGATTCTGCATGCATCTGCAACTACAAGCATGTGTGGGCTTAGCAAACCTTAGCCAAAGCTTATTCTCTGGCTTAAAATTTCCACAATAGGGTTCTTCATGTCTAAACATTATGAATTTATTTTTTTATAATACTCTGTAGATCTGTTGTGTTTTTATATAGCTGTTAGCCTGCTACTAAAACTTTAGTAGGCTTCTTTCACACACACACACACAAAACTTTAATATGCTTTTAATCATATCAATTATCTTTTCTTGTGAAATTACTGCATATGAGCCACACTCTTGATTAGTAATCATAGTTGGGCAACCGAATTGCTAGTCTAGTCTTTGTTATTGATTAGTTTGGTTGAGCTAGTATTGTGTTAAAGTATAGGATAAATATGTAGAGATGTTTATTCCTATCATTCTCAATGAAAAACACACTGGTTCCCTATAGAGGTACGGCTTAGTGATGCTTTCACTTAGTTTTGAGATTTCAAGAAACTATAATAATTTGCAGATTCTAGGAGTTGTATTTATTCTTTTCTCATTATTTTAAGAAACTATTATACTTTCACTTAGTGATGCTTAATATGTATTACATTTTTTTCTTAAATTATTATTGTGACTTGTTATTTTATAGTTGTGACTTGTGATTGTGATTTGTAAGTTAGATAATTAGTTAACCATTTAAGGATTTCTATGAGGTCATACATAGATATGGTGTGTTTTTGGTGGCATAGAAATCGCTTAAATTTTCACATTTTGGATAATTCAATGTTAGATGGATAGTATGCTTTCATATAATCTATTTAAATGCTCATACCTGATCCGCGATCCATCTCCTCATTTCTCTCTAGATATGTTTCTTCCGTTCCGTATTCAATGCCAAATATCTTTACATTGCTTCAGATATTTAGCATCGGAACGTAACGTAAGATCAACTTATCTGGAGAGGCATGGGGAGATACTACTCGATTTTCAACGTGGACGTTTAAATGGGAATAAGAAAGTATTACAATCTACCAACCTTAGATGGGTAATTAATTTAAGATTTAATTGAGCAGTGGTCCTCAGAAGGTGGGAACCGCTGTTATGACCATGACGAAGCTGTCCATTTTCTATGAACAACAATATGGGTGGCCTCGCCATTTCACAGTCCCATGTATATGTATTAGCTCGAAATTGATAAAGCAGACCCGGATGTGCGTCAGAGCTATCCGGATGTTGAGCAGGAGTCCCTGGGAAGCGGGAACCACTGTTATGATCATGATGAAGCTGTCCATTTCCTATGACCACCAATATGAGTGGCCTGGCCATTTGGATAAGCCCGTATTTATGTATTAACTCGAAATTGATGGAGTAGACCAGGATGTGCATTGGAGCTATCTAGATGTTGAGCGGGAGTCCATGGAAGGTGGGAACCGCAAATATTTATTTTTTCCCTTCATCACTGTTTGTGTGATCGTGTGAACAAGTTGTCCCTAAAACTAAACCTAAAACCTAAACCTAAACCTATAACCTATAACCATAACCTAAATCTAAACCTCTAACCTATAACTAATAACCAATAACTTATAACCTATAACCCAAACCTAAACCTATAACCTATAAGCCTAACCTAAACCTATAACCTATACCCTATAACCTTAACCTAAACTTAATTCACTTAACTTAAACGTACACCTAAACCCAAACCTATAACCCTAACCCAAACCCAAACCCGAACCTGAACCTAACCCCGACCCCGAATTCCTAAACCTAAACCTAAACCTATTCTCAAAACCCTAAACCTATAACCTATAACCTAAAACTATAATCTATAACTTATAACCTATAACCTACACCTAAACCTAAACCTATAACCTATAACCTATATAACCTAAACATAAACCTAAACCTATAACCAAAACCTAAACCTAAACCTAAACCTAAACCTATAACCTATAACCTAAACCTATAACTTATAACCTATAACCTAAACCTATAATCTATATAACCCAAACCTAAACCTATAACCTATACCTATAACCTAAACCAAAACCTATAAGTAAAACCTATAACCTAAACCTAAACCTATAACCTTAACCTAAACCTAAACCTAAACCTATAACCTAAAGTTAAACCTATAACCTATAACCTAAACCTAAACCTAAACCAATAACCTAAACCCATAACCTGAACCTATAACCTATAACCTATAACCTAAACTTATAACCTATATAACCTAAACATAAACCTATAACCTATAACCTTAACCTAAACCTAAACCTTTAACCTATAACCTTAACCTAAACATAAACTTAATTCACTTCACTTAAGCCTACACCCAAACCTAAACCTATAACCCAAACCTGAATTCCTAAACCTAAATCTAAACTTATGCTCAAATCCCTAAACCTATAACCTAAATCTCAACCTATAACCTATAATCTAAACCTATAACCTATAACCTATAACCTATAACCTAAACCTATAGCCTATAACCTACACCTATACCTAAACCTATAACCTATAACCTATAACCTAAACCTAAAAACTAAACCTAAACCAAAAGCTAAACATATAACTTAAACCTAAACCCAAACCTAAAACTTATACCCTAAACCTATAACCTATAACCTATAACCTAAACCTAAACCTATAACCTAAACCTAAACCTATATAACCTAAACCTAAACCCAAACATATAATCTATGACGTTAACCTAAACCTAAACCTAAACCTATTCCTATAACCTAAACCTAAACCTATAACCTAAACATATAACCTAAACCTAAACCTATAATCTAAACTTAAACCGATAACCAGTAACCTTAACATAAACCTAAACCTAAACATATAAGATATAACCTAAACCTAAACCTAAACCTATAACCTATAACCTATAACCAAAACCTATAACGTATATAACCTAAACCTAAACCTAAACCTATAACCTATAACCTTAACCTAAACCTAAACCTATACCTAAACCTATACCTAAACCTAAACCTATAACCTAAACCTATAACTAATAACCTAAACCTATAACCGATAACCTAAACCTACAACCTAAACCTAAACCTAAGCCTATAACCTACAACCTATAACCTAAACCTAAACCTATAACCTATAACTTAAACATATCACATATAACCTATAACCTACACCTAAACCTAAACCTATAACCTATAACCTATAACCTATATAACCTAAACCTAAACCTATAACCTATAACCTAAACCTAAACCTAAACCTATAACCTATAACCTATCCCTATAACCTCAACCTAAACATATCACATATAACCTATAACCTACACCTAAACCTAAACCTATAACCTAAACCAAAACCTAAACCTAAACCTATAACATATAACCTAATCCTAAACTTATAACCCATATCCTAAACCTAAACCTAAACCTAAACCTATAACCTATAACCTATAACCTAAACCTATAACCTAAACCTAAACCTAAACATGAACCTATAACCTATAACCTTAACCTAAACCTACACCTAATCCTAAACCTATAACCCTAACCTATTCTTAAACCTATTTCCATAAACTGACTCTAATCTTTTTCATTGTAGAGATGGATGAGAGTTGGATGCGAGCTAAGAACAGGTTTGGCCCATAGTATAAACAAGGGGTTCAAGAGTTTATAGAATTTGCATGAAATCAGACAAATTCAGGCAATAGGATTAAGTGTCCATGTCAAAAATGCAAGAACATGGTTCATAAGACTTTAGACAAAGTAGAAGATGATTTTCTCATAGTTGGGATTGACCAGGGTTACACTTGGTAAATCCATCATGGTGAAGATATCCACTAAAGAGTTGAGACCACTGAAGTCCTTGCTGACCCAATTGTGCTGATGACGAGGATGAAGACGTTGACAAAATGCAAGATATCATGGGGGATGTGTTTAGGGGAACAATTGCGGATACTGATTTTACCGCGATAAGTAGTAGTCAAGATATTCCTCTTATGGGTGATGTCAAATCAGAAAATTTTAGTAGGTTGTTAAGAGATGCGCAATATCCACTTTATCTGGGGTGTGAGAACTTCTCCAAGTTAAATTTTCTTACAAGGTTATTTCATTTGAAAACAATAAATCATTGGAGTAACAAATTGTTCGACATGTTGCCTGACTTGTTGAAAGAAACATTACCGGACGGTGAGACATTGCCTAAGTCTCATTACGAGGCAAAATGCTTGATACAAGACTTGGGCCCTGGTTACATCCCCATACATGCATGTATAAATGATTGTGTATTGTATTGGAAAAAGCATAAAAATGTTGAAGAATGTCCAGAATTTAGAGAGTCTAGGTGAAAGTATGACAAAGTCAAGCATAAGAAAATCTCACAAAAGGTGTTAAGGTACTTTCCATTGAAACTTAGATTGCAAAGATTGTTTACGTCTCACAAGACGGCTGAAGATATGAGGTGGCATTAGGAGAAACGCGTTCATGATGATAGTACACTGAGGCACCCTGCGAACTCTAAAACCTGACATAATTTTGACAAGCGATATGACTAATTTGTATAGGATTCTTACAATGTTTGACTAGGTCTTTCAAGTGATGGTTTTAATCCATTTGGTAATATGAGTAGCTCGTACAGTATGTGGCTAGTGGTATTTAAGTCATACAATTCATCTCCTTGGTTGTGTATGAAGGAGTCATTTTTCATGATATCATTACTTATTCCTTGACCTAGGTCACTCGGGAATGACATTGATGTATATTTGTGACCGTTAGTAGATGATTTAAAACGAGTTATAGAGTTAAGGTATACAGACATATGACACATTTGTAGGACAGATATTTTAATTACATGCAGCGGTCTTGTGGACAATAAATAACTTCCCCACATATGGAAATTTGTCTGGGTGGAGCACGAAGGGAAAGTTGGCATGTCTTACATGTAGTATTGAGACTTATTCAATGTCATTAAAGCATGTTTTTAAAAAAATATGTTATATGGGCCATCATCTCTTCCTTTTGAGTGATCATATTTGGCGTAGGAAGATAATGGTCTTTGATGGAAAACAAGATCATAGGCTATCACCAAAAGAGTTATCTAGAGAAGATATGATACAACAACTGAGTAACATTAGAGAAGTTAGATTTGGTAAGGCACCACACTTGAAGAAGAGGAAACGTAACAGTATTGGAGTATAACTGGAGGAAGAAGAGCATTTTTTTTTATTTGCCTTATTGGAATGATTTGAAATTGTGACACAACTTGGATGTCATGCATATTGAGAAGAATATATGTGATAATATCTTTAAAATGTTGATGAACATAGAGAATAAAACAAAAGACAGTTTCAAGGCTTGATTAGATCTATAAGCAATGGGTTTAAGGAAAAAGTTACACCTGTAACCACATAAAAATTCATATACTATACCAGCAGCATACTACACACTGACAAAACTAGAAAAAAATATTTATGTGAATGGTTGAGATCGGTGAAGTTTTTCAATGGGTATGCATGGAATATATCTCAGCGCGTAAACATTACAGACTATAAGGCAACAGGAATGAAAATTCATGATTGTCACATCCTTCTGCAACATCTACTACTAGTTACGATTCGTTAATTCTTGAGCAAGGATATCAATGTAACGCTGATTGAGTTGGGGATATTCTTTAAGGATTTGTGTTCAAAGTTGTTGAATGTAGAGGTTATTAAATGACTGGAGAGAGACATTGTCGTAATCCTTTGCAAACTTGAAAAAATATTTTCATCTGTATTTTTCGATGTCATGATACACCTAGCGATTCACTTAGCACATGAGGTGAAGCTTGCAGGCTCAGCGCAATATCGTTGAATATATCCAATCGAAAGATGGTGGAACCTATTAAAATTTTTATTCATTCCATAAACTACATATATTCATGTTTTCATACGTATAACATAATGGTTTTGTGTACACTAAAATGATTTGTGAGGAATAACGCATGTCCAAAGGGATCCATTGCTGAGGTGTACATTGATAATGAGTACCTGACATTTTGCTCCATGTATCTTCGTGGCATAAAGACTAGATTCAACCGAGAAGATAAGAATGCCAATGAAGGGCAGGAGCATGAACAATGACTTATATCTGTATTCGTACATAATGTCAGTCATTTAGGATCCCCGACATTTCAGCATATGGACCTTGGGGATCAAGCAAAGGCACAGTGGTATGTATTGCATAATTGTAAAGAAATAGAGTCATACCTAGAGTAAGTCTTCCCTCGATAATTGTATCTCTACATACGATGATCTTAATGTTTCTTACTGATGACGTGCCAATTATGTGTAGCGAACACGTCGAGGAGATGAAGTCCTAATACCCAACAAATTATGATCAAATACATAGGATCAGTTTGGAGAATGATTCGCAAAACGTGTAAGATTTCACCATGTATCTCACCACACTTAGAATTTTGTTGTATTGCACAATATTTAAACCTATGAAAATTCCTAAATAATTATATTATACACGTGATAATAGATGAAGACGTTGTGCGCTAGCAACTCTGCTGATGCATCTGATGCACTCTACTCACTGGCATGTGGCCATGATAGACGTGTATCTAGATATACAGGTTGTATTGTAAATGGGATTTAGTTCCACACTGAAGAGCATGAGAAGTATAGGACCACACAAAATAGTGGGGTGGTTATAAAAGGAATGCATGAGGAGGTAAAAATTAACTCTTATGGGATTTTGACAGATATTATTGAGCTAAGTTATTGTATGAGAAAGCGGGTATACTTATTTAAATGTGATTGGTGGGACATTGGAAATAAGAAGTTGGGAATACATAATGACGAGTACTTTACAAGCGTAAATTTATCTCGAAAGTGGTTTAAGGACGACCCATTTGTACTCGCTAGCTAAGCCGAATAAGTATTTTACCTTGCCAACACCAAGTTAGGTGACTCTTGGCACGTGATGTAGAAAATAAAGCCCATGAACATATTTAACATTCCCGAACTAGACGCTGAAGATAGCGAGGATAGGGGAAATGAAACGTCTAGGGTTGAACAAGTATATCAAGAAGATATGCCATCTGGGGATGGAGGGACTGATCTAAATGTTGATATTGATGTGGTGTAATTGGACAGAGATGATGTGCCACCTGATTATGTTGATGCCTCAATAATACATGACATTGTTAGAGATAATAGCGGTTTCATTGATGATGACGTTGCAAACGATGAAGAGGAAATACTGATCAGTGATAGTGATGGTGAAGAAGAAATAATCCTAAGCGATAGTGATACAGATGACGATTATTAAATGTACACATGATTTACATGTCATTTTTCAATTCGAATAATTTGATTATTACATGTATACATGTTTTACAGGTCATAATTTATTCCTTTAATTGACTTGTTTATAATCCACATTTACAGTTGAGTCAATTTCTGATCATGTCCTCTTCAAACCGGAGCGTAACGGAAGCACGCAAGATACTTCATTAGTTGTTGCAGATGGACTTTCTAGCCCTATTTCTTCTGATAAGGCCAAAGAGATACCTGCTCTAGTCGATGAGTGTAGGGAGGAATATATCGATGATGACTCAGATGAAAGATTATACAATCTTAAAGAAATTTCGGACCTAATGGAGGAATATAACCATGGAAAACTTCGTATGGAAGATGTAGTTTTATCACTTGCACATCTGAATGGAGTCTCGAGAGACCAGATTTCTCCTATTGTGACTGGCATGTTAGCTATAAAATGTCGAATGCTTCACACATCTTGACATATACTTCTGCAGCGTACGATAACTTACGCAGGGAGTACTTTGGATAGTTGATCCGAAGTTGTTTCGTATTATAATGAAATACATGTATTTAATATAAAATGACAATGTATAATGGAATTTCTAAAATTTTATTAGAATGTTTATGATTTTATTATATTCTGCTTGCATTATTGTGTAATAGTCTAATTATATTTTAATCATCTCTCTAAGCATAAGCACAAATTCATTCTACCACCAACACTACTTGTATAATATTTTAGTATATTCCACTTGCAATGTAAAGTTTAATGTGTTTACTATATTGATTTTTATACACTTGTACTGATATTGTTTAAATTTATAAGTTCCTAGTTCGCACATATTCAGTCATGACACCAGGTAGGAGATCACGTCATTCGTGCACTGGATCTACCCCTTCCACCCGTGATGCGACAGAGACAGCATCGACGTCGCATGTTGCATCACAGGCGTCTGAGACCTCAATTGAGCATACATCAGACACTACATGTAAGTGTACACATATTTCTTTTAGTAACTTCTGTTTATGTTTAGACTTACATATTTCTTTTGCGACAGCATCGTCGACCAGTCGACGAGGATGTGGACCCACGCGTGGGTTAGTTTTAGAATGACTTACGCATGAGGGGAGGGTGACAGTAAAGTTCCCACAGGACTACCTTAGACCTGTTGGGGACAATGCCAGATTGTTTACATCAGAGGTCGGTGTCCTATGTCGATCTCTGATCCCCACCACTATCCCCCATTGGGCAGATGTGACAGATGATGTGCGGTAGCTCATCTGTCAATGCCTTCAGGTAAATTTTACTAAATTAAATTTTCTTCTGTGAAAGTTCATTTACGATTAAGTTATTTTCTTAATAAGTTTATTACCTTAATCTATTATTTATGAAACTGCAGGATAAATTTTTCTTGGATCTGAGTGTTCCCTACATTTCCCATACCGTCGACGACATGGTTAGGGAGCGGTTTAAGGAGTATCATGAGGAGTTACACCAGCAGTACAATTAGTGCAGGACCAACAAGGAGGTCATACCATCCACACCGCCGCACATGACTACAGACGACTAATAGATACTCTGCGAGAGATTTTTGTCTAAGGCTTTTTAGGTAATATTTATATATTTATGATATCTTAAGGTAACAATTAAATTTACAATTAACAATAATGTATTATGAATAATGTGTTTAAAAGAGGAGCAAAATAAATTCTATAAACATGGGAAAATTAGAAGTGAACCACGTAGCTAGTTCAAAGTCATTTGTACGACATCATCATGACATGGTAAGAAGTTTCTGGTGATTATTAAGTTGATATATTATTTCCATGCATTTATATTAACTCTATTGTCCTTTCAAATGTGCAGCGAGATTTCTTCACCGGCCAGGAGCTTGGACCGGTAGACCTCTACAGAGGGACTCACTGTCGGCAGGTGATGGGATCTTAGGTTCATCCTAGATCCAGCAAGAATTGGGTAAAAATCCTTACATTGTAAAATTTAATTACATTGATTTATAATAATGTCATTCATTATAAAAATTCATATGTTTTCATTACAGGCAGCGATGGACACCATACGCAGTCAGCCCACTCCCAAAGGTAGTCAGCGGAGTTAGCCAAATATCATGAGTAAGGTGCTTAACACCCGTTCTGGATATGTGCATGGGCTTGGCCATGGTGCCAAGCTCATGGCACCCACTAAAGCTGCCTCTAGCCAATCCGTCACTAGGGAGAGCACCCTATGCCAAGCTAATATGGTAGAGAGACAGGTTCAGCAGCTATGACTCATTGTTGATGACATCAGAGAGTAGCTGGAGAGGTAGAGGGAGGAGGAGCAAAGGCGTAGGGAGGAGGAGAGGCGACGGGATGATGAGGAGCAGATATGGAGAGAGGAGGAGAGGCGATGGGAGGAGCAAGAGAGGAGGATCGAGGAGATGCGGGTGGAGCATGAGTGACAGATGCAGGAGATGTTTCAGACTCTCGCTGCACGCTTTACCACTGATGCCCCACCATCTCCGCCTTCATCTTCGTGATTTTTTATTTTATTTGTGATTTATTTTATATACGAACTTTAAATTTATATATATTTGTGTGTGGATGAATGTGGGTTGTATATATGCGGATGTGGATATGATTGTTGTGTATAGATGGATGTGGTTTGTGTTTGGATGGATGTGGTTTGTTTTTGGATGGATGTGGATGTGAATATGATGAAAATGTATTGTAACAGGTGTATTTACAGGTGTATATCAGGAAATTTTTCCTGAATTTTGAAAAAAATAGAGAGACTATTACCGACGAAATATTTTGTTGGTAATAGTAAGTCAAAACTTATACCGACCAAATATTTCGTAGGTAATAGTAGGTTGATAACTTATATCAATGAAATATTTTGTAGGTAGAAATTAATACAAATATTTATACTGATGAAATATGTCGTTGGTAATAGTAGGTTGAAAACTTATACCGACAAAACATTTCGTAGGTAGAAATTAATACAAATATTTACACCAACGATGAATTATTTCGTCAGTAATAAGGGTCTTATATCGACGAACATATTTTTTACGTAATAGTTTATATCGATGAAATATTTCGTACGTAAAAGTTTATATCGACGAATATATTTCAAAGGTAATAGTTTATACCGACGAAATATTTCTTAGGTAAAAATTGATATATATTTGTGTTTATCGACAAAATATATTATTTTTTCCTACCAAAAGTAACATGTTTGGCCAATGATTTTTTTCGTCGGTATTGGTTTTACTATTGCTGACAAAGTAATATTTCGTCAAGAAAAGCCTTTAGCCACGGTCTTATCTCGACGACCTTTCCGACGACAAATTTCGTCGGTAATAATCATTACTGACGGAAAAAAGATAAAATAATGACGAATTGAGTCATCGGTAAAAGAGCAATTTCCTGTAGTGTGAAAAGGAGTTGTAAGTCTCAAAAAAAAAAAAAATCCTATTTTCCACAAAAAAAAATTTCTAAACTCTACTTGCAGCTGGAAATACAGAGTTCTGAAGACCTCTTTTTGCCTAAATCTCTAATAGTTTGGTCGGAAAAAAAGAAAGATTTTTAGCGACAAAACTTCAAAATAGAGGAATTCAAGAAAGTGATCTGATCTCTTCCGTTCGAGTTTCTAGAAAATCTCCTCTAACCCCTATCTCTTCCTCTAAGCTTTACACCTATATTCTCTAATCTCGATTCCTACAATTCAACCATTCATTCTGGTTCTCGAGCGCTTTCTCTGTCAATTCCACAAATGTGAGTAGAAAAAAGACGAAGATTACAAGATCCGGTAGGTTGAACAACAGAATGGTAAAAACATCCAGGGTAAGCGAGATTTTCTGATGGAAATGGAGCTTTCGACAACTGATCTATCGCTTTCAGTAGATTTTCCCCCAGAACTCTTTGTCAATTCTGACGGTAGATCATCCAATCCAAAATCCAATAAGATTGATAACCCTTTCCTATTTAACTTTATCAGGAAGTGCATCTACACCGCAAATGCGGGAGATTGAGATATTGGACAGCGAAAATGTCGAGAGGGAGTGTCTGAGCCATGAATGTGGGAAAGTGAGAGGTGAGGAAACAAAAATGGTGAGAGAGAGATAATGAGGGTTAGGACATTTTCAATGCAGCGAAAGGGAGAAAATGGATTCTATGGGTTGGGGCAGATAGATATTACCGTGCCACTAGGTCGTGTGGGATTCCTCGAGAAGCTCTTAATCAAATCCACTCCATCCATCTGTTTTAAAATATAATAATAGAACAAAAGCCTAAAAATTAGGAAGATCCAAAACTCAAGTAGAACACATTAACAAAATAATGAAAATAGCAATGTTTGCTATTAAAACAACTACAAATTTGAAAACGGTTTAGAACCGTATCAAATTAGAAACGGCTTAATATTGTTTTTAAAGCAAAAGCCTAGCTGTTCCAATTCTGTAATTTTGGTGTAGTGTTGGCAGATCAATACAATATTCCAATTGGTTTTAACAATAGCTCTTCTTCAATTCGAATTTAACATTGAAGAAACTCAATCATGCATCACATATTTAAGGTAATTTTCTACAGTTAAACACTCAACTAGGTTAAATTTTTGAAATGTTTTACAAGGAAATGATATTCTATTTGGTTAGCCACTCCACTAGAGCCTAGAGGCCTTGTCATGAATTGTCAATGAGCTTTTAAGTCTCCCCTACCATAAATTATGAGCCATGTGGGATAGTTTCCCATTGAATATGGACCCTGGACCAAATCTTCATTTGCACTGCTCCAATCGCTTAGCTAGTATTGTGCAATGGAGGGGATCTGTAAGCATGACACACAGATAGTGGCCCCAACAGATGGAGCAGTGTGGATCTCAAAATATGGGACCTATCTGTGATTTTTTGATGCCATTGTGTAGCGTTAATATCTCGTTTAGTGGAATGGACATTGACAACAATGTTGAAGTAGGTATTTGTTTAGCAGGTAATTCCCGAAAGGATACAAAATCCTATTTATTGGAGCTTGCTGCTGCTTTTCTTGTAAGCTTTGACTGAAATTTTTTAGTATTTTTTAAATACTTTTTAATACTTATTTTGAGAAGGAAAAAGTTGGAAGGCAATGAAAACTAAATGATGATATCAGATAATATGTAAAAGGCAAGGGAACCATAGATGTGGATAGAAATCCCAAAAAAAACATAAATCACTACAAGAAAAACAACCATAGCCGACAGATGGGGCTACCCGTTGCCGGTGGCTAGTTTTAATAGTCGCTTACAAAGGGGCCCTATTGAAAAAAAAAAACAATATGCAGCCTTAATTTCATTTCCATCGACTCTCTCTATCTCTCTTTGCCTCCTTCTCTCCCTCTCACGTGTTCTCCCTCTCCCTCCGTCTCTATCTTTATTTCCTAAGAAATTTCCATTCTGATGATGAGAGCTTTATATTCGGCTTCATTATTTGTACATGCAGTTCCCAACCTGAAGGAATAAGGTTACAAGTCACCCTGAGGTGAGATGAAAATAACTCCTGCCCCCACTCTTAACACTGAGAAGCACCATCGAAATACATTTTTCATGGTCTTTGCAACTCGGCCAACATAACCTATTCATTAGAAAAATCATCACTAATGGTCTCGCACTCTACTACAGGGTGTGCTGCGAGGAAATCTGCCACTACTTGCCCCTTTACTGCTTTTACCGGCTCATACGTAATATTATATTCCGAAAGTAGCAGCATCCACTTGGCCAATCTCCCAGATAACATCGACCTTGACATCAAAAACTTTATTGGATCTGCTCTTAATATTAAAGTTATGTCATGAGAGAGATAATAATGTCTTAATTTTTGCACCGCGAATATCAGCGCCAGACATTCTTTCTCGATTGGAGAGTAATTGCATTCCATGCCCATCGGAGTTCTGCTTAAATAATAAAGAGCGGTCACTTTCTCAAATTCATTTACCTGTGCCAACAAAACTCCTAAAGAATTCTCGGCCGCAGATATGTACAAAATAAGCGGCTTCCCTTTTATTGGAGCTGTTAATACCGGCGGTTGTTTCAACAATTCCTTTATCGAATCAAACGCGTTCTGACAGGCTTGGTCCCATACAAACTCTATGCCTTTCTTCATCAAATGAGAAAATGACTGACATCTTCCTGCCATATTTGAAATGAAACGGCGAATGTATGATAGCTTTCCTTATAAACTTTTCAATTCTTTTAATGTCTTTGATGGCGGCATATTTTGAATGGCTTTAACTTTCTCTGGATCGATCTCAATGCCCCTATGTTAGATAATAAAATCAAGGAATTTACTTGATGACACCCCAAATGCGCATTTAGCTAGGTTCATCTTCAGCTGTTTCTTTCTAACTCAACGGAAAACCGATGCCAAATGTTCGCAATGCTCCTGATGATCTCCGGACCTGACCACCAAGTCATCAACATAACAGTCAACATGTTTGTGCATCATGTCTTGGAAAATATTCTACATTTCCCTCTGATATGTCACCTTGGCATTTTTGAGACCAAATGACATAATTTTATAACAACAAATCCCTAGCGAAGTTCCAAACGCAATTGCTTCTTCATCTTCAGGTGCCATTCTAATTTGATTATAACCTGCATAGCCATCCATGAAGGACATGATAGCATACTGAGTCATACTGTCAATCAGCAATTCGGTTATCAAGAGAGGAAAATCATCTTTCGAATAGGCTTCATTCAGATCCCTGAAGTCAATGCACACCCTGACTTGTTTGTTTTTCTTCTTTACTGGGACAATGTTCGATATCCATTTGGGATACTTGACCTCCCTGATAAACTCGACTTGTATTAGCTTGTTCACTTCTTCTTCTATCAGGGGAACCAAGTCCGGATGAAATTGCCTTTACACTTATTTAATTGGCCTTTTCTCCTTAGAAATATTTAATCGGTGCATTGCTACTGAAGGCTCCAAACCCAGCATCTCTGCATACGTCCAAGCAAAGATGTCTCTATTTTCTTTGAGGAAGTTGAACATATTTCTCAGTCACCTGTTCAGAAAGACCGGCGCTAATGAATGTGTTCCTCGACTCTTCCTCCGTACCCAAGTTTACTTCTCGCAAACTGTGTAGCGTTGGTTACCCCCCATCTTCCATTTGTTTTGAGGCCATTTTTAGGATGCTCGACTATTTTAGAATCTTCCTCTAATAACTGCTCAGTTGTGACCATGTTCACCAATGATTCTGCCCCCAATCCTTGAAAATTTCCTCGCTTTTCCTGACCAACCCCAATAGGAATCTGAATTCCTGTCCCATAATTCAGGTCGGTGGGTTCTTCGTATTCAAAACCCATGTTTTTCATGATCTTCTTGCTTGCCGGGCTATATTTTTTAAGATCTTACGGTGTCAGCTTACCACAATACACATTATTCTTGACCTCTTCCCCTATCTTTGCTTCCACTGGGGCATAAAATTCTATCGGTTCTGGGTATTTTGCGCTGGCGCTGACCTGAAATCTTCTCGGAACAGATGAGAATGGCTTATTTCTTTCAGTGTATGGCAATGGCACTGTATAATTAGACTGTAAAATTTTCAACTGTTCAGGTGATAACAGAGTTAGTGGCGGTTGCCCTGGTTATCTCAAATGTTTCGGCATAAAATAGAATTTTTTTTCTTTATTTTTGTAGCTCTGGATGATTCTGCCTTTTTTGTTTCTTCTTTTATCCCCTTTACTTAAATGTCCTTTAGGACCTTCTTTTCATCATTCTTTCTTTATTCTTTAGCAAACCCCTTATAATAACTAGCATCTGCAAAGAAGGCCTCAACTTCAGTATAGGGCTTCGCATTAGCCATTACTTTATATTGTATCCCATCTTTGCACTATTTGAAGCATTGATGCAAAGTAGAGAGTATAATGCCATACTGATGTATCCATGGCCTTCCTAGGAGAAGATTGTATGTCGTTACTGCATTTATAATATGGAACACAACATCAGTAGTTAGCTTTCCTATCTCCAACGTCACTGTAATTTTTTCGAGTGCACGTTGCCCATCTTGATTGAAGCCTTGTATCACCATTCCACTAGGGCGTAGATCAGAACGACGATAACCTAGTTTACTCAACATCAAGAGTGGTAAGAGGTTCACCGCAGACCCATTATCTATCGTAATTCGTCTAACCTTCTTTCCACAGATGTGGCCTTCCATCATTAGCGGCCTGTTATGCCTTATATCACAGATCAATTCATCATCGGAGAAGGAAACGACTAGCAGCCAGTCTTCTTGCTCTTTATATTCTTTGTGTTCCATCTCTGCCAGCAAGGTTTCTCTAACATCATGATTGGACAACGCTTGAACCAAACTCTGCCAAAATTCCTCTGACAACTTAAGCGCATCATAGACGCTTAATTGTGCCGGTATGCCCTTCAAATGACTTACCGCATCGTAAGTCACTTTTGTCGTCTCATCCTTCTCTTCTTTCTTATCGTCATTGTTTTGTCTTTCAACAACTTCTCTGCTTATAATTCCTATTTTCTGCTTTTTAGGGCTTGTTATCTTCTTTCCTGATCTAACATAATCACTGTTACTTTTTTGTCGTCTTACAGTCCTCTTTCTCTTTCTTTTCTTAGGCCTTTTCCGGATTGTGAGCATATTCACTGTTGCCATTGCACCCCTTTCCTTTTCTTTTCCAATCACTATTTCGCCTCTGTTTATCATCTGTTGTACTATATATTTCAACGTATAACAATTCTCTGTCGGATGTCCCACCAGGTAATGATAGTGTCAAAAATCTCTCTCTTGTTCTTGTCACATCTTCAGGGCACTTGGGTTTAGGTAATTCTATCGTACCGGCTTTTAGAAATTGGTTCATCATAGGGACGACATCTTCCCTATCAAATGCAAACCCTTCGTGAGAATTGAGCATTTTAGGCATTTTTCCACTGTATCTGTTTCTCAGTTGGTTCGATTCTTCTTTCTGTTCTGGCCTTTTATCTCTCGAGTCTCCTGCATCTTTACTTCTCTTTTCACAATCAACGGTATTTGCAGCCATCCTGTTGGGTGCTCTCCTGGCTATCTCATAGTGAAACGCTGGAATCTTCCTCTAAAGTATGAGCCTTGGTGGCTAGGTCACGAAAAGTTCTAATATCGGCACTGGTGAGTCCAAATGCAATTTCCGTTTCTATAGAATTCAGACACATCTTGACTTATTCCTTTTCTTCCGGCAGCTGCCTACACGAGGCTCCCACTGTCTTTCATCTATCTATAAGCTTCTCTACTGGTTCCCCCTCTCTCTATCGTACGGAAGCCAATTCCATAATACTGACATCATGCTCTGAAGAGAAAAAGTTTGACATGAAGGCATCTTGCATTTGTTCTCAAGTATGTATCGACCCCCGGGCCAAGCTTGAATACCATCGAAATGCTTTGTTTGTCAGAGATGATCCAAACAATCGTAAGCGATACTGCGGTATTGTAAAAAAATTCCCCATGCTAGTAATAAAGCACATTAAGTGCTCCTCCGCTGACCCTTCTCCATTAAACTTCTGAAAATCTAGATGTTTGAAGTTATCTGGGAATGAGATGTCTTCTACCTCTCTTGGATACGACGTTCGGTATCTGAAACAGACAATATTCTCATGCTCCCTCTCTACTCTGACAGCTTCTTCGATGACTTGTCTCACCTCGTCTTGTGTCATGGTTCTCGCTATTAGGACAGACCCCAGTGATCCTGCCCCCAGTGGCTGAAAGCTTTCGGGTTGGTTTTCTTGCCCATTCATTGTGCCCATCATCGGGGGAGCCGCTATCTGGGCTACATTATGTGCAAAAGTCGCTAAGGCTTCTCTGAGATTTTTGCATTATTCCATTAGTGCTCTCTGTGCTTTCACCATTTCATTTATACGGTCCTCTATAGTTGGTATATTTTCTTGATTTATTCCGGCCATATGTACTGTGGCTTCTCCACTCTTCGACGAAAACGTAGTTGGAGTGGGGCGAGAATATGTCGACGTAATAGGACTTACAGAGAGGGGAAGGATGGAGTTTCATTCGACTTCCCTGTGCTCCCATTGCCATTGATTGATTGAGGCGATACAAACATTGGCAAACTTACTAGTAATGCCTTACCTTTTTGCTCTTTTGTCCATCTGACTTTTAGGGCAACTAGAGCCGGGAAGTCGCGCGATGTTAACTGCGGAACTATTCGTCCTGGATATATCGCAGGAGGGGCAAGTTCAGGATTCCTCCTAGCAGCATTACGTGTTATCGGCCCACTAACTCTTGGCAAAGGCAGATTCGTTCTGTAGTGTCTTGTGTTCCGTGCTCTCGTTCTGTGAGACATTACAACAGTCTAGTCCTTGTCACCTTCTAGTGCTTAAGGCGAAGCAGATACAACTCCAACTATTGATCGAGTCGAGTTGTTTTTGCTTGTAGGAAGTTGAGCCATGTGTTCTAGAGGTTGGTTCGATGCATATTCTACCATGAATCCGGTCATAGTGAAATGGAAGTTCACTTTCCTTGTAGAAATTTCCATTGGTTGTAATTTGCAGTTTTATTCCTCCAAATATAAAATATAATTATAGTTAGTACTTGAAGAATCAAATAATCTATCTTAGAGATGAAGTGGAGGATGTTCCTACTGAGAGTCGCCATTTTGGCATCAAAAGACGCCAAACTACAACAAAAGTTCTATAATACTCTCAATGTTAATATCGATTAATAGTCCCCAGCAGAGTCTCCATTTTGTTTGGAATAAGAAAGAAATGCATTCAATTTGGAAAAATTATCTTATTCGAATATAACAAAGAGAGTATATGAAGAACAATCATTATTTTATTCATACTGAATTCATTTACATCCTTTAATATCCCTTAATTCTAAGATAAGATCATTTGAAATACATAAATTAAAATTAAAAAGGTTCGAATGTCAAATCTCAAATTCGGCAGCATTTCGACAGTTGCTTCAGTCATCTCCTTACAAGGAATGTTGTACTGATTTAATCATTCAACCTCTCCGCTTTTTGAGCTTGTCCCTTATGTAAAAGGAGATCTTGGAGCAACAAAGATCGAGCTGGACAATTTCGGCAGCACTTTGACCCTTTTTATAATTTGTCATATGATGGCCCGGTTGTGCAACCCATGCAACAATTTATTGGTTGCACAGCCCGCGCAACCAATCTCTAACTTCCTCTTCTCACCTTCAGTCTTCCTCCAGGGCTCTGCTCCTCTTCCAAAATTCTTCTCTCTGAAATGAGAGGGGGAGTAGGGTATTTATAAGCATTCACACGTGCGAACCCTCGATCTTTGTGCCATGGGGCTCACTTTGCATCAGATATGACCATCGATAATAATCCATATCTATTCTTGATTGCGTGACCCGCGTAATGGGGAAATCAGTTGCGCGGTCCACACAATGGAGAAAATCCATTGCGCAGTTGTATAATAAATGAAGTTGGTTGCGCGATCCGCGCAACTACTGAACATGATACTTGATCTTCTTCTTTCTTCCTTATTTTTCCAACTCCTTTTTGATCTTCTCCTTTTCAATCTCTTTTCATTATTTTATGCTCCAACAAACTTGATATAAGGACTGACATGATCACATTACATAATGCATTTGGCATTTGGCTATATAGGCCCCACATCGTATAGCCTTGGGATGGCTAACAACATTCATGCTTGGTATGACGTAGCCTTAGAATGGCTGATGACATTCCTGCCTTTTATTGCATAGCCTTATTACGGCTAATGGTATTCATGGTCTTGCCAGCATATTCCACATACTCTGTTATTGCATACTTGGCACCTGTCTTGCACACCTTACACCACCTTCTAATTTTTCTATAAGCTTATGCACGATTGATGCGTGCAGGTGACGTTAGGCAGTAGTTGCGCAGAAGCAGGGGCATGCCACAGAGCTTTCTTTTAGAGTTTTTGTTATAGTCATTGTATCTTTCCCTTTATGTGCCTTATATAGTAAAAGTTTTTATTCTTAGTGGATTTTGTGATGATGCTCCTGTAGTTATTATCTGTGGGTTATGATCTTGGTTATGTTGATTATGAATAGACTTATATTATGGAAATCCTCCTTGTAGGCTCCTAGGATCGGAACCTATTGTATGGGTGTCAGGATCTGAGAATAGGGTACTACAGAGGTTGTCGGAGCCGGATTCACCGATCAAAAATTTTGTGAGCCCGATTTTTAAGTTTGGGGCGTTACATATATCTTCCAATTGGATAAGTTAGGACTTCAGTTCTAATTGTGTTCCTTAAATCAAATAAAGAAACATCCTGATAGTTACAAGTGGATCCCTAAAAACCCTAGTTCCCACCTTTGAATTCTTAAGTTTCTAATTAAATACTTCATAATTACTTCATTTTATTCCCAATTTAGATTTAGATCTTATTCTAGTTTTGATTCTAGTTACTTTCAAAATACACGCGAGATTAGGCCCTGTGGATTCGACCTCGGTCTTATTGAGATTATTACCATATCGTGACCCTACATTTGGGGTTGTGAACACTAAACCTCCCTCTCCTAGACCAAGAATGGAGAAAAGTCAAATTCGATGTCTTCTAATAAGTACGGGGAACGGCCGAGCTCGACCTCCTCAACTAAGTATAGGGAAAGGCTAAGCTCGACCTCTAAACATAAGGACGATACCTTCGCTAGTCAACTGCGATGTGAAGCAAGCTATCTTACCTCAAGTTGGCCAGACCCATCCTTAGACAAACACAACACCGACTTCAGCTATGACCTAGCTCAAACCTCAAACTACTTCGGGATAGCTGAACCCGCCCTCTGTGAGATCCGACTCAACCTCAATCAGCTCTGTCTGCATTCTCAACCGAAGATCACGGAAATTGACTTTCACACGGATCACCCCGAAATTCTAACCAATGATCTAGAAAGATCCGCTGCTCAAGGAGTCTGAATCCTACTGTAATCAAATTATTGCTAAACGGGGATGAGAGCCTTATATGACACTGTTTCTTCTCGCCTATAAATAAGGTACCTCTAATGGTGAAAGGTAAATACAATTTCTAGCCCTAAACCATCACTACTCATCTAGACCCATGTTCCTGACTTAGGCATCGAAGGGTCCGCTGCATGAGCCAGGGTCTTATGTGTCTGTCTCTTTTGCAGGTTTGCGAGTCCTGGGAAGGCTAACCAGATTTCTGCATCAACAAATTTTATAAAACATGATGTATGGCCAGAATCCTTAATCAATCATATTTCATATAAGATTAGTTGACAATTGAATCCAAAAATTTCCACCATAAGAGTAGTTATTATTCTTCACCCTACTCCTATTTATTTATATGTGATCCAAGTGAGTTCTAGTGACTGAGAAGTAAATCTACCGAAACAAGTACGGTTATCTCGCCCGTAGAGAGAAAAGCTCAAAGACCTTCAACAAAAAGGGCCAGATCGGTGGCGCCTCGTGTGGTACACCTGCTAATCTGCTTCCGGACAATCCTGCACACCACCGTCCATGGGATGATTGAGCAACCGACCAGCGCGCCACATTAACAGAAAAGTCAACACATGTACCAGGAAGGAGCGAAGACTCGAGAATATGATATCGTTACTTTTGTGCTTTTCAGTGTCTACTATCACGTGTCACTCGAGGATGAAGCACCATTATGTGAGCTCTTTCAAAGTTCTTTGGTTGTGGCTCATACTGTGCAGACGTGGCAAGATTATTGCATATATTGACCGTCCAAAGTGAGGTCTGCATCATGAACTATCCAAAACTTAATACTTACACGGTCCAAAACAAACTACGTGGTTAGGATTGTCTTACCAGTTTGGCTTCCGGTAACTGCTCGGTTAAGAAGCAGCTCACGATTTTGGACAATCCTGATTGATAAGTATCTTATATGCTCTGGTCAAAGTTACCCACGATCTGGACGGCCCAGATTGAGTCACATTTTATGCCACATACATTGTGAATAAAAGGATGAAAAACCCAAGGGTCTTTTGAATATTTTTCCGTTGGCCTTTAGGAGACATGGATTGCATATTGATGGTGCTTTATTGGCCTCTGAATGTTGTTCTCCGCGTAAGCAGTCTTCACTTTGCTTATCAATTATGTAGATAGGGTATAGAATTAACTCAGATTTAAAAATGTACTCGCTATTTGTTTTTTTAGAGTTGCCACTTGCCAATTGAAACTTTAGAGTCTACAGTCGACTAGAATTTATAGAATCGCTTAAAGGTTAAAGAATTATAAGATTTCATAACTCAAGTAACTCATGCGGTTGGTATACAATCGTAGATCCTAAGTAAGGGCCTTGATTATGTAAAATAAAGGGATTAGGGACCTTTTTCTTCCTGCACGATGTGTGGTCTCTACTTTACAAGATTTGTAAGGGATTCAAAAGAGTTTCAGCATCAATTCACTTAGTCGTGCTTAATAGAATTTAAGAAGAAAAAGAAAAAAATCGAGAACCTATGTTGTAAGATGTCGTCAATCCAAACATGAAACATGGATTCGATCGAGAGCACCCCAAATTATACAGATTGATCTCTGGATAGTTTTGAACTGTTTAGATCGATCGAACTATCAGGTCGATCGATCGACAATATTTAGAAATACTTGATATCTCTTTGTACACTTTTGAGCATGTTTAAGCGATTGAACATGTGGGGCTTGATCAATCAATGATTGCTCGATCGATGTCGATGTTTAGATCGACGGGGTACATAATTTTGTGTAATTGCATGATCAGCTTCCTATTTTGAGTGTTATGCTATATATATGGGTGTAATTGTGGAATTATGGTATTTCAATCGAGGCTTAAACGTTTCTAGGGTTTAGAGAAGAGAAAGTGAGAATTTTTTGAATTATAAGTTCTTCTATCTCTTGTACTTATTGTTTTTATAGTGAATGTTGTCGCTTTGTGTCGTGGTTTTTATTCTGATAAGATTTTTTTACATAAAATTCATATGTACTTGTGCATGCTTTATTGTCATATGATTCAAATTTGGGGTTTACTTCCACGGTCCCTCAACAAGTGGTATCAGAGCTAACCTTGGGGATTTGAGTTTAGATCTGAGACGTGACGAGTAAGGGATCAAACGTGAAGTATAAAACAAAGTTCACCAATAAAAACAACTTTTAAGTATGAAAGGTTAAGATAAGACGCATTCTAGTTCAGCAAGGGCTGCAACATTCACTCCTTGGTGTAGAGAAGCATCAAGCATCCACGAGCGATGAAGAGTGGGAATAATTGGTTGAGAGGGAAAAAACCTTGGTTCTATTATGTTTGACGGATGACGTCCTATACAATGTCCTTGATCAAAAAACCATTTTAGGACTTTGGAAGAAGTTAGATAGCTTGTACATAACGAAATCATTGTTGAATCATCTGTATTTGGAAAAAAAATATTATATAATTTAAATATGACAGAAGAGTTGGATCTTAATGATCACATCAACACATTTCATCAGATACTTTGCAAATTGATGACTACGAAAGTGAATATTTGTGAGGAAGACCAAGCCCTATTCCTATTGAACTCTCTTCCAGAGTCTTACCTTCATAGACACTATCTGCCACGATAGAGAGACCATTGATGTCAATTCTGTCATTTCAGCCCTTCAGTTAAAGATGTTAAGAAAGATGGATAACAACATGTGGTCATCTACGGATGTGTTGGTAGCTAGTGGAAGGAATTCTGAGAAGGAGAGTGGAAACTCGCGATCACAGTTCAAGTATAAGGGCAAGGGGTAGATGAAGTTCTTGAACTATGGCAGACAGGGGCATATGAAGGATTGTCAAAATCCTAATACCTAGAAGGGAAAATATTCAAATGAAGCACCTAAGGAGGCCAACATAGTAGAATATAGCGAAGTGGTGGATGGTGATGACATCTTGACGGCCTCTAAATCTGTCTATCTCAACAATGATTAGATTTTGAATTTGGGAGCCTCATACCACATGAATTTTCATCGAGATTGGTTCACTAGTTACAACAAGTGCAATGGTGGACAAGTGTTTATGGGCAATGAAATTGCATGTAAGGTTGTTGGTATCAGAATGGTCCACATCAAGATGTTCGATGGAACAGAGCACATTCTTATGGATATCAGACATGTTCCAGAGTTGAGAAAAATTTTGATATCCCTAGGAGCTCTTAATGCACTTAGGTGCAAGTTCATCAAGTTTGATCATGTCCTAAAAGTTTTAAAAGGGTCACTCACAGTGATGAAAGCAAAGTGGAGTGATAATTTTTACAAATTGATTAGGAATATTGTATTGAGTGGAGCCGCAATGTCTGTAACAGAGTCCACGTCGGCACATTTGTGGCATGCATGTCTAGGCCATATGAGCAAGCGCGGTATAAAGGTACTTTCTTATCATTGTCTAATTCTTGAATTTAAAAGCGTCGATATTAATATATGTAAGTATTGTATATATGGTAAAATATCACGGTTATCTTTTATTTCGGGAAACATGTTAGTAAATGGGTACTTGATTATGTGTATTCTGATGCATGAGGGTCATTTCCTGTAGTTTATGGAGAGTGTCGCCATTCTTTGTATTATTCATAAATGACTAATCAAGAAATTAAGGTGTGAGTATACTTCATAAAGTATAAATCAAATGTTTACGCTACCTTCAAAGTGTGGAAGGTGATAGTAGAAAAATAATTATGGTGAAATTTGAAAGTGTTGAGCACAGACAATGGTGAAGAATTCACTTAACATGAATTTAACCAGTTTTGTTAATATGGGGGGATCATATGGTATAACACAGTCAAGCACACATTAGAGTAGAATGGTGTGGTAGAATAAGACTTTGACTCTCTTAGAGAGAGACCAAATCATGTCAAGCAATGTTGGGTTAGGTAAGGAGCTATGAGTCGAGGTCGTCGGCCTATTACTTAGTAAATCAGTCTCCGTCTATTCCGATTGGTTGCAAATTTCTAGAGGAATTGTATAGTAGTCATGTTGTAGACTACTTAGGGCTACGTGTATTTGGTTGTTATGCTTACTCTCATGTATCGTCGGTTGAGAGAGATAAGGTAGACCAAAGGGCAAAAAATGCACCTTTGCTGGCTATGTTAATGGTGTGAAGGGATACAAGTTGTATGATCAGGTTCACAAAAGATCACAATAAGTCGTGATGTTAGGTTTGATAAGGATTCCTTGTTCTGCAAAGATGAACATAAGAAAATAGGAAAGTCAACTATTAACGTTAAATCGAAAAAGGTGAGACACGCGATGAAGCTGATCCGCAACAAGAGGTACAACAGCAGGTGAATTTCGAGAGTCGAGCAAAGCTCTACTCCCGAGATCTAGCACATCACTTATGTAACATGGATAATGATGTTCAAATTTCATCCATATTAATGAGTTAAACATGAGTGGGTTTATACCAAAACAACATATCATACTCCAGATATAATTGAATTAAGCAAGCGGAAGACTGAAACATATATATTTGAACGAGTAAGTGTTTCACAACCTCTAGAGTATGATAATGTAACCGGGCTGAATATATACATGTATTATTTCAAAACAGAGAAAATATCAAAATGTAAAGTGTCCCACTAGTCCATATGTCCCTGTAATCCCGACGAATCAGCATGAGGTCTACATAAACCTGCCTGAGAGCTGACGTAGGAGAATTCTTCCTCCTCATCTATAAAGTCCAACTCCACTGCATAGGCTTCGTCATCACCTACATCTAAACCAAAGTCTAGTTTGTGTTTTAAAATACCGTCCCAGAGTGGGAGTGAGTGATCAACTCAGTGGTACTATAAGGAAAAGGTTAACATGTTATCAATTCAATCAACCAGTAATGATAAAGCAGCATAACAATCACTTCCTAACTACTCTTATTAATGCAGGAATGTAGTGCAAGTAGTGATGCATGCGCTTACGTTAAAACACACTCAATAAGCAATGCCGACATCATATCGCATATGACTACACTGCCTCCTGTGTGATTTCTACGCCTTTAAAGCACGTCCTAACTAATGCAGTGTTATACATGGTTATGTAGCCCAGTAATTAATTTAGTTATTCATATGACAGATTTGAGAAGCTAGGATATCTCTCTTTATATCATTGACCCGAATCGAAGGATCAATCTATATCATGCCCCAAACTCAGAAACCGGGCTTAAAAAATTTTTGATCGTTGAATTCGGTGCCGATAGCCTCCGTAGTACCCCATTCTCAGTTCTTAGTGCGCATACGCCAGATTCTGATCCTGGGATCCTATAAGGAGGATTTTTCAACGTACATTTATCTCATAAGAAGCATAACCACAAGTTTACCCAAATCACAAAGGCAACATCATCATCACATATCCACTAATATAAACATTTGAATACAATGCTGAAAGGGAAATACATATATCGAAAATCAAAGCTCCAGAAGTCAGTTGTGCGCTCCAAGTTCGACGCTACTGTAACCTAATGCCACCTGCATGTATCTATTGTGCATAAGCTTATAGAAAGCTTAGAGAGTGGTGTAAGTGTGTGTACAAGATAAGTGTCAAGTATTCAATACAATGCCTTAGTCGTACAATATCGGAATTACTAACAAGATTATGAATCATACGATATCAAAGTAAGCAGAAATACTGCAAGTCTATAAATCATACAATATCAGACTATGCAATACAGATCAATTATGCAAATAAGGAGTCATAAAGAGTCAAATATCAAATACCAAGGATACAATGCAATATGTAAATCCTGCTAAGTTTGTCTTGGTCATATAAGTGCAGAAACATAACAACCCAAAATGCCATATGCCTGTAGATGTAATGTAATATGTGATGCAAATTAAATGACCAAGCTGGAGTGTGAAGTCGGGATGATAGTACGTAGTATCGCAGGCTACAGGGTCCACCATAAGGGACTTCTATCCAAACCAGTCCCATACCTAAATTTGGAAAGTTAAACTCAATGTGGTAAACTCCTGATCTCAGGTTAGTCACGCGGCTCAGCCAAAATCCTGGCCATTGCGAAGGTACACGTAACAAATAGTTGCGCACCACCAGCCCGAGTGGATAGTGAATGAATGAGTATACAACTCCTGCTCAATAAGTCCACATATCAGTACTGTACATCTTTCAAATCATCACCGGGGTCTAATACACTCCAAACTAGCTACCGCCCCTGCAGGCCACATAGCTCAGTGAGTGGAAAAGACCTCACTATCCGCCTGCCAGAAGTATACCAATGCCTACTCATCTCGTCTACCCATTTAGGAGTTGGTCAAACTCAGCCTACGTATGCCTACTCCCTCAGGTGGGTAAGGCCACACCCCCACCTAATTGACTACGACACAGTGAGAGACGCGGCCTCTTGGTATTCGGTACTCAAGTGCTCATGTATCCACTCGGTCTCGACATTGGGGCGTCCTTTGGTATCAAGAGGGTTTAGAGATTTTTACCTAGGGCCATCTATGGTAGCCCGATGCTAATAATAGATTTTCGGTGTCCCATCTGTCCATCCACGATATGCCTGTAAAGGCTACGACCCTGATGTCACTAGGGCGTACAGTAATCACAACAAACAATGCAAGGTGCATGAGTCATACAATCTAGTCATACATCAATCCTGTGCATACTGTGCGCTCATGTGAGATAACTTCTTCCTATCTGGGAGTCTTATAACAACCTGCCCAATGTCATATGCAATGGTCAACCACATCTCATAACAAACATGCAGATGATGCGTATGGGCATATATCATGATGTTATGCTATCACATACTTATAATCAGTATCAGTAACCAGCATCAATAATCAACCTCGACAGCGTGGACATTTAACCAACATTACCCCCAAGGAATGGCCCACATAAAGCCTAACATATAGTGGACCCATGGCCTCATAAGAGGGCCAAAAATACAACACCATCGGTCACACTCATGAGCTTAATACGCATCACGATGGGCCTTTCACATGGGCCTAACATACATCACAAAGGGCTCTATAGCCAGGCCCTCAAATGTACCACAATGTGCATCATACAATCATAATGGGGCCCGTCACATGGGCCTAATACGCATTGCATGGGTTGCATCACATGGGCCTATATACATTGGATGGACCACATCCCATGGGCCCTGAATACATCACAATGGGCAACAACCCATGGGCCCCAAGCACATCGGAATGGGCCTCTCACACGGTTCCATTATGTATCACATCAAGGTGGGCCTCAATGGATGACCATAAATACGTCACATTGGGCCTCATATACATTAAGTGGGCCGCATCACATAGGCCACATATACATCACAATGGGCCTCTAACACAGGCCTAATATACATCACAAAGGGCCACATCCCATGAGCCTTATATATATTACATTAGGCCTCGACAATTGAAATCGACCTCAATAATCAGAATCGACCTCAATGATCGGCCTCAACAATTGGAATCGACCTCGATAATCGAAATCGGCTCGACAAACGGAATCAGCCTTATCAAACGGAATCGACCTCAACAATGGAATCGACCTCGACAAACGGAATCAGCCTCATCAAACAGAATCAGCCTCAACAATAGAATCAGCCTCGACAAACGGAATCGGCCTCGACAATAGAATTAAGCTCGACAAACAGAATCGGTCTGATCAAATGGAATCAGCCTCAACAATGGAATCGGCCTCGACAAACGGAATCGGCCTAATCAAACGGAATCGACCTCAACAATGGAATCGGCCTTGACAAATTGAATCGACCTCAATAAACAGAATCGACTTCAATAATCAGCTTTGACAATCTAAATCGGCCTCTACATTCGGAATCGAAATCGGCCTCTACAATCCGACTCGGCCTCGACAATCGGAATAAGAATCAACCTCAATAATCGACACCAATGATCGATAATCAACACCAATAATCGGCACCAGCAATCAGCATCGATAATCGGCCCCGACAATCAACATCAATAATTGGCATCGATAATCCGCATGTAAACAAGGTGAGGTCCATAGAGGAACAACCGATCAACCATAATATAAGGATCGGCCCTCGGTCGGGGTTATATCAAATCCGATAGCGCGAAACATCCATTTATGGTGAATGAGGCCCACTTATTTAGGTTAACCCACAAGAGAATTATGAGAATGGGCCTAACAAGGCCTAAGGGAAGGTCACAATGTGGGCATCCAACCATCATTGCTCATCATGTGGACATTTAACCAACATTGCTCCTAAGAGGTGACCAACAAGTGCCAAACATTTAGTGGGCCCATGGCCTCACATACAATCATGATGGGCCTCATTTATGTCACATCGGCCTCATCATATGGGCCCACATACATCACATCGGGCCTCGAATACATAATAGGTGGGCCTTACACTTAGGCCTCAAATATATCATATGGTCCTCATCGCACGGGCCTCAATATTAGGCCTTATATATCAAGTGGCCTCATTACATGGGCTGATCAAATGGGCCGAATTGAATGGGCTGATCAAATGGGCCGAATCGAATGGGTTGAATCAAATGGGTCGATTAAATGGGCCAAATCGAATGGGCCGATCAAATGGGCCGAATCGAATGGGCCGATCAAATGGGCCGAATCCAACACACCATTCATCTGTTGCTAAAGATCATTTTAGAGCATTATTACAAAAAAAAAAAGAATCATATCTAAAGGATCATCTGGACCATACCACAAATGACTCTGGTGATAATGATTTCCACAGTTAAATTTTTAGTGGGCCCACCATAGTATTTATTTTCCATTCATACTATTCATAAGGTCACAAGGACTTGAACAGGGAAGGAAAACAATTATTATATTGAACCAAAACTTCTATAACCCAAAGGGGGTTTCAAGGGTGAGCATTCAACACCACTGTTTTCCGTAGGGTAGTCCACTTGATATTAGATCTGTCTTATTTTTATTTATTTATTTATTTATTATTATTATTATTATTATTATTATTATTATTATTATTATTTTGTCTCAAGCCGTGAGATGAGGTGGCCCAAATAGGTGGATGGTTTAGATGGATCACATCCATCAAAGTGGGGCCATGAAACTGGTCAGATGGATGGACGGTTGCATGGGAAAAACACCCATCAGCGTGGGGCCACTGGGATGCCAGATGGATGGACGATGTGATATATACATGCATCATGATGGGTCCCACAACAAATGGGCCCCACTTCAGTTGGCGTACTCACAACAACTCCTTAGCTGTGTAAGGTGCAACGTCAGCTGCTGCTGGCAGTTCAGGTGGGTCCCACGTAGGGCCCACCACCTAATATCCCATCATAATATTATATATATATAATATAATATAATATAATATAATATAACATAATATCGTATAATATAATATATTATATTATAATATGACATACAAGAGTTTTATAAAAAAGGCCACCATCTAGAGACTCTTGGATGCTCTGGACGGTGCTGATCTAATGCACTAAATCAAGGTGGGTCCACACGTGTGGCCCACCTCAACGTACTAGCCTTGTATAGAATATTATATAGATATATATATTATTTAAATATTAACTTCTCTTCTTCTTTTTTTCTTTTTTTAAAGGCTGTTTGTGTGATTTCCCTTACACAGTCCAGCAGAGACTGGACGTCCAAGGCATGGATGTAATACCTTCATCAAGGTGGGGTCCGCGTACTCGTGGCCCACCAACCACATATATGTATAGAGGTGGCCCCACTTATACATGGTCCTCAAATGGACAGTGTGGATCTAATCCATTCATCACGGTGGGGTCCATACGTCCCATAACGGATGCTATGGATATAATATATATGTCATAAGCGGGCCACAAACTCATCATCAACATCACCAAAAGAAAAGGAGAAAGAGAGAGAGGGAGAGAGATCGGTGTAGTGGAGGGAACCCCGCCACTATGAGCCCCTCATATGATTACATCACATAAATCAATTTGGGTCCCCTCACAAGTGGGCCATTAAATTAAAAATCAACGGTGGATCACCCACCTATCGGCCTTCTTCTTTAGCTCCTTAGACTCCTATGCTCCTTGCCTTTAACTTTGATGGAGGTTGATGGAGATTGGAAGGTTGAGATGGGAGATGAGAGAGTGGGAAAGTGGGCCACACTTGTTTTTGAGAAAACTTGGGAAATTGCTTAGAGAATGAGTGAGAAAGAGAGGTGATGGATTGATATGGGATGGGTGTTGTAAGGAATGGGATGGAGAGGTATGGTTTTGTTAGAAATTTTGGTAAAAGAGGGATGGGTAGGGAGAGAGAGTTGACTTATGGAAAAGAAGGAATGGATGCTTGTACTTGGGATAGGGTGAGGTGGCATTGAGGTATGAGGGATGTACTTGACTTGATGGATGTGACATGTTGTAGAGATTCTCTCGAAATTCGCAACGTGCGGCATTTCTTCGTAATGAATGCGGGCCCACATCTCTTGGCCCGAGTATCGAATAGATGCACGAGTCGCAGCATTGGAACTGTGGCGACGGCGCGATCGTAGGGATACAAGTTTCGATTTGAGTTGACTTTAATTACGGGATTCGGCTTAGGATTATAGGCAAATATTGGATACGAGTCAAGGGTTGCCAGAATTCGACCGTAAGGACCGCAGAAGCCTATGGAACGGTACAGATTAGGATACGGCTCTCACAGCTCTCCCCACCTAATAAAAACTTCATTCTCAAAATTTACTAATATCACAAATAAACATAACTCATAAAAGCGAGAAGATTATTTCACTATGAAAAATTAGAAACATAACATACGAGTGCAGTCAAACAACAAGGAGACACGGATAACACTCGCGAATCTCAGCCTCTTGCTTTCAGGACTTCTCTTTCATGTGCAGTCTAGCAAGACAATGTAGGTGCCAAGTTGCACAAACCATCAACGACTCCTCCGGATGCCTGAGAATCCTACTGCATTTACTGTCGCTGCTGGGGTCTCGGCGGCAGATACTGTCGTCGATGTTGCTACTGCTGAGGACTGGGACACTCGCTCCTACGATGCCCTATCCCATCGTATCCAGAGCAAGTACCTGTGAACTGACACAGAGGATGTGTTGGAGGTACTACTGGTGCCCTCAGCTGCTGTTGCTGCAGTCGGGGGCATTCCCACCTACGGTGTCCTATCCCACCGCATCCATAACAGGCACCGAAAAGTTACCTCAGAGGTGGTGCCGAAGGTCCTGTTGGTGCTCTGGCGGCTTGATAGGCTATGCGTTTCCGCTGCTATCGACGCTGTCGAGAGCTACCGGAGGGTGCCCGCTTCTTTTGGCCTTCTCTCTGAAAAATTGCGGTTATCGCTTGCAATATCAACTGCAGCCAGTCTGCACTCACGGACACGATCGATGCTATGCTAGGCTCGAACGGGGGTACAGAAGTCTCAGGTAGGGGAACAGGAGTCTCAGGTGGGGAAGCAGAAGTCGCTGGGGTTACTTGCTTGGGTGTCATATCCTACACGAAGGAACAAGGGCCTAATACTCATGAGCACTCACGAATGCATACACGATGGGGAGCTATATCAGGAAGTTTCTAAGTTATTCGAACTCGGGGATCTAATCATTCTAAGTTCTCAACAATCATAGAGTAGAGGATAGCTATAAGCAGATATGTGATGTTATCTTCAGGTATTCCCAAGTTATGCACTGATACCAACTTCTGTCATGCCCCAAACTCAGAAACCGGGCTCACAAAATTCCTGATCGCCGAATCTGGTGCCGATAGCCTCCATAGTACCCCATTCTTGGTTCCCAGTGTGCATACGCCAGATTCCAATCATGGGATCCTACAAGGAGGATTTTTTTAACGTATATTTGTCTCATAAGAAGCATAACCACAAGTTTATCCAAATCACAAAGGTAACATCATCATATATATCCACTAATATAAACATTTGAATACAATGCTAAAAGGGAAATACATATATCGAAAATCAAAGCTCCAGAAGTCAGCTGTACGCTCCAAGCTCGACGCTGCTACAACGTAATGCCAATTGCCCGCATCTTTCGTGCATAAGCTTATAGAAAGCTTAGAGGGTGGTTTAAGTGTATGCACAAGATAAGTGCCAAGTATTCAATACAATGCCTCAATCATACAGTATCGTAATTACTGGCAAGATCATGAATCATACGATATCAGAGTATGTGGAAATACTACAAGTTTATAAATCATACAATATCAAAGTATGCAATACAGATCAGCTATGTAAATGAGGAGTCGTAGAGAGTTAAATATCAGATGTCGAGGATACAATGTAATATGTAAATCTTGATAAGTCTGTCTTGGCCATATAAGTGCAGAAACATAGCAACCCAAAATGTCATATGCCTGCGGATATAATGTAATATGCGATGCGAATGAAATGACCAAGCTGGAGTGTGAAGTCGGGATGATAGTACGTAGTATCGTAGGCTATGAGGTCCACTACAAGGGACTTCTATCTAAACCAGTCTCATACCTAAATTTGGATTGTCATGCCCCAAACTCGGAAAACGAGCTCACAAAATTTTCAATCACCGAATTCGGCACCGACAGCCTCTGCAGTGTCCCATTCTCTGATTCTGACACTCACATGCCAGATTCCGATCCTGGGATCCTATAAGGAGGATTTTCAGAATTTTTTTGTAATGGAGCATAACCACAAGCATAACTAAGTCACAAAACAACATCACCACATATCCACTATATCAAAAACTTTAAATACAAAAGTGGAAAGGAAAATATAAGATGATCAAAAAGCTCTAAAATAAACTGATGCGCACTCCTGCCTCAATGCTACTATTGTCCAACGACACCTGCACGCAACGGTTGTGCATAAGCTTACAAAAGCTTAGATGGTGGTGTAAGTGTGTGCGCAAGGCAAGCGCCAAGTGTATAATATCAGAGTAATGCGAAAATATGTGGTAAGTTCATGAATGCTATCAGCTATACCAAAGCTATATGATGAAAGACATGAATGTTATCGGTCATACCAAGACCAGGTGATGCGAGGCCTATGTAGCCAAATGTTATATGCGAGATGCAAAGCAAGCATGCCAGTCCTCATCAAGTACACATATCAGTACAGTTCCTCTTTAGATATCACCGGGGTCTAATACACCTCACACTGACTGCCTCCTCCCTAGCTGCACAGTCAAGCAAGTGGAAGAGACCACACTATCCAACTGACCAGTAATCTGCCAATACCTACCCGACTTGTTGATAGCAGACTCATTTGCAAGCTGGTCAAACTCAGCCTAGCTTATAACCCCCTCACTCGGGCGGATAAGGCCACACCCCCTTCCAACCGACCACGACATAGTGGGAGACGCAACACCCTGTGTTTCCAAAACCCAAGTACGAGACTTGTTCTGGAAACCCGAGAGTTAATAAATCAGAGATCTAGTGGAAGATTAAAATCAGAGTATGATAGCGTAAGTAAGCATGGATTAATATCATATAAGCTCAATTATTTAGCCCACCCAGCTGGGGGCCTTATTACACTTTTTTTTTAATTTTTAAATAAAAAATTAGCAATGTATCAAATTAAACATAAGAGCACTACTGCTATTAATTTAAATCGAAACAACCGGCCGCTTCTTGTTGCGGCTCGTCTTCGTAATATCCGTTTTCAGGCTCCACCATCGTACCATCAGGGTCAGTACTATCGTTTTCTCCACCTATACCTGCATACTCTGTACGGTTGGATATTCGATGAATGAGTGGCCAGCTCAGTGTGAATTTTCCTTAAGATTACACACCGCCGCCTTAGCTAAGCATAGTTAAAAACAACAAACATTCAAAATAGTACATGATGCAGTCTTTTTATATGCATGGATGCATGAATGCACATCGACCTGGGGATGTTTATCCAGTCGGACTTGGGCTCGTCACCCATGCAATCATCGACCTGGGGATGTATCCAGTCGGACAAATAGGTCGATAGTCGGTGGTCTGGGAGCTAGCAAAGTAATCCCTTAATGCTCCTAAGGGAACATGCTACAACATCCAGAATTAGCCACCCGTCATCGCCAATATGCTATGGATGCATGATCAGCCAACCCGTTATTATTCCAATTACAATCAGCCATTTTAAGTTACTCAATGGTCACTACGGGGGGCTCGTCACCCAGCGTAGGCCGACAGCTCGGGCATAGTGTCCCATTACCACCATCCCTGGCTCATGAGATTTCTCCCACCTTAGGATGCTTAATGAAACCCATCGATCAGTGATCAATCAAATTAATTGAGTAGGGAATCTCATGTCCTACATAACCTCCAATCGAGGGTTCATTCGATTCCACACTCCATCATGTTACATCCTAAGTCTGGGTTCACATACACTAGAGGGTTTACCCACTAATAAGTGTAGTGAATATAGGTTCATAATGACTTACAACAATTCATATGAGAATATACTGCTATAGCATGACAGGCATATGTTAAGCATAATAATCAAAACAGGTCATGATGTGAACTATAAATTAAAATGAGAGCTATCATGTAGCAACTATCACATGCAATCATATTTCCCATTTATCAATCGTAAAACATATATAAATCATATAAGAGATCACATGCTATGAATTAAAAATTTTAACATTTGATAAAGACTATAACTTAAACTAATTTGGAAATGGAAAGCTTAAGGGGAAAAATCATCACCTTATACTTTGAATCGCTTACCAGTATTGCTAGGGAGTGCGCGTTTCCTTAGAATCAAACCCTATCATGAGTTGTAAATTTATATAGTTATGTTCAAGCTTACAAACTATTTAGGGTTAAGATGTCAACCTAAGGTCTAGATTACCTAGCCGGGTCGAACATTGATACATGTAAGATCCAGGTAACGTTAACCATACTCCACATGGAATATATATATAGTGATCAAACCAGAGATCATGTGGGCCTCTCAGATTACTAGAGAAGTAGTACCCCATCCAAGTCGGCAGGTGGGATGGAAAACTTCGGCCAACTGGCGTGCACGATTAGGATTTATTTGGTAATAATACCAATATGAGAGGGGTTTTATAGCAATGGATGAAAAGATAGATATTTATATATTAAAATCAGGAAGTGAGAGCCAGACCTTTTAATGTGGCCGAAATGCAACTGGTTTCAAGAGATCCGCACTGGAACTGGAATCGAAATTTTAAAACAGAAAACTGCATGAGATGAACTAAAATATCGATCAAAACAGGAGAATTTGAATCCAACTAAACGGGAGAACGGCTAAATTCTAATAATGGTGGGAATTGGAGTTCAGATCTAGGGTTTTACCTGAATCTTTCAACTTTCTCTTCCTCCCACGTTTCTTCTTTTCTTTCTGTCGTGGCTTATACTGGTGGGACGGGAAGTCTTTTGTAAACATGAGGACCCGTGCATATCCTTCACGTGAAATCTTGGCTAGCCTTGGTTTTGGTGATCCTCAGGAGTGTACACCTTATGTGTACATGCACCACCAATGTGTGGGGCCTTCGGTGAGGATTAGTGAGATCCATACCGTCTGTCATGTTTTATGGGTCCTATTTAGGCCATCTGACTATGGGTGGTGTAAGATCAAAACTCAAGTGGCCCATGCTAATGGGGCACACCCCAAATCTAAACTACATATCGTTACAATGACGATTTTCATGGGCATTGGTGTAGCATGTGAGAGAGTTCCTTTTCCAAATCGGTCCTTCAGTTAGTAGGGTCTACTGAGGGTGGGGATCATCCCATATGGAGTGGTGAGATCTATTGATGCTAATCCTAGTTGGGACGTGATTGATCTATTAATGCTAATCCTAGTTGGAACGTGATTGTTTTAGGAGGAAGAAACGGAGGTAGTTCTTTTTGAATTTGAATACATATTTCGGAAGGATTTCTATCTTGGAGAGTTGTGACTTACTGTAGCATTGAGTGGGGTCCACTTTGATGGCATTCCCAGAGATCTAATCCGCTCATTAGTTTTGTAGGGTTGTTTTAGGCTAAGGGCCAAAATATGGTGGGAATCCATTGATCAGGTGACCCACATGCGGGGTAGGGAAGTGGGGCGAAACCCGTCATTCTGCTCGGTTTAGTCGCTGTAACAACAGCTAGCTTGTGCGGAAAGAATGCCAATTCTGTTTGATTAGGTGGGGTCCACTTGTGATGATCTTTCGGAGAATCCATGCCATTCACCACTATTTGCATGTCGTTGTAGCCCACATCCCCAAGTTTGAGTCAGATCCACTTTCCAGGTGGGCCACACGATCTGTTAATAACGTCAAACCCCATGCACGTAGAAATTTGAGTGAATTGATATTTTGTGAGAAGTTCACTTTACTACTAATAGTTGTACGATCCGCTCTGTTCATTGTGTTCCCCATATCCTGCTAGGATTAAGGTCCAAAAATGGGGCAGATCTGTTGATCGGGTGGGCCATACTATCCGATTCAAGCATCAATGGTGGCATGTAATGACATTCACTATTTACGAACTCGCCATCCATTTTTTAACCGGAATCCGACGCCCGTTATGTCGAAATGTGCCATCCGAATGTCTTGAAATTTGACGAACATGCATCATTTTTCGTGCTCTTTCATGTGATCCAGTTTGGGTCCCGATCTCCCGAGGATGAATAAAATATTCTTTTAATGGCTAATATACTTCAAAATTCTAAAATAATATTTGTACACCTCTAATCAACAAGTTACCGGGCAGTTTGGACTTAGAACCTAAGATCTTCATGATGATCGGTTTACCGTGATGTTCTTGTGGCCCGTTTGGCAGATCCAAATATGACCGGGGGTCAGATGACTAGCTAAAAATAAGAGAACTTAATGGTTAACACTCTTACTATGTATGTAGGTGGGTATACGGTCAGTTTCGTAAACGGATAATATGTAAAGCGGGTTTCAGGAGGATTAGGGGTAAAGCATGTGTATCGTCAGATTAGGGTGTCTTATTCACACGTGTAGGTTTCTCAGATTGTAATTCTAATGGTGGGTTAAGCATATTCATATGGTGTGAACAAGGTGAACGGATCAGAATCTTGATCTGATAAGTGTACGGACGGATGTAGAGATCAAGTAGCTAAATTAATGGGATCTAAGGGCTGAAATTTTATGTGTACGGTTGATTTATGATAATTAGACCCGGTATAAAATTTCACATGAAACGAATCATGAGAACCATGTGAATTTGAATTCATGGTATAGGTTGATGGCATTTTTGTAATTATTGTTAATTTAATAGTTTTGTGAAATCTAACAGTTCTACTTAGTTCTATATCTATTTCTAAACAATTCTTACAAAATAACTTGCATCTAAATCATTATGGTTAAATAGTTATTCACCGATTTAGTCGAGGGAAGGTACAAGTATCCTACCACATGATCAACGGTCGGATGACTTGATTTATGGATGAAGGTCATTCCCAGTGGTCAGATTCAGGTTTGAGGATAGATGAAAGGTGAGAATAGTTAAATTGGTATCGTACTCGTATATATGGTAGACTAAATTTATGGTAACACCCGAGGACTTTCAATACTTGGGTATTGAAAAGTGGGAGACGCAACTTACTGATATTCGGCACTCGAGCGCTCGTGTATCCACTTGGTCTAGATGTTGGAGCATCTCCTGGTACCAAAAAGGTTCTAAGATTTTCATACAAGGACATCCTAAGTGCCCACAATGCTAGAGCCAATATTTCTGGTATCCGATACGACCATACACGATGTGTCTATGGAGACTATAGCCCTGATGTCGCTAGGGCGTGCAGTGATCAAGTCACACATATGCAAGATGCATGAGTTGCACTGTACAATTATGCAGTAATCCTCCACGTACCATGCGATCATGTGGAGCACTCCGTCTCATAAGGAGTGAAAAGGCCAAGCTATATGTCCTAGAGGGGGGGTGAATAGAACAGTGCCAAATAAAAACTTATAACAGCGGAATTAAAATGAATATGATAGCTAAAGTAAATCACAATGCAGTAAATTAAAATAACCTCAAAATTCAGATCTTGAGAGGTTGATACAAACGTTGTTCTAAGGACAACCTTACACCAAAAACAGAGTTTATTGTAGGACAACCTTATTTCTAGAAAGATCTTTCTATCAAGTCTCAAACCGAAGAGGAATACAAAAAAAATAAATACAAACTGAATTGAAATAACTTGAATAAAAAATGTATTGTTCTAGGGACAGCCATACACCATAAAAATGGCAGGGCAACCTTGCTAGAACAACTTTCAAATGAAATTGCAAATCAAGCGATAAAGGAATAGCAGAAAATAAATTCTAAACTATTACAACATTCCCACAATGCTTGAATTAAATAATTACAACATTCACCACCAAACATACATCCCACAAAAGAATAATTAAAAATTAGAAGAATAAAACAATCAAACACAAGGGTTTATAGTGGTTCGCCTGTGTGTTCACCAACTGTTAAACAACAGCCACACAAAAAGCTACTCCACTCCTAATATCCTCACACAGGGGATATTAGCGTTCACTAAAAATAGGTTTTCCCAGGTTCACCCAAAACCCTTACAATTGTGTCTTTGTATGTGGGCTTACACAATTAAAAAAACCCCACTTCTGAGTTTTCCTGGCTTTCCTCAGATAACCAATATAACAAGATTTTTCTGGCAAATCTTAAAAGAAACCAAAATAATAGAAAGGAATTTACAATATGTAAAATAACTGAATATCTCCTTCGTTGTAGCAGCCCGGTAGAACCAAATCAAAGTAGATGATTGAATGTCCAAGTTCAATGTCTAGTACTCGATTACAATGGTTCTAATTCTAATAGATTTTAAATTAAACCAAATAGGGCTTGCCTTAATTGATTTTGATTCCAAAGAAAGGAAATAATTCCTCTTATCAAATCAGATTGGAATAGCAGAAACAAAATCAATTAAATAAAGCTAAGGAAAGAGAATATTAAATAAGCACACTTAGCTTAGATGGAGCACAGAATTATCTCTCAGAAGTTCGACGAAGATTGGCTTGAATGAATTAATTAAATTGATAATTTCTTCTGAGATTCGTGCACTATTTATAGGTGAGAAGATCGGGTCTTCGCCTGGTCTAGAGTGCTCTTCGACTAGTCGAAGCCATAACAGATATTTGAAAAATCCGGCGGGATATGCTTTGACCGTTCTACGACTGGTCATAGGTCACCTACGACTGGTCGTAGGTCCAGAAAATCTTCGCTAGACTTCGAGTCGAAGATTGTACGACTGGTCAAAGATCAGTCGACACTGTTCCTACGACTGGTCGAACAGATTCCTGGACTAGTCGAAGGCTAACAGATTTTATCCGGAATTTGTAACAAACTCACGACTGGTCGAGGAATATCTTAGACTGGTCGAAGCAAGTCTAGGACTAGTCGAAGAAGACCTAGGACTAGTCGAAGAACAGACCAATCACATGTAAAATAAACATTCAGTTTATGTATCCGAAATGACCTACTTCTAAGGTCAACCTATGGTCAATCAAACCTTAACCATGAAGTATGGACATTGAAACATTCGGAACTTGAGACCTTGAAGTATGAGCCTTGAAGTCTTGATATAGATCAAACCTTGATGTAGCTCAATCTTGATGTAGCTCAATCTTGAAAGTGTACAAACTGCCTTGAACTCTTCTTGAAGTCTTGCAGCTTAAGTCTTGTCTTGTGAGCAGTTCTTTCATTCAAGATTGATCCTTGTAATTATGAGCTTTGCTTGTTCATGAATGTTGATCCTTGAGAGAGCTTCACTTAATTAGCAAGTTATATATAACATAACATTGATTTTGGCACCACAAATTTAACAACAGACAGGGATAAAAACTATAGCACTTACAATCTCCCCCTTTGTCAAATTAGTGACAAAACACATAACCAAACAAAAGTAAAACAACTGGTTAATACCTGCAAATCAATATTCAATATTCAACATTCAACCAGTTTCATTCAACAAGATCAAACATATATTCCGGATCAAACATATACTCCCCTTGACTCCCCACTCCCCCTGAGTAACATAACCAATGCAACTCCTCTCATAATTACATTAAGATCAAACCATTCAATCAGTTTCATTCAACAAGATCAAACATATATTCTAGATCAAACATATACTCCCCTTGACTCCCCACTCCCCCTGAGTAACATAACCAATGCTACTCCTCTCATAATCACATTAAGATCAAACCATTCTCCCCCTTTTTGTCACAATATGACAAAGGAGAACTAAATAAAGGAAGTCATGAGAGGAAACATGAGGAAGTAAGAGAGTATAGCAAAAGAGTCAGAGAGATACTCAAGATAGCATCACATATATCCAGAATAAATATTACATCAAGAACAAATATCCAGCATTAAACATAGATAGAATCCAATTCAAAATCAGTCAAGTGCTAAGTAATAAAGTTATTACAGACCAGAAGTCTCATAAAAACTAGTCAGAACTAGAACTTGATGACGGAGCAGGAATAGAGGGATCAAGTTGGTGCATGCCTTTGTTCAAGCACCTAAGATATTTGTGTATGTACTTGAATTGTAAATCATGAGCAACAGACATGTTTTTCAACTTAACATTAATATCCTCAACTTTTCCCTCTAATGCACTCAGACGTGCATCAACATCAGATGGTACAAAATCTGGATCATTAGCTGAGTCAGAATCCAGTTCCTCAAAAATGCCATCCATATTAATATCAACACCAGCTTCTTCATGACCACCATCACCACCACCACCTTGTTCAGGAAGCAGATCCAACTTCATCTTATTGATATTTGTATTGTTGAAGATCAGATGATGGATAGGTGCCTCATCAACAGGCATATCGACTAACATATGAGTAGCCAATACAGACATAAAATAGGCAAAAGGAATGTCACTATGACCAGGATGGAGTCGAAACTGAATAATGAAATGACAGATTAAGGATGGCAAACAAATCTGAGTACCATTTGAGATAGCATGGATAATACGAACCATAAATGAAGTCAAGTCAGATTTATTACCCGAACGAGGATACAGATTAGACACAAAGATTCTGTGGAGAATTCTGTATTTAGGTAACAAATACCTTACGGGGAGCGCATTCCCTTTTTGAGTCCATTGAACATCCATGTTGCACAAGTCTCTAGTGAGCATGCGTTTTTCAGCCATTGAGGGTTTATCAGTTAAATTATGAATTGGAATACCCTCATCATTCACAGGAATTTCCATAAGGGCTGAAATTAAATGACGATTAACGTCAAATGGCCCTTCTCTAGTAGAAATTTGAAAAGTTAAATTATCCTGTGAAAATGCACTAATACATGTAAACATGGATTGGGCAATGGACCGGTATGCAGGCCCACCCCAATGCAAAAAGTTAACCCAACCTACAGCTTCAAGCATAGGAAGGATGTCAAAAGGAGCAATATGATTGACATCAATAGGATGTTCAACGATAACATTACGTGATCTAATGTCCCTAACATATGATGGATCATCATTAGGAACAAGAAGATGACGCTTAGAGATAGCGGTCGATCTGGAGGAAGAAGAAGGACCACGTGAAGTAGTTTTTCTACCTCTAGAAGCCATTTGCAACAAGGATTTCAAGAAAATAGGAAGTTGCAAAGGATTGAGAAGTGGGTTTGCTCAAAACAGATTTTTCAAAATCTAAACCCCAAATCTCAAAGATTTTTAAAATAGAAAGCTTTAAGAGAGAAAAGGAAACAATCTAGACACAAATATGCAAGAAAAACGGGATTTGGAACACTAACCTTGAAGGACTTGAAGGATGGGTTCGACGAGTCGAAGTTCAGCTCCAAGGAGAAGAAAGAAGAAATGAGGAAGAAAGTGAAAAAATCCCTAATTTGAAGTGAACCCGTGTTCCATGACTGGTCGTGGGTATCTACGACTGGTCGTAGTACGACTGGTCGTGTATACTCACGACTGGTCGAATAAACCCCAAAAATTTAAATTTCTTGCAATATAAATAAAAAAATGGAATTTAATCTAGCAAATATATACACTATAATACAAGAAGGCATAAATTATCAATTTAAAATACACATGTCAAGATCAAATTTCATCTTTTTGAACCTGCTTTTATCGAGAGGTTTTGTGAAAATGTCAGCTCGTTGATCTTCAGTAGGAATATATTCTAGAGATATAACTTTTTCTTCTACTAATTCCCTTATATAATGAAATCTAATGTCAATGTGCTTAGTACGAGAATGCTGAATAGGATTTTTTGAAATATTTATCGCACTGGAATTATCACAATGTAATAACATAGAATCCTGTTTAATTCCATAATCACTTAGCATTCGTTGCATCCAAACAAGCTGTGTACATGCATTACCATATACTCAGCTTCAGTTGTTGAAAGTGATATAGAATTTTGTTTCTTACTAAACCAGAAACTAGACAATTTCCAATGAAAAACAACCACCACCGGTTGATTTTCTATCATCTAGATTACCAGCCCAGTCCGAGTACCCAACTAATTGGACATTGGTTTCATGAGGATACCAAAGACCAAGATTTACTATTTGCGACATATCTAATAATTCGCTTGACAAGGAATCAAGTGAGATTCTTTTGGATCGATTGATATCTTGCGCAAATACCAACACTTAGAGAAATATCGGTCTACACTTAAATATAATAAACTACCAATCATACTCCGATAAAGTTTTGAGTCAACATTTTTACCATTAGATTCTTTTGATAGTTTCGGGTAGTACTCATAGGAGTATCGAAATTTTTGCCATTTTCAAATCCAAATCTCTTGATTAGGTTCAAGGCATACTTAGATTGAGAAATGAATATTCCTTCAGTTGTTGCTTTACTTGCAATCCAAGGAAATAAGTCAATTCCCCAACCATGCTCATTTCGAATTGTGATTTCATCAAATCTGCAAACTCAGTAGTCAAGTAAGATATGATCATTATGTTTCTTAACAAACAGAGTTTTATCAACAGATCCCATTTGAAAATCATGACTTAAAAGAAATTTTGTTAGTTTCTCATACCATGCCCTAGGTGCTTGTTTTAATCCATAAAGTGCCTTTTAAGCCGATATACATGATCAGTATTTTTGGAATCTTCAAATCCCATTGGCTATTCAACATAGACTTCTTCATGTAAATCGCCATTTAGAAAAGCACTTTTCACATCCATCGATAGATCTTTATCTTTTTAAAACATGCAATGGATATAAATATCTGATAGATTCAAGACGTGCTACTGGTGCAAAGGTTTCATCAAAATCAATCCCTTCAATTTGAGTATAACCTTGTACCACTAGTCTAGCCTTGTTTCTAATTATATTTCCACATTCGGACTTATTTTTGAAAATCCATTTTGTTCCAATGATGTGTTTATCTTTAGGTCTTGGTACGAGATACCAAACATCATTTCTTATGAATTGGTTGAGTTCATCTTGCATCGCAACAATCCGGTTCTTCAGCAGGAGCTTCTTTTACGTTAGATGGTTCAATTTGGGATGTAAAACATACATAATTACATATATCCTCAAGTTGTCTACGGTGCGAACACCGGTGAGAGGGTTTCCAAGAATTTGTGTGGTTGGATGATCTTTAATAGTTCTCAGTCTGATTTGATGAAGTATCAGGTTTATCAATGATTAGTACTTCATCATTATCTGAATTAGAAATTGGTGTGTTTAAGTGATCATCAATGACTACATTAATGGATTCTTGAATCACACCAGTCCTTTTGTTCAGGACCCTATAAGCTCGACTGTTTAAAGAATATCCTAGAAAAATCCCTTCATCACTCTTCGTATCGAACTTTCCCAAATTTTCACGATCACGTAAAATATAGCACTTGTTGCCAAAAACTCGAAAGTATTTAACAGTAGGCTTTCTATTGAACCACAATTCGTAAGCCGTTTTATTATTATCTTTGCTAGTGTATACTCGGTTAATAATATAGCAAGCTGTGTTGACTGCTTCAGCCCAAAGATTTTTAGAGAGCTTCATGCTATTCAACATGACGTTAGCCATTTCTTGAAGCACCCTATTCTTTCTTTCTATAATTCCATTTTGTTGTGGAGTTTTGGGAGCAGAGAATTCATGTAATATTCCTTAGTCGGTACAGAACTTCTCGAAATTGCTATTCTCAAATTCAGATCCATGATCACTACGAATTTTACTGATTTGAGAAGATTTTTCAGTTTGAATCCTTTTGAGAACTTTTCTTACTTCTTCAAGGGTTTCAGATTTATCCCTTAAGAAGACTACCCAAGTGAATCTGGTAAAGTCATCAACTATTACCAGGATATACTTTTTACCACCACGACTTTCCGTTCTGGTAGGTCCTATCAGATCCATGTGGAGAAGTTCGAGTGGTCTTGATGTGGTATTTGAATTCACCTTTTTGTGTGAGTTCTTTGTTTGTTTGCCTATCTGGCACTCACCACATATTTTATCTAATTTCTGAAGTTTGGGTAAACCTCTTACAAGTTCTCGTTTGCTCAATCGATATAAATTTCGATAATGTACATGTCCAAGACGTTTGTGCCATAAGTCAGTCTCGTCTGTATGGACCATGTAACATGTTTGATTAGATGAGCTGGATTTACTAATAATATAGCAATTTTCAGACGTTCTACGTCCAGTTAATATTACAGAACCCTTATTGTTTAGTATTTCATAACTTTGATTAGAAAACCGAACATTATGGTTATTATCACATATTTGTGATATACTAAGCAAGTTGTGCTTTAGGCCTTCAACGTATAAAACATTTTTAAACACAGGAAGATTAAAAAGTTGAACCGTACCTTGGCCTATAATCTTGCAGTTGCTACCATCACCAAATGTGACTGAACCATCAGTCATATCTTTCAGATCGGTGAATAAAGCTTTGTCACCTGTCATATGCCTGGAGCATCCACTATCTAGGTACCACTTTGAATGACTTGTTGCTTTGAAAGCAGTGTGAGCAGCCAAGCAGGTTACTTTAGGAACCCATTTCATAACTGTTTTGGGTTTAGGAACATAGTTGGTCTTCTTTTGTGTACATTTGTAGGAATGACCTATAGAGTTAGATTTTAAGAGCTCCTTGAGTAAATCAACTATCTTTTCAGCTAGTGAATTTCGTTTCTGATTAAAGTTGACATGGCTGTTTCTAGGTTTTTGAAAAGTTTTTGAATTTTTAGAAAAATCTTGATACGTACTTTTCCCTTTTGAGTTTGAGGACTCTCCTTTAACAAACATAGGAGGAGTATACATTTGTTTAGGAGATAAATTTTTATCATAGCCCAACCCAGATCGATCGCCACATTTTCTAGATCCGGATAAAAGTTTCTCTAACTTTGGATCACCTTGGGCATATTTCCATGTGTCCTTTAGACTCACAAGAGAAGATACTTCAGTTTTAAGATTCTCAATTTCAGATTTTAAATCAACAATTAGTGAGTTTTTGAATTCCAAATCGCATTTTGATTTTTCAAAACAATCTGAAATTTGTGATTTTTCTAAGACAAGTGATTCAAAACAATTTTTGAGTTTAGAAAACTTTTGTTTTGAATTTTAAGTTTGACAGCAATTTTACAACTTTCCTTATATAGGGCATTGTAAGCGTCTTGAAGATCATCTTCATTTTCACATTCTATATTATGATTTTCTTGACTTGTAGAGTCATTATCCGAAAATGTGAATTTGGCTAGAGTCATAAGAGCTTTAACCTCATTGCCCGACTCAGTTTCAGACTCTTGAAGAACCTTCAGAATCAGATGATTCATCCCATGTAGCCAACATACTCTTCTTCTTGGGTTTGTCCCTTTTAGGACATCTATTTGCTAAGTGCCCATATTCTAGACAGTTGTAACATTAACTATCTTTCAAAGATTTTGAGATTTGGGTCTAAACTTCTTTTTGTCATTTGATTTTTGAAAATTAACCCTTTTCTTGCTTTTGAAAATCTTGTAAAATTTTTAGCTAAAAGAGCCATATCATCTTCTTGAATCAGAATTTTCTTCTGAATTACATTTAAAAGATTTTAGTGCGATAGATTTTCCTTTAGGAGCTTTAAAGTTTAACTCATAGGTTTGTAGTGAACCAACTAGTTCTTCTACCCTCATATTATCCGTATCATGAAGTTCCTGGATCGCGGTTACTTTAGAATTGAACCGTTCAGGAAGTAAGCGTAGTATTTTTGCACACACTTTACTTTCTAGGATTTTATCGCCAAGACCCCACATTGAGTTTACAATGTCATTCAATCTAGTGTAAAAGTCCATAAACATTTCATTTTCCTCCATATGAATTTCTTCAAATCTGGTTGTGAGGAGTTGGACTTTAGATTTTTTGACAAATGTAGTACCCTCGTGTGTCATTTCTAATATATCCCAAGCTTGCTTTGCAGTATCACAGGAAATGATTCTTTTGAACTCATCCGGTGATAGTGCGCAAGTAATTGCATTTAGTGCTTTAGCATTTGCACTACTCTCACTTTTCTGAAGAGTGGTCCATTGGTAATATGGTGTGACTTTCATAGATTTTGAACCATCAACCCCAGTAACTTCCATGATAGGAGGATTCCATTCAGTCACTGTGGCTTGCCACACATTTTCATCCATTGATTTGAGGAAGATCCTCATTCTGGCTTTCCAATAGGCATAGTTGGAGCCATCAAAGGGTGGAGGCCTTGTGACTGAAAGGCTATCAAAATTTGACATCTTAAATAGCTTAAATCGTTAGCTCAGGAATTAAATCCAAGAATAAAAAAGAGCTATTAGGCTCTGATACCACTTGAAAAGGCCAAGTTATATGTCCTAGAGGGGGGGGTGAATAGGACAGTGCCAAATAAAACTTATAACAGCGGAATAATAAAGAATATGATAGCCAAAGTAAATCACAATGCAGTAAATTAAAATAACCTCAAAATTCAGATCTTGAGAGGTTGATACAAACGTTGTTCTAAGGACAACCTTACACCAAAAACAGAGTTTATGGTAGGACAACCTTATTTCTAGAAAGATCTTTGTATCAAGTCTCAAACCGAAGAGGAATACAAAAAATAAATACAAACTGAATTGAAATAACTTGAATAAAAAATGTATTGTTCTAGGGACAGCCATACACCATAAAAATGGCAGGGCAACCTTGCTGGAACAACTTTCAAATGAAATTGCAAATCAAGCGATAAAGGAATAGCAGAAAATAAATTCTAAACTATTACAACATTCCCACAATGCTTGAATTAAATAATTACAACATTCACCACCAAACATACATCCCACAAAAGAATAAAAAAATTAGAAGAATAAAACAATCAAACACAAGGGTTTATAGTGGTTCGCCTGTGTGTTCACCAACTGTTAAACAACAGCCACACAAAAAGCTACTCCACTCCTAATATCCTCACACAGGGGATATTAGCGTTCACTAAAAATAGGTTTTCCCAGGTTCACCCAAAACCCTTACAATTGTGTCTTTGTATGTGGGCTTACACAATTAAAAAAACCCCACTTCTGAGTTTTCCTGGCTTTCCTCAGATAACCAATATAACAAGATTTTTCTGGCAAATCTTAAAAGAAACCAAAATAATAGAAAGGAATTTACAATATGTAAAATACCTGAATATCTTCTTCGTTGTAGCAGCCAGGTAGAACCAAATCAAAGTAGATGATTGAATGTCCAAGTTCAATGTCCAGTACTCGATTACAATGGTTCTAATTCTAATAGATTTTAAATTAAACCAAATAGGGCTTGCCTTAATTGATTTTGATTCCAAAGAAAGGAAATAATTCCTCTTATCAAATCAGATTGGAATAGCAGAAACAAAATCAATTAAATAAAGCTAAGGAAAGAGAATATTAAATAAGCACACTTAGCTTAGATGGAGCATAGAATTATCTCTCAGAAGTTCGACGAAGATTGGCTTGAATGAATTAATTAAATCGATAATTTCTTCCGAGATTCGTGCACTATTTATAGGTGAGAAGATCGGGTCTTCGACTGTAGAGTGCTCTTCGACTAGTCGAAGCCATATGATATTTGAAAAATCCGGCGGGATATGCTTTGACCGTTCTACGACTGGTCGTAGGTCACCTACGACTGGTCGTAGGTTTCCTTCGACTGGTCGTAGGTCCAGAAAATCTTCGCTGGACTTCAAGTCGAAGATTGTACGACTGGTCGAAGATCAGTCGACACTGTTCCTACGACTGGTCGAACAGATTCCTGGACTAGTCGAAGGCTAACAAATTTTATCCGGAATTTGTAACAAACTCACGACTGGTCGAGGAATATCTTAGACTGGTCGAAGCAAGTCTAGGACTAGTCGAAGAAGACCTAGGACTAGTCAAAGAACAGACCAATCACATGTAAAATAAACATTCGGTTTATGTATCCGAAATGACCTACTTCTAAGGTCAACCTATGGTCAATCAAACCTTAACCTTGAAGTATGGACATTGAAACATTCGGAACTTGAGACCTTGAAGTATGAGCCTTGAAGTCTTAATGTAGATCAAACCTTGATGTAGCTCAATCTTGATGTAGCTCAATCTTGAAAGTGTACAAACTGCCTTGAACTCTTCTTGAAGTCTTGCAGCTTGAGTCTTGTCTTGTGAGCAGTTCTTTCATTCAAGATCTTGAGTTTTGTCTTGTGAGCAGTTCTTTCGTTCAAGATTGATCCTTATACTTGTGAGCTTTGCTTGTTCATGAATGTTGATCCTTGAGAGAGCTTCACTTAAGCAAGTTATATATAACATAACATTGATTTTGGCACCACAAATTTGACAACAGACAGGGATAAAAACTATAACACTTACAAGGAGTCCCGTAAATGTCTCAGCTCAACTGGTTTACGCTATGATCAAACATTCCTCATATCAAGTATACATATGATGCGTATGGGTATGAGTCATGGGATTATACTAAGCATGTTATAAAGTAATGAACTATCCTTATAACGCAGATGGGACTAAATGGCCTACACACAACAAGTACAGTCCTATCAATGGGCCCTAAGGAGAGTCATAATGCGGACATTTAACCAACATTATTCTTACAATGTGGACGTCAAACCAGCATTGTTCCCAAGGCATAGCTTGCCATAAACATCATTACCTAAACCATGTTGGGATCACACATTGCAATGGACCTTAGGTACATCCTATTGGGCCTTAAATACATTAAATGGGACATATCACATGGGCCTTATATTCATCAAGTGGGCCACATCAATGGGCCGCACCAATGGGCCTTTTGTACATTGCAATGGGCCATAACTCATGGGCCTTAGAAGGAATCAAAATGGCCCTAAACCCATGGGCCTTATGTGTATCAAATGGGTCACACCAATTGGGCCCTATGTATATCAAATGGGCCATATCCAAAATATAAATGGTGATGATGACTTCCACCATTAAAATTCCCAAGGCCCGCCATAGCATTTATTCCCTGTCCAATCTATTCGTAAGGTCACAAGGACTTGGATTTAGAGGGAAAGTAAATATCATACTTGTCCAACCTTGAAATCCAAAGGTTTTAATGGTGGACATTCAATCCAACACTGTTTCTATAGTGTGTTCCACATGACTCTAGATCTGTCTTATTCTTACGCTCATGCCAAAAAAAAAATGATCTTTCAAAATGGATAGACGGTTTGGATGCAACATATGCATCATGGTGGATCCCATATAGATGGAAGGCATGGGTGAAACAGGTGGACTTGAAAAGGCCAAGCTATATGTCCTAGAGGGGGTGAATAGGACAATGCCAAATAAAAACTTATAACAGCGGAATAATAAAGAAAATGATAGCCAAATTAAATAACAATGCAGGAAAGTAAAACAACCTCAAAATTCAGATCTTGAGAGGTTGATACAAACGTTATTCTAAGGACAACCTTACACCAAAAACAGAGTTTATGGTAGGACAACCTTATTTCTAGAAAGGTCTTTGTATCAAGTCTCAAATCGAAGAGGAATACAAAAATAAATATAAACTGAATTGAAATAACTTGTAATTAAAGATGTATTGTTCTAGGGACAGCCATACACCATAAAAATGGCAGGGCAACCTTGCTGGAACAACTTTCAAATGAAATTGAAAATCAAGCTTATAAAGGAATAGCAGAAAGTAAATTCTAAGCTATTACAACATTCTCACAAAGCTTGAAATAATTACAACATTCACCACCATACATACATCCCACAAAAAGAATAAAAAATTAGAAGAATAAAACAATCAACCACAACTCAAGGGATTATAGTGGTTCGCCTGTGTGTTCACCAACTGTTATACAACAGCCACACAAAAAGCTACTCCACTCCTAATATCCTCACACAGGGGATATTAGCGTTCACTAAAAATAGGTTTTCCCAGGTTCACCCAAAACCCTTACAATTGTGTCTTTGTCTGTGGGCTTACACAATTAAAAAAACCCCACTTCTGAGTTTTCCTGGCTTTCCTCAGATAACCAAAATAACAAGATTTTTCTGGCAAATCTTGAAAGAAACCAAAATAATAGAAAGGAATTTACAATATGTAAAATACCGAAAATCTCCGTTGTAGTAGCCGGGTAGAACCAAATCAAAGTAGATGATTGAATGTCCAAGTTCAATGTCCAGTACTCGATTATAATGGTTCTAATTCTAATAGATTTTAAATTAAACCAAATAGGGCTTGCCTTAATTGATTTTGATTCCAAAGAAAGGGAATAATAATTCCTCTTTATCAAATCAGATTGGAATATAAGAAACAAAATCAATTAAAATAAAGCTAAGGAAAGAGAATATTAAATAAGCACACTTAGCTTAGATGGAGCACGGAATTATCTCTCAGAAGTTCGACGAAGATTGGCTTGACTTAATTAATTAATTCAATTTCTTCTGAGATTCGTGCACTATTTATAGGTGAGAAGATCGGGTCTTCGACTGGTCTAGTGTGCTCTTCGACTAGTCGAAGCTCTAACAGATATTTGAAAAATCCGGCGGGATATGCTTTGATCGTTTCTACGCTGGGTCGTAGCTCTCCTACGATCGGTCGTAGTTCACCTACGATCGGTCGTAGGTTTCCTTCGATCGTTGTAGGTCCTGCAAAGGTTCGGTGGACTTCGAGTCGAAGATTGTACGACTGGTCGAAGATCAGTCGACACTGTTCCTACGATTGGTCGAATAGATTCCAGGACTTGTCGAAGGCTAACAGATTTTATCCGGAATTTGTAACAAACTTACGACTGATCGAGGATTTTCTTAGACTGGTCGAGGCAAGTCTAGGACAAGTCGAAGAAGGCCTAGGACTAGTCGAAGAACAGACCAATCACATGTAAAATAACATTCGGCTTATGTATCCGAAATGACCTACTTCTAAGGTCAACCTATGGTCAAACAAACCTCAATCATGAAGTATGGACATTGAAGCATTAGGAATAAGTGACCTTGAAGTATCAGTCTTGAAGTCTTGATGTAGTTGAACTCTTCATGTAACTCAATCTTGAAAGTGGCTTGAGTTTCAGCTTGAGTCTTGAGTTCAGCTTGACTTTCAGCTTGAGTCTTGAGTTCAGCTTGACTTTCAACTTGAGTCTTGAGTTCAGCTTGAGTTTCAGCTTGAGTCTTGTGAGCAGTTCTTTCATTCAAGATCTTGAGTCTTGTACTTGAGAGCTTTGCTTGTTGTGAGCTTAGCTTGTTAATGAATGTTGATCCTTGAGAAAGCTTCACTTATGCAAGTTATATATAACAGAGTATAATAGTGATTTTGGCACTACAAATTTGACAACAAAGAGGGATAGAAACTATAGCACTTACAATCTCCCCCTTTGTCAAATTAGTGACAAAACACATAACCATAATAAACAAAAGTAAAACAACTGGTTAACACCTGCAAATCAATATTCAATATTCAACATTCAACCAGTTTCAACATTCAACCATTATCATTCAACAAGATCAAACATATATTCCCCCTAACTCCCCCTGGGTAACATAACCACTGCTACTCCCCTCACAATCACATTAAGAACAAACCATTCTCCCCCTTTTTGTCACAATATGACAAAGGAGAACTAAAGAAAGGAAGTCATGAGAGAAACATGAGGAAGTAAGAGAATAAGAGGAACACAAGATAACATCACATATATCCAGCATTACATCAAGAACATAAATAGAATCCAAATCAAAATCAGCCAAGTGCTAAGTAAGAAAGTTATTACATACAAAAAGTCTCATAGAGACTAGTCAGAACTAGAACTTGAAGATGGAGCAGGAATAGAAGGATCAAGTTGGTGCATGCCTTTGTTCAAGCGCCTAAGATATTTGCGCATATACTTGAATTGCAAATCATGAGCAACAGACATGTTTTCCAACTTAACATTTATATCCTCAACTCTACCTTCTAATGCACTCAGACGTGCATCAACATCAGATGGTACAAAATCTGGATCATTAGCTGAGTCAGAATCCAGTTCCTCAAAAATGTCATCCATATTAATATCAACACCAGCTTCTTCAGGACCACCACCACCTTGTTCAGGAAGCAGATCCAACTTCATCTTATTAATATTTGTATTGTTGAAGATCAGATGATGGATAGGTGCTTCATCAACAGGCATATCGACTAACATATGAGTAGCCAATACAGTCATAAAGTATGCAAATGGAATGTCACTATGACCAGGATGGAGACGAAACTGAAGAATAAAATGACAGATTAAGGAAGGCAAACAAATCTGAGTACCATTTGAGATAGCATGGATAACACGAACCATAAATGAAGTCAGGTCAGATTTATTACCCGAACGAGGATACTACGACCGGTCGGAGTACGACTGGTCGTGTATACTCATGACTGGTCGTATAAACCCCAAAAATTCAATTTGCTTGCAATTTTTACAAAAATTGAAATACAATCTAGCAAATATATACAATATTATACAAGAAGGCATAAATTATCAATTTAAAATGCACATGCCAAGATCAAATTTTATCTTTTTGAACCTGCTTTTATCGAGAGATTTTGTGAAAATGTCAGCTCGTTGATCTTCAATAGGAATATATTCTAGAGATATAACTTTTCTTCTACTAATTCCCTTATATAATGAAATCTAATGTCAATATGCTTAGTACGAGAATGCTTGCTGAATAGGATTTTTGAAATATTTATCGACCGGAATTATCACAATGTAATAACATAGAATCTGTTTAATTCCATAATCACCTAGCATTCTTTGCATCCAAACAAGTTGTGTACATGCATTACCAGCTGCAATATTCAGCTTCAGTTGTTGAAAGTGAAATAGAATTTTGTTTCTTACTAAACCAGAAACTAGACAATTTCCAATGAAAAAACAACCACCACTGGTTGATTTTCTATCATCTAGATTACCACCCCAGTCAGCATCCGAGTACCCAGCTAATTGGACACTAGTCTCATGAGGATACCAGAGACCAAGATTTACAATACTTGCGACATATCTAATAATTCGCTTGACAACAATCAAGTGAGATTCTTTTGGATCAGATTGATATCTTGCGCAAATACCAACACTTAGAGAAATATCGGGTCTACTAGCTTAAATATAACAAACTACCAATCATACTCCGATAAAGTTTTGAGTCAACATTTTTACCATTAGATTCTTTTGATAGTTTCATGGTAGTACTCATAGGAGTATCAAAATTTTTGCCATTTTCAAATCCAAATCTCTTAATTAGGTTCAAGGCATACTTAGATTGAGAAATGAATATTCCTTCGTTGTTGCTTTACTTGCAATCCAAGGAAATAAGTCAATTCCCCAACCATGCTCATTTCGAACTGTTATTTCATCAAATCTGCAAACTCATTATTCAAGTCAATACAAGTTGTTCCATAAATGATATCATAAAAATAAATCTGTAAAATTAAGATATGATCAATATGTTTATTAATAAACAGAGTTTTATCAATAGATCCCATTTGAAATTTATGAGTTAAAAGTAATTTTTTTATTTTCTCATACCATGCGATATGTGATTGTTTTAATCCATATAGTGACTTTTAAGCCGATATACATGATCAGTATTTTTGGAATCTTCAAATCCCATTGGCTTTTCAACATAGACTTCTTCATGTAAATCGCCATTTAGAAAAGCACTTTTCACATCCATCCGATAGATCTTTATCTTTCTAAAACATGCAATGGATATAAATAGTCTGATAGATTCAAGACGTGCTACCGGTGCAAAGGTTTCATCGAAATCAATCCCTTCAATTTGAGTATAACCTTGTACCACCAGTCTAGCCTTGTTTCTAATTATATTTCCACATTCATCGACTTATTTTTGAAAATCCATTTTGTTCCAATGATGTGTTTATCTTTAGGTCTTGGTACGAGATACCAAACATCATTTCTTATGAATTGGTTGAGTTCATCTTGCATCGCAACAATCCAGATTTCACGAGCTTCTTTTACGTTAGATGGTTCAATTTGGGATGTAAAACATACATAATTACATATATCCTCAAGTTGTCTATGGGTGCGAACACCGGTGAGAGGGTTTCCAAGAATTTGTGTGGTTGGATGATCTTTAACATTCCTCAACTCAGAATCAATCTGATTTGATGAAGTATCGGGTTTATCAATGATTAGTACTTCATCATTATCTGAATTAGAGATTGGTGTGTTTAAGTGATCATCAATGACAACATTAATGGATTCTTGAATCACACCGGTCCTTTTGTTCAGAACTCTATAAGCTCGACTGTTTAAAGAGTATCCTAGAAAAATACCTTCATCACTCTTCGTATCGAACTTTCCCAAATTTTCACGATCACATAAAATATAGCACTTACTGCCCAAAACTCGAAAGTATTTAACAATAGGCTTTTATTGAACCACAATTCGTAAGCCGTTTTATTATTATCTTTCTAGTGTAGACTCGGTTAATAATATAGCAAGTGGTATTGGCTTTGACCCAAAGATTTTTAGAGAGCTTCATGCTATTCAACATGACATTAGCCATTTCTTGAAGCACCTTATTCTTTCTTTCTACAATTCCATTTTGTTGTGGAGTTTTGGGAGTAGAGAATTCATGTAATATTCCTTGGTTGGAACAGAACTTCTTAAAATTGCTATTCTCAAATTCAGATCCATGATCACTACGAATTTTACTGATTTGAGAAGATTTTTCAGTTTGAATCCTTTTGAGAACTTTTCTTACTTCTTCAAGGGTTTCAGATTTATCCCTTAAGAAGACTACCCAAGTGAATCTGGTAAAGTCATCAACTATTACCAAGATATACTTTTTACCACCACGACTTTCCGTTCTGGTAGGTCCTATCAGGTCCATGTGGAGAAGTTCGAGTGGTCTTGATGTGGTATTTGAATTCACCTTTTTGTGTGAGTTCTTTGTTTGTTTGCCTATCTGGCACTCACCACATATTTTATCTAATTTTTGAAGTTTGGGTAAACCTCTTACAAGTTCTCGTTTGCTCAATCGATATAAATTTCGATAATGTACATGTCCAAGACGTTTGTGCCATAAGTCGGTCTCGTCTGTATGGACCATGTAACATGTTTGATTAGATGAGCTGGATTCACTAATAATATAGCAATTTTCAGACGTTCTACGTCCAGTTAATATTACAGAACCCTTATTGTTTAGTATTTCACAGCTTTGATTAGAAAACCGAACATTATGGTTATTATCACATATTTGTGATATACTAAGCAAGTTATGTTTTAAACCTTCAACGTATAAAACATTTTTAAACACCGGAAGATTAAAAAGTTGAACCGTACCTTGGCCTATAATCTTGCGATTGCTACCATCACCAAATGTGACTGAACCATCAGTCATATCTTTCAGATCGGTGAATAAAGCTTTGTCACCTGTCATATGCCTGGAGCATCCACTGTCTAGGTACCACTTTGAATGACTTGTTGCTTTGAAAGCAGTGTGAGCAACCAAGCAGGTAACTTTAGGAACCCATTTCATAACTGTTTTGGGTTTAGGAACATAGTTGGTCTTCTTTTGTGTATACTTGTAGGAATGACCTATAGAGTTAGATTTTAATAGCTCCTTGAGTAAATCTACTATCTTTTCAGCTAGTGGATTTCGATTCTGATTAAAGTTACATGGCGGTTTCTAGGTTTTTGAAAAGTTTTTGAATTTTTAGAAAAATCTTGATAAGTACTTTTCCCTTTTGAGTTTGAGGACTCTCCTTTAACAATCATAGGAGGAGTATACTTTTGTTTAGGAGGTAGATTTTTATCATAGCCCAACTCGGATCGATCGCCACATTTTCTTGATCCGGATAAAAGTTTTTCTAACTTTGGATCACCTTGGGCATATTTCCATGTGTCCTTTAAACTCGGAAGAGAAGATACTTCAATTTTAAGATTCTCAATTTCAGATTTTAAATCAACAATTAGTGAGTTTTTGAATTCCAAATCGCATTTTGATTTTTCAAAACTATCTGAAATTTGTGATTTTTCTAAGACGAGTGAATCAAAATAATTTTTGAGTTTAGAAAACTTTTCTTTTGAATTTTAAGTTTGACAGGAATTTTACAACTTTCCTTATATAGGGCATTGTAAGCGTCTTGAAGATCATCTTCATTTTCACATTCACTATTCAAATTTTCTTCACTTGTAGAGTCATTATCTCTGAAAATGTGAATTTGGCTAGAGTCATAAGAGCTTTAATCTCATTGCCAGACTCAGTTTCAGAATCTTTTGAGAAGAACCTTCAGAATCCGATGATTCATCCCATGTAGCCAACATACCCTTCTTATTGGGTTTGTCCCATTTAGGACATCTATTTGCTAAGTGCCCATATTCTAGACAGTTGTAACATTGACTATCTTTCTAAGATTTTCTATATTTGGGTCTGAACTTCTTTTTATCATTTGATTTTTGAAAATCAACTCTTTTCCTGCTTTTGACAATTGTGTAAAATTTTTAGCTAAAAGAGCCATATCATCTTCTGAATCAATTTTCTTTTGAATTACATTTAGAAGATTTTAGCGCGATAGATTTACCTTTAGGAGCTTTAAAGTTTAACTCGTAGGTTTGTAGAGAACCAACTAGTTCTTCAACCCTCATATTATCCATATCACGAAGTTCTTGGATTGCGGTTACTTTAGAATTGAACCGTTCAGGAAGTGAGCGTAGTATTTTTGCACACACTTTACTTTCTCTGGGATTTTATCGCCAAGACCCCACATTGAGTTTACAATGTCATTCAATCTAGTGTAGAAAGTCCATAAACATTTCATTTTCCTCCATATGAATTTCTTCAAATCTGGTTGTGAGGAGTTGGACTTTAGATTTTTGACAATTGTAGTACCCTCGTGTGTCATTTCTAATACATCCCAAGCTTGCTTTGCGTATCACAAGAAATGATTCTTTTGAACTCATCCGGTGATAGTGCGCAAGTAATTGCATTTAGTGCTTTAGCATTTGCACTACTCTCACTTTTCTCGAAGGGTGGTCCATTGGTAATATGGTGTGGTTTTCATAGATTTTGAACCATCAACCCCAAGAACTTCCATGATAGGAGGATTCCATTCACCACCGTGGCTTGCCACACATTTTCATCCATTGATTTGAGGAAGATCCTCATTCGGCTTTCCAATAAGCATAGTTGGAGCCATCAAAGGGTGGAGGCCTAGTGATCGAAAGGCTATCAAAATTTGACATCTTAAATAGCTTAAATCGTTAGCTCAGAATTAAATCCAAAAATTAAAAAGGAGCTATTAGGCTTTGATACCACTTGAAAAGGCCAAGCTATATGTCCTAGAGGGGGTGAATAGGACAATGCCAAATAAAAACTTATAACAATGGAATAATAAAGAAAATGATAGCCAAATTAAATAACAATGCAGAAAGTAAAACAACCTCAAAATTCAGATCTTGAGAGGTTGATACAAACGTTATTCTAAGGACAACCTTACACCAAAACACGAGTTTATGGTAGGACAACCTTATTTCTAGAAAGGTCTTTGTATCAAGTCTCAAATCGAAGAGGAATACAAAAATAAATATAAACCGAATTGAAATGACTTGTAATTAAAAATGTATTGTTCTAGGGATAGCCATACACCATAAAAATGGCAGGCAACCTTGCTGAAACAACTTTCAAATGAAATTGAAAATCAAGCTTATAAAGGAATAGCAGAAAGTAAATTCTAAGCTATTACAACATTCTCACAAAGCTTGAAATAATTACAACATTCACCACCATACATACATCCCACAAAAGAATAAAAAATTAGAAGAATAAAACAATCAACCACAACTCAAGGGATTATAGTGGTTCGCCTGTGTTCACCAACTGTTAAACAACAGCCACACAAAAAGCTACTCCACTCCTAATATCCTCACACAGGGATATTAGCGTTCACTAAAAATAGGTTTTCCTATGTTCACCCAAAACCCTTACAATTGTGTCTTTGTATGTGGGCTTACACAATTAAAAAAACCCCACTTCGGAGTTTTCCTGGCTCTCCTCAGATAACCAAAATAACAAGATTTTTCCGGCAAATCTTGAAAGAAACCAAAATAATAGAAAGGAATTTACAATATGTAAAATACCTGAATATCTCCTTCGTTGTAGCAGCCCGGTAGAACCAAATCAGAGTAGATGATTGAATGTCCAAGTTCAATGTCCAGACTCGATTACAATGGTTCTAATTCTAATAGATTTTAAATTAAACCAAATAGGGCTTGCCTTAATTGATTTTGATTCCAAAGAAAGGGAATAATAATTCCTCTTTATCAAATCGATTGGAATATAAGAAACAAAATCAATTAAAATAAAGCTAAGGAAAGATAATATTAAATAAGCACACTTAGCTTAGATGGAGCATAGAATTATCTCTCGAAGTTCGACGAAGATTGGCTTGAATACTTTTTTTAATCGATGATTTCTTTGAGATTCGTGCACTATTTATAGGTGAGAAGATCGGGTCTTCGATTGGTCTAGTGTGCTCTTCGACTAGTCGAAGCTCTAATGATATTTGAAAAATCCGGCGGGATATGCTTTGACTGTTCTACGACTGGTCGTAGCTCTCCTACGATTGGTAGATCACCTACGACCGGTCGTAGGTTTCCTTCGACCGGTCGTAGGTCCTGAAAAGCTCGTTGGACTTCGAGTCGTAGATTGTATGACGGTCGAAGATCGCCGACACTGCTCTACGATCGGTCGAATGCATTCGGGACTAGTCGAAGGCTAATGATTTTATCCGGAATTTGTAACAAACTTACGACGGTCGAGGAATTTCTTAGATCGGTCGAAGCAAGTCTAGGACTAGTCGAAGAAGGCTTAGGACTAGTCAAGAACAGACCAATCACATGTAAATAACATTCGGCTTATGTATCCGAAATGACCTACTTCTAAGGTCAACCTATGGTCAAACAAACCTCAATCATGAAGTATGGACATTGAAGCATTAGGAACAAGTGACCTTGAAGTATCGAGTCTTGAAGTCTTGATGTAGTTGAACTCTTCATGTAACTCAATCTTGAAAGTGGCTTGAGTTTCGGCTTGAGTCTTGAGTTCAGCTTGAATTTCAACTTGAACTTGAGTTCAGCTTGAGTTTCAGCTTGAGTCTTGTGAGCAGTTCTTTCATTCAAGATCTTGAGTCTTGTACTTGAGAGCTTTGCTTGTTGTGAGCTTAGCTTGTTAATGAATATTGATCCTTGAGAAAGCTTCACTTATGCAAGTTATATATAAGAGTATAATAGTGATTTTGGCACTACAAATTTGACAACAAAGAGGGATAGAAACTATAGCACTTACAGGATCCACATTGATCTAGTAGCCCAGCCAAATGGCTAGACGGCATGGGTAAAAAACACATACATCATAGTGGTCCCACCCTCCAACAAGGTGGACGGTGTGGGTAAAATACATACACCATAGTGGGTCCCACGTGGGGCCCACCATAATGTTTATATGTCATCCAATCTGTTGATAAGGTCACTCTGACCTGAATGGAAGGAAAACAAATTTCATATTGAATCCAAAATTTCTGTGACCCAGAAAGGGTTTCAATGGCAGACATTTAATCACCACTGTTTCCTATGATGTGGGCCACCTGAGCTTTGGATATGGCTGATTTTTGGAGGGGGCCCATGGCTGGAAGTGGCCCACCATATGAACGGGTTGGATGACAAATATACATCATGGTGGGGCCCATAGCTGGAGCCATGGGTCCCTGCCTACCGTCCACCCGCCCACTTGGCGTAAGCGCTGTCTGCACGCCTTTGGCAGCAGTAGCGTCAACTGCCTTTTTTAGAAAAAAAAAACTTGTTTTTCTAAGGTTTTTCATGCGTGGGGCCCGCATCGAAAGAATCCGCCCCACCCAATGAATTCTACAGTCCATAACAAGCCCATCAACCCCAATATTGGGCATCTTTCGGCATGTAGAAAAATTAAAGTGAATTTAAATGGTGAAAATCACTGCTTGCTAAGGTATGGCCCACCAGTTAGTCAAATCAGCTTCATTTTTCGGCTCAATGCCTAAAATGAGGTGGGGAAGAGGATGGACGGCTTGGATTGAATCCATACATCAATGTGGGGCCTACACAAGTGGCTCACCCCAATGCCTTGAACTAAGGCTAATATTTATGTTTTCCATGCACGTCTAGCGGCGTCCAAGGATGCTGGACGATTGTCTGCTCAGGTGGGCCACTAAATGATGATTGGTGTGGATATAACACTTATAAAGTGGGCCCCACCTATAGATGACTTGGATAAAATACATGCCTTATGGTGGGGTCCATCTAGGTGGGCCACATGAACATATCATCACATAAAAAGAAAGAGAGAGAGAGAGAGAGATCGAGGGACACGTGTGATGGAGGGACCCCGACACTATGGGCCCTCCTTAGCAATCAATCATACATCAAGTAGGTCCTAATACATGTGGGCCCATTAAATAAAAATCCAACGGTGGAGATTCCTTCTCCACTAAAATAGACGGTCTAGATGACCCCTATTCAAGCTAAGAAGGTATACATCATGATGGGGTCTATGGAGAATGGCCCCATCATGAAATTATAATTAAAATCAAGGTGGGCCATCGGCCACATCTAGGGTCTAAAGTGAGATCCATACCATCAATCAGTATGCCTCACTTGGCCATCATCAAAACATGAAAAAAATCTGGCCTAATAAGCACCCACCGTCGATCTTCTTGGGCCGTTGGAATGCTGGTCTCCTTGAGCTTCACTTTGATGGAGAGGATGAGAAATGAAGGGCTAGGATGATGGATTTTGGGATGGAAAGTGGGCCACACAACTCATTTTTCTCTCATGGAAGAGCTTGGACGTGTGATGCTCTTACTGGCTTGGGAGTTGTGTTGAGAAATGAGAGAGAGAGAAAGGGTTGTAAGAGAAGTGAGGGATGGGTGTGATGGGTGAAAGGGTGAGTGATGTGTGGTGTGTACTTGACATGTATGGTTGTGTAAGAGAGTGGTGAGAAAGAGTTGACTTAGTAGTTGCTTGGGGATGGGGTGAAAGGTGATGTGTACTTGACATGAAGTGATTGATTGATTGATGGGACAAGATGTAGAGATTCTCTTGAGATTGTAAACGCATGGCATTTACTTCGAAATAAATGCTGGCCCAATCTCCCTGCCAGGGTATCAGATCGGTGCGAGAGACGCGGCACCGGAACCGCGGTGATGGTGCAGTCACAATGGTACAAATCTCGAAATAAGCTGACTCAATTCTACAGGATACGGCTTAGAGTCACGCACAAACGTTGATTATACGTCACAGGTTGCTGGAATTCGACGGGAAGGATCGTGGCAGTTGACAGAACAGTACGGACTAGGATACAGCTCTTTCATGGATAGTCAGACGATAAACTCCTGATCTCAGGTTAGTCGCGCGCCCTAACCAAAATCCTGACCATTACGAAGGTACATACAAATAATAGTTTCGCACCACCAGCCCGAGTGGATAGTGAATGAATGAATGAGTATGCAACTCCTACTCAATAAGTCCACATATCAGTACTGTACATCTTTGAAATCATCACTGAGGTCTAGTACACTCTAAACTGGCTACCACCCTTATAGGCCGTGTAGCCTAGCGAGTGGAAAAGACCTCACTATCCACCTACTAGTAATATACCAATGCCTACCCGGCTTGTCAATAGCAGACCTATTTTAGAGCTGGTCAAACTCAGCCTAGCTATGCCTATTCCCTCAGGCGGGTAAGGCCACACCCCTTCCCAACTAACCACGACACAGTGGGAGACGCAATCTCTTGGTATTCGACACTCGGGCGCTCATGTATCCACACGGTACGTAGTATTGCAGGCTACGGGGTCCACCGCAAGGGACTTCTATCCAAACCAGTCCATACCTAATAACAAATTTCTGGTGTCCCATCTGGCCATCCACGATATGCTTATGGAGGCTACGGCCCTGATGTCGCTAGGGCGTATAGTAATCACAACACATAATGCAAGGTGCATGACTCATACAATCCAGTCATGCATCAATCCTGCACATACCATAGGCTCATGTGAGATAACCTCTGCCTATCTGGGAGTCTCATAACAACCTGCCCAATGTCATATGCAATAGTCAACCACATCTCATAACAAAAATGCAGATGATGCGTATGGGCATGTATTATGATGTTATGCTGTCACATACTTATAATCGGTATCAGTAACCGACATCAATAATCGACCTCGACACCGTGGACATTTAACCAACATTGCCCCCAAGGAATAGCCCACAAAGAGTCTAACATATAGTAGACCCATGGCATCACAAGAGGGCCAAAAATAAAACACCATGGGTCTCACTCAAGAGCTTAATACGCATCACGATGGGCCTTTCACATGGGCCTAGTATACATCACAATGGGCTCCATAGCCTGGCCCTCAAATGCACCGTAATGGGCCTCATATAATCATAATGGGCCCCGTCACATGGGCTGCATCACATGGGCCTATATATATCGGATGGACCACGTCCCATGGGCCTCGAATACATCACAATGGGCCACAACCCATGGCCCCTAAGCACATCACAATGAGCCTCTCACACGATTCCATTATGCATCACATCAAGGTGGGCCTCAATGGATGACCATAAATACGTCACATTGGGCCTCATATACATCAAGTGGGCGGCATCACATGGGCCACATATACATCACAATAGGCCTCTAACACGGGCCTAATATACATCACAAAGGGCCACATCCCATGAGCCTTATATACATTATATTAGGCCTCGACAATCGAAATCGACCTCGATGATCGGCCTCAACAACTGGAATCGGCCTCGATAATCGGAATCGACCTCGACAAACGAAATCAGCCTTATCAAATGGAATCAGCCTCAATAATGGAATTGACCTTGACAAATGGAATCAGCCTCAACCAAACGGAATCGGCCTCATCAAACGGAATCAACCTCAACAATAGAATTGGCCTCGACAAACTGAATCAGCCTCATCAAACAGAATCGGCCTCATCAATGGAATCGGCCTCGATAATCGGAATCAGCCTCGACAAATGGAATTGGCCTCATTAAACGGAATCGACCTCAATAATGGAATCGACCTTGACAAATGGAATCGGCCACAATAAAAGGAATCGGCTTCGACAATCTAACTCGGCCTCTATAATCAGAATCAGAATCGGCCTCGACAATCTGACTCGACCACGACGATCGGAATAAGAATTAGCCTTGTTAATTGGCACTAATGATCGATAATCGGCATCGACAATCGGCATCGATAATCGGCACTGATAATTAGCATGTAAACAAGGCAGGGTCTATAGAGGAACAACCGATCAACCATAATATGATGATTGGCCCTCGTCTGGGGTTATATTAAATTCGATAGCATGAAACTATCTGTTTATGGTGAATGGGTCCCACTTATCTGAGTTAACCCACAAGAGAATTATAAGAATGGGCCTAACAAGGCCTAAGGGAAGGTCACAATGTGGGCATCCAACTATCATTGCCCATTAATGTGGACATTTAACCAACATTGCTCCCAAAGAGTGACCTACATAGGGCCAAATATTTAGTGGGCCCATGGCCTCACATATAATCATGATGGGCCTCATTTACGTCACATCAGCCTTGTCATATGGGCCAACATACATCATATCGGGCCTCGAATACACAATAGGTGGGCCTTGCACCTGGGCATCAAATATATCATATGAACCTCATCGCACAGGCCTCAATACTAGGCCTCATATATCAAGTGGGCCTCATTACATGGGCCGATCAAATGGGCTGAATCAAATGGGCCAATCAAATGAGCTGAATCAAATAGGCCGATCCAATTGGTCGAATCAAATGGGCCGAATCAAATGGATCGAATCAATGGGCCGAATCAAATGGGCCAAATCAATTGGGCCGATTCAAATGGGCCGAATCCAACACAGCATTCATCTATTGCTAGAGATCATTTTAGAGCATTATTACAAAAAAAGAATCATATCTAAAGGATCATCTGGACCATACCACAAATGATAGTGGTGATAATGATTTCCACAGTTAAATTTTTAGTGGACCCACCATAGTATTTATTTTTCATCCATACTGTTCATAAGGTAACAAGGACCTGAACAGGGAAGGAAAACAATTATTATATTGAATCAAAACTTCTGTAACCCAAAGGGGGTTTCAAGGGTGGGCGCTCAACACCACTATTTTCTGTAGGGTAGTCCACTTGATATTCTGCCTTATTTTTTATTATTTTTATTTTATTTTTTAATCTCAAGTCACGAGACGAGGTGGCCCAAATAGGTGGACAGTTTGATGGATCACATCCATCAAAGTGGGACTATGAAACTGGTTAGATGGATGGATGGCTAGATGGGAAAAACACCCATCGGTGTGGGGCCGCTGGGATGCCAGGTGGATGGACGGCGTGGTATATATATGCATCATGATGGTTCCCATAGTAGATGGGCCCCACTTCAGTTGGCGTACGCACAGCAGCTCCTTAAATGTGTAAGGTGCAACATCAGCTGCTGCTGGCGGTTTAGGTGGGTCCCACGTAGGGCCCAGCACTTGATATCCCATCCTAATTATATATATATAGATATATATAATATAATATAATATAATATAATGTAATATAATATAATATATTATATTATATTATATTATGATATGACATACAAGAGTTTTTTTTTTGAAAAAAGGCCACCGTCGTGAGACCCTTGGATGCCCTTGATGGTGTTGATCTAACGCACCAAATCAAGGTAGGTCCACATGTGTGGCCCACCTCAACGTACTAGCCTTGTATAGATTACATTATATATATATATATATATATTATTTAAATATTAACTTCTCTTCTTTTTAGAGAGAGAGGGAGAGAGATCGGTGTAGTGGAGGGAACCCCGTCACTATGGGCCCCTCATATGATTATATCACATTAATCAAATTGGGTCCCATCACAAGTGGGCTATTGAATTAAAAATCAACAGTGGATCACCCACCTATCGACCTTCTTCTTTAGCTCCTTGGACTCCTATGCTCCTTGCCTTCAACTTTGATGGAGGTTGATGGAGATTGGAAGGTTAAGATGAGAGATGAGAGAGTGGGAAAGTGGGCCACACTTGTTTATGAGAAAACTTGGGGAGCTTGGACATTGGAAACTCTCATGGGATTTGAAAAATTACTTAGAGAATGAGAGAGAAAGAGAGGTGATGGATTGATATGGGATGGGTGTTGTAAGGAATGGGATGGAGAGGTATGGTTTTGTTGGAAATTTTGGTAAAAGAGGGATAGGTAGGGAGAGAGAGTTGACTTATGGAAAAGAAGGAATGGATGCTTGTACTTGGGATAGGGCGAGGTGGCATTAAGGTATGCGGGATGTACTTAACTTGATGGATGTGGCATGTTGTAGAGATTTTGTTGAAATTCGCAACGCGTGGCATTTCTTCAGAATGAACGCAGGCCCACATCTCCTAGCACAGGTATCGGATCGGTGCACGAGTCGAGGCGACGACGCGGTCGCAAGAGTACAACTTTCGAGTTGAGTTGACTCTAATATGCAGGACTCGACTTAGGATTACACGCAAACATCGGATACGGGTCGAGGGTTGTGGAATTCGACCAGAAGGACCGCGGAAGCCTACGGAACGGTACAGACTAGGATACGGGTCTCACAATCTAGGTTTGTCACTCCTACTCAAGCACATATGATAGGCAAGTTATGTGGTCATCACTCCCAATGGAAAGCAGTGGATAGACAAATTCATAACTTTATACTCGCGACCACTAGGGGTGGCTAATCACCTCGTCGTAGGCCGGCACCTCAAGCATGGTGTCCCATACTACCATGCTCGATTCACGAGTCTGAGTTTGCTCATTGGTCACTACGGGGTGGCTGATCACCTCAGCGTAGGCTGGCAGCTCAAGCACAGTGTCCCATACCACCATGCCTGACTCATGAGTCTTAGCGGATCGTGGTGGCATGGTTAAAATAGGTCTTTACATCGTTTAGGGGTACCTTAAATTCAAGCAGTGGTGTCCATACATGGTGAACATATAATGGGCTAATCAGTTTATTAGACAAGTTCGATTTGTACGAGCACACGCTGACTTAATCAACATGAAGTGCATAAGTACACCTCGTGGCCTAACCACTATCAGTAATCGTCGTGCGACCCGGATTCGTCGAAGATATCCAATGTGGCGAGACAAATTCGGTCACCTGAACAGAGACCGTTACCGATTGCTTGGGCTAGGATGTAACCCCAATCTTACTCAGATGCGGTAAGTAAAAACATGTGATAATCAAATCAGCATTCAACAAACAATCCAAATAAATTTCTCATTTGAGCATTTCATCAAACACCTTACACATAATAGCAAACACTTACACTTTATCCAAATTGGCATAGCGGTAAATATGATTACATGAAAGAAACCATACATATGAATAAGGTAACTAAGAATCCTATCTTAATACTCTTATTAAATATAAATTATCATCAATTTCTCATTCAGGCAATTTATCAAACACTTAGACTATACTTCACCTAATATATAGGCAAGGTTAGTTACAACACTTATTTTAGTAAATCCTTTTATAGAGAGGTTAACATGCATATGGTAACAACGAATCCTAGATTAGCAGTCATGGCAAACACTAATCATAATTACAAGTTCATTCATGCATTTCAACAAACACATGTAATACATCTTTTGTTCAATATAGTTCATACACATAAAGTCTATTGAAATCGACATGTATAAGATAATATGGTAGCAATCAAGTCAGACATAGACCATTACCTGACATTGAAAGCATTGAAAACCATAACCTAAACATTTATAGTCCGCACCTTTCATCGGAATATTTGATTCGGACGCGGTTCAAATTCTACGTTCCCAAAAGCGGAACGTCGGGCACCTAAACAATGAAATAGGTTAGCTAGTTCATCGATTATGCTATTTGGATTTCTAAATCGAGATTAGGGTTAGGTTTTCTTATCCAAATCGTAGCTGAAACGGATTATGTAATGAAAAAGGAGAGGTGATTCAGTACGTGGAGTAACGAGAAAGAATCACTGCAACGATCTCCTAAACTCTCTCTTCTCTCCTCACTCTTTTCTCTTGTTTTCTCTCTTCTTTCTCCTAGGGTTAGAGAAATTCGTATGGAATAGAAATGGGGTGGTTTAAGGGCTTTATATAGGCCCAGAACTGATGTAAATGGCACCAGGGCCCTGGTATACTTAGGTTATATCCAAAGGGCGACTATTTTAGGCAAACAAGGCTTATAGGGAGGTTCATTACTCGCATACGTCATAGTGTAAGGTTCCTAACAATGGATTTATGCCAGGATGTGGTTTCGGCCCGATTGGATAGGTCGATCGACTATGGAGGACCCGTGTCAGATCAATGGCCATGCTTACTCGATTGGGGCCACAAGTATACAGATTCGTGAAGCGAAATTTCCCTTTTCCATGGGTGAAATTTGGTTAGAAACTGACAGTCTGAAATCTTCAATTTCATGCGTAAGCGAATGGCCCAATTTACTTAAGTTCCATTACATTTTCTAAAGATATTTGCGTTTCTCACACACTTCACTCAGGGCTTAAGTGGTGCATTTATTGACACTATCTAGGCTTGATTCACACAACAGTTGTCAAGCCTAGTAGGATGGATATAACCCTATAGTTTCGCGGTCATCGAACTTTCGACATGCAGTCCAGGTCCGATACGGAGTTTCAATGTACTCCCGAGAGCGACAGGCTCACGGGATTTCTCCTAGGTTTTTAAGTAGTGTTGAGTTAGCGATATTGATGGTTTTGGGTCTTGCCATTTGTGTAAATAGTGGTTTAAGCTAAATTCACCAATTAATTTAGTTTAGTACTTAATTAATTTTTGCATAAATTTCTCCAGAATACAGTCCTTAGGGATTTCTGCCTGAGGTGGTACTTGGGTCTTTGTACGTATTTTTCCGAGATGTTACAGGTGGAGCAACCATCTATGAGGAGAAATCGATCGAGAGATTCTGGATTACCGACAAGATATGGGGATGACTCAAATATTGCATTCGCCATCATTACGGATGAGGGGGATCCATCTACCTTCCACCGCTGAATCATCCAGATGCTAAGAAGTGGATGACAGTGATGCATGATGAGATGAAATCTTTGTATAAGAATAAAACATGGGAGTTGGTGGAGCTTCCGGTTTGGCATAAAGCGATTGGGTCCAGGTGAATTTATATGAGAAAACAAGATAGGTATAAGGCAATATTGGTTATGAAAGGGTTAGAAAGAAGGCATCAACTTCACTATGATATTTACGCCGGTTGTCAAGCAGATATCTATGAGGTTTGTGTTGGTGTTGGTTGCCCAATACAACCTTGAACTAGAACAAATGGATGTGAAGATTGCTTTCTACATGGTGAGTTGGAAGAGTGGATTTATATGAGCAACCAGAAGGGTTCAAAGAGAAGGGTCAGAGAATAAGGTTTGTATATTAAAAAAGTTATTGTACGACCTAAAACAATCGCATAGATAGTGGTACAAGAAGTTTGATACTTTCATAGAGAAACAACAGTTTATTAGGAGGGAATATGATCATTGTTTCGACTTCAAGACACTACCCGATGGAGGATTCATTCTACTGGTATTGTATGTTGATGATATGTTTATCGCCAATTAAAGCATATCTAAAATCAACATATTGAAGACTCAACTATCAGGGACATTTGAACTGAATGATTTGGGGGTTACAAATAAGATTCTTGGCATAGATTGACATACATAAAGATATGGAGAGGTGCGGGTTACAGTTATCTCAGGCAGAGTACCTTGAGAAGGTATTGGTGAAGTTTAGGGTGGATAAAGCCAATCTAATTGGCACACCCCATACTACTCGCTTTAGGCTTTCTTTAGAGCATCGTCCCATTACTGATAAAAAATGCGAGATATGTCTCATGTGCCTTATTCGAATGCGGTTGATAGTTTAATATATGTTATGGTCTGTATGAGACTGGATATTTCACATGTAGTTAATGTTGTAATTAACATGTCAAACCTCAACAAGAAACATTGGGAGGCAGTAAAATGACTACTTCATTATCTACGAGGCACACAATTGATGTCTTGACATTTCAGAAATCAGAGGAAAAGCTTATAGGCTATGTAGATTAAGATTACGCAGGGAATATAGATAATTGTAATAACCTTAGTTCAGTAAGTCAATTATATAAATTTGTACTTGGAAACATACTTCGCACAAGATATAGTGAATGCTTATAAGCACTGCAAAATAAATTGTCCTCTCTCTCTTTCATGATGGAAATCCTGAATGTTGGGGATACTCTTTAAGGGGGGTAGACTGTAACACCCTATATTTTTCAGTACTCGGGTGTTACCATGAATCCACCGTCCATCAGGTCCACAACATATCATTAGATGATTCATTACTAAATCGCACCAAAGTGACCATTTAGTTCAAAAATCAATTGTTAAAACTCACCGAATCAATCTTTAGAACCATTGGGACTGTTAACAAATAATTTTAAAGCAATCTAACCAGTGAGAGTAATCTTCATCTATATATCGAACTATCTAATCGACTAATTATAAAATCAATAGCTAGATTTCCATCTAGAGAGTCTTTAGGTCATGTTTCCATCTAGAGAGTCTTTAGGTCATGCGAAACTGGTGAGAAGTGTTTTTAAAACAATTTTGTTGTTGGGTCTCAAGATCCGACCTTTGATTTGAAAAAGAATAGTTGAATTCGAGATCGGTCTTTAGATTAAGACCTCACATCATCCGATCAGGGGTCTGATCATCAAAACCATTTATTATATCCCATCTAGATACTTTAAAGGACTCCTAGGACCATTAATGCTCATTTAAACTAGACATGAGACCCTTAGAACAGTTAAGAGAATATTTAGAAGCTATCTGACCATCGAATTGTTCAGAATTAATAAATAAAATGATTTTAATCAAACTTGGTCCGCTTAAACGATGAATCCACTTCATTTTCTGGTCTAGGGTGTCGGAAGACCTGACCAGTTAAATGATCGGCCCTGATCATAGAAACCGACTTCAATCCACCACTGAATCAACTCATGTGTGCACCACCGGAAGTGCGCTCGCTGTGCACTGAACCCATCCTCGGGTCAAAGTTAGTTTTGACTTGATGTTTTCTGAAAAAGGAGATTTCTCTCCTCTCTTTCTGATTTTTCCTTCCTATAGGCATTTGAACGAACAATCATCCCTATTTTATGATCAATGGCAAATCGTTAATGTTTTTTGGGAAAGTACGAACCGTTCATCACATCAAGCACATGATACCGACCAAACCCTGGTTCTTTTCGCACACTAACACATGAGTGCGGGAACACGATTTTTGGTGCTAATAGTTGTGGGGTGCGATTGTTTTGCCAAAAATTGAAAGTCCTTAATGGTAATCTGCGTGTGCACTCCTCTCTCCATCCTAACTGTTTCTAGAAAACAATCATAATCCTCTATCTTAAGGCATCATGTGTCACACAATTTTTTTACGTAACAAAGGGATCAGATGAAATCTATCGATTATGAATGCTATTGAACTAAAAGCAAATTTTGGTCGTTCATTGACTTTAGAAACTTCCTTAGAGCATCTCGATCATTGATATTAGTTCATGTAGAAGTTCTGTTCGCATCAGAAAGAGATCTCATCCGTAATCATTAGGGTGCACGAGATATCACGTGAGCAATTCGAAAACTCATGAACAACCAAGTTTCTTGTTCGCTTGCCCTAAAATATGAGCCCCACAAGCTTCTAGAGACGAATCAAGACTGTTTGGAGGCCCTGGACCAAAGAATGATACACTAGATCAAGAATCATCGTAATTAGTGTGGTTGTCTTCTTCGATTGGCCGAAGAATGCATTATCGATGTTTAGACTTTTTCCACTGATCTAAGTTGTCGATTAGATTGGCTAGGAACCCAAAAGTTCATGCGTAACATTTAAATGGAGTCATGCAAGCTAACTATTTCGAATTAATAAAAATTTTCAATTTTTCATTTGGATTCAATATTGACTCAACCTAACTAATATATTGATTAGTTAGTATTAGAATCCTGGGGAATAAGATTAGCAATGTCTTTAAAATCCATCTATCTAAGGAAACAATTCCAGAAATAGAAAGCCATAAAGAGAGTGAGTGTGTGTCGTTCTCCCTGGCCACACAGAGTCAAGTTGTGACTCGGTTCGAGTTGTGCCATGGTCCGCATTAGTTCGGGTCTAGGTCAGTTCTGACTCAGTTGAGTCATCTTTAAAAGAAGTAGAAGCCTAAAGGAAGAGGGTATAACACCTCATTCTTTTCAGTACTACTCAAGTGTTACCATAAATCCATCTTCCATCAAGTCCACAACATATCATTGAATGATTCATGACTAAATTGCACTAAAGTGACCATGTAGTTCAGAAATCAACTATTAAAACTCACCTAGACAAACTTTAAAACCATTGGGACCATTGATGAACAATTTTAAAGCAATCTAACCGTTGGGAGTAATCTTCATCTATAGATCGAACTATCTAATCAACTAATTATAAAATCAATTGTTAGTTTTCCACCTATAGAGTCTTTAAGTTACCTAGAACTGGTGAGAAGTGTTTCTAAAAGAATTTTGTTGTTGGATCTCAAGATCCGACCGTTGAAATTAAAAATCAATCTCTAAATTCGAGATTGTTCATTAGATTAAGACCTCACATCATTCGATCAGGGGTCTAATTATCAAAACCAACTATTAGATTTCATTTAGATAATTTAAAGGACTCATAGGACCGTTGATGTTCATTAAACTAGACCCGTGACCCTTAGAACAGTTAAGATCATATTCGGAAGCTATCCGACCATTAGATTGTTTAGAATTAACAAATAAAATGATTTTCATTAAATTTGGTCTACTTAAACAATGAATCCACTTCATTTTTGGGTCCATGGTGTAGGAAGACATGGCCAGTCAAATGATCTGCCCTAATCATAGAAACTGACATCATTCTACCATTGAATCAACATGTGTGCACCAGCAGGAGTGCATTCGTTGTGCACCGAACCCATCTGCAAGTCAAAGTCGGGTTCGACCCGATGATATTTGGAAAAGGAGATTTCTTTCCTCTATTTCCATTTTTTCCCGCCTGTGGGCATTTGAACAAACAACCATCCGTGTTTTATGATCGGTGGCCCACCGTCAGTGTTCGTCAAAAAAATTGAACCGTTCATCATATTAATCATACGATACCAACTAGACCCTAGGTCTTTTTACACACTGACACACAAGTGTGTGAACATGATTTTTTATGCTAACAATTGTGGCGTGGGGCTATTTTGCAAAAATCAGAAGTCCTTGCTCGTAATCTGCATGCACACTCCTCTCTCCAGCTTAACCATTGGTAGAAACAATCCTAACCCTCTGTCTTAGGGCATGCGCCGCGCAGTTTTCATCCGTGAGAAAGGGATCGAATGGAATCTTTTGGTTACGGATGATATTGATCCAGAAAAAAATTATGGGCATTCATTGACTTTAAAAACTTGCTTAGAGCATCTCGATCATTGATATTAGGACATGTAGAAGTTTCATTCGCATCAGAAAGAGATCTCGTCTGAAATCTTTAGGGTGTGTGAGATATCGCATGCGCAACTCGAAATATCATGAACCACCGAGTTTCTTGTTGGCTTGCCCCAAAATATGGACTCCACGAGCTTCTGGGGACCAATCAAGACCATTAAGAGGCCTTAGACCAAAGGATGATCCCCTAGATCAAGAATCGTCATGATCAGTGTGATCATCTTCTTCGATTAGCCAAAGATTGCACCATCTATGTTTAGAATTTATCAACTTATATGAGTTGTCCATTATGTGGGATAGCAATCCAGAACTTCATTCCTAACATTTGATTGGAGCAATGTAAGCTAAATGATTCAAATTAATGAAAATTTGCAATCTTGCATTTGGATTCAACATTGACTAAATAGTTCATTCATTAGTTTGTATTAGAATCCTCTGGAATAAGATTAGCAAGCCCTAAAAAGTTGTCTTTCTAGGGCAACATTTCCATAAATAGAAAGCCATAAAGAGAGTGATTGTGTGTTGTTCTCCCTGTCTGCACTAAGTGTTAGAAAAATAAGTGTTTTTTGTACACAACGGAGGATAGAAGAAAATGATAACGAAACGATTAGATCTATCGGGTTGAAGGCTTGACTTGAATAGTCAATTTCTCAAGACAAATTTGCTGCCTTTTTTCTGGAATTTCCAACTAGTGCAAACAAAGAAAATCTACAAATTGTCTTCAAGATACAATGAACTCTCAATTCGATTTTCAACACAAAAATTTGTACATTTAAGTATTAAACAGATCTCTAGTTTTGACACCGATATGCCTTAAGACGTTTAAAAAAAATTCACCAAGAGATCAGATTGAGAGTAATTGTACAGAAGATGATATAATCTTAAGGATAAGAGTATCTTCTTCTGGATTATAGTATCCATGATTTATATCAATTGAAAGGTTATGGATTTCTTCCTGAAGAGGTGCTAAAGAGCCACTTCAAGAAATTCATACCCATTCACAGAAAATAATTGCCTTTCCATGACAAGACATGACTCTTTGTCCTATGACAGTTATTTCTGTACCCATTCAGACAGGAGAAGTTATCCAACAGGAAAAACTATATCCACATAAGCGACACGTCGCATAGGTACCACATGTACAATCATGTCACAATTACTCTCAATCATAAAAAAGGTAATAAAACATCAAGGTAGACTCCGGTTCAATACCAGTTGAAACATGGCCCAAAAAAGTTTGAACCGTGTGTCAAAAAGACTAAGGCTCTTATTGCTCATTGCAACGATGCGCACGTGTGAAGTGCACCTAATAAAGCGCCCAAGCAGCCCTACCGCCCATGCCGTGCGAGCGCTGCGTGGACGGTACGAAGATTTGAACCCTGGTTACATAAGCAAAAATCCCTTCTATTACCGACTAGCTATACACACTATTTATGAAAAGTTTAAATAATTAATATATTTATTTACTTTCTAAAAGTAACTTTTATTTTTGAAATTTATTTTTATTCTAAAAAACATAACACTAAGTCGGGTCGTGACTTAGTTCAAGTCATGCCATTGTTCGAATGAGTTCGGGTCTAGTTCAATTCTACTCAGTTGAGTTATCTTTTGAAAGAAGTTGAAGCTAGAAGGAAGAAGCTAAAAACCTATACTTTTCAGTACTCAGGTGTTAGCATGAATCCACCGTTCATTAGTTCCACAACATACCATTAGATGATTCATTATTAAATCTCACTAAAGTGACCATCTAGTTCAGAAATCAACCTGTAAAACTAACCTAGACAGTCTTTAGAACCACTAAGACCATCGATAAACAATTTTAAAGCAATCTAGCCATTGGGAGTAATCTTCATCTATAGATCAAGCAATTTAATCAACTAATTAAAAAATCAATAGCTATAATTCCACCTATAGGGTATTTAGGTCACCTAGAATGGAATTGGTGAGAAGGGTTCCTAAAATAAATTTATTTATCTCAGGATCCGAATGTTGAAATTGAAAATCAATTGATGAATTTGAGATTGATCATTAGATTAAGAGTTCACATAATTCGATCTGGGGTCTGATCATCAATTCCAACTATTAGATTCCATCTAGATACTTTAAAGGACTTCTAGGATCGTTGATGTTCAGTAAAACTAGACTGGAGACCCTTAGACTAGATACTTTAAAGGACTCCTAGGATCGTTGATGTTCAGTAAAACTAGACTGGAGACCCTTAGAACCGTTAAGATTAGATTCAGTAGATATCCAACCATCATATTATTTAAAATTAACAAACAAAATGATTTTCTTTAAATTTGATCCACTTTAACAATGAATCTACTTCATTTCCGGGTCCAGGGTGTAGGAAGACCAGGCCAGTCAAATGATTGTCCCTGATCATAGAAACCGACTTCAATCCACCATTGAATCAACTCACGTGTACACCAATGGGAGTGCACTCGTTATGCACCGAATCCATCCATGCGTTAAAGTCGGGTTTGACTAGACGATTTTTGAAAAAGGAGATTTCTCTCCTCACTTTTCTATTTTTCCCTCCTATGTCCATTTGAATGAACCACCTTCCGTGTTTTGTGAACGGTGGCCCACCGTTAGTGTTCGTTTGGAAAATTCAAGTCATTCATCATATCAAGCACACGATTCTGACTAGACCCTCGGTCTTTCCGCATGCTAACACACGAGTGCATGAACACGATTTTTGTCTCTAACAGATGTGGCTTGTAACTGTTTTGCCAAAATCGAAAGTCCTTGTTGGCAATCTGTGTGTGCACTCCTCTCTCCATCCTAACTGTTGGTAGAAAAAAAATCCTAGCATTTTTTCGTAGGGCATGCATCGCATATTTTTCATCTCACTACAACAAAATACGGTTTAGCCGACTGATGGGCTTACCCTTTGCCCGCAGCCCGTTTTAACAGCTGCGGGTAAAGGGTCCCTTGCTATTAAAAAAAAAACCCTAAAGCCGTATCTCCCTCTTTCTCTGCCTCTCCCTTGCGCCGTATCTCCCTCTCCCTGCCTCTCCCTCTCCACTGCATCTCGCTCTCCTTCCCTCTCCCTCTCCCTATCGCACGCTCTCCTTCTCCCTCTCCCTCTCACTCTCGCGTGCTCTCCCTCTCCATCTCCCTCCTTCTCTCTGCCTCTCCGGCCCACTCCCTCTTGCGTGCTCTCCCTCTCCCTCTCCCTCTCCCTCTCCGCTCGCTGTCCTCTCACTCTTTGAAGTTTCAAGTGTTCCTTCATCTCCACTGCGGAGATCGGAGGAGTTGGTAAAAAATAAAAAAAACCCTAGATCTCTTTCGCTCGCTTTCTGTGAGATCTCGATCTTCCTTCGATTCCATCATAAGCAGGTGATTTTCCCATCTCTGCCCTAATTTTTCTATTTTCTGCACTGGATCTTCTGTAGATGCGTTTTCTTGATGCGATTTCCAACTTGAGGCTATTTTCTGTGCACTGAGGGTTTCTGTATTTGATTTTGCAGAATTGACAACTGGAAACGTGAACATATACGGCAGTTCCTGAGAGAGAAGGTGAAGCTGGTGCATCAGCAAGCTACGATTTGAATCTCAGGTTCCGTTTCTCCTCTGTTAATTGCTATATAGGAGTCTCTATCCTATTTGATTTAGTTTCAATAATTAGATTTACTCATAATTTCAAATTTGCAATAATTAGATTGTTGACTTGAAAGATGTGTTGCTGTAGGGGAATAATCTCCGACTATTGATTCTTTTCTCGTGTAAAGACTCTGCTAGTTTTGGTTTTGATTTGGCTATTCTCGTTGTGTGGGAATTCTCTTTGGACAAAAAAACAAAGTCTTAAAATTTTAGGTGTCGGGTCTTGGTTGCCAGACCTGCAACCTCTTGATTGATGCGGCTTCCTTCATACAAGACAGCGCCTTGGAGATTTGCTTCTCCTTGACATACCCTTCAATCTGGCCGAGTCAAGGTATTTTTTCCTTTTGGGCAATGCTCATGTGTCTTCTTGTTTGTAGTTTTTGATGCTATCTCAACGCCTCTTTAATGAAGCTTGTTGTTATGTTTCAAAAAAAAAAAAAAAAACATGGAAAAGGTTTAATAATTGCTCTGGGAAGGCCATGTTCCTACTGTAATTTAGATTTAGCTCTACCAAGCATTGCCTAAAATAAAAGCCATTGTGGGCTTCTATCCTTCAATCCTTCAGCTCATGGGAGTGAATTTGGTGGTTCTATGCTTGTCATGAGCAGTGGATTTTAACTGGGTTTAATGGTTCCTCTATTTTTGTTTTTTTTTTTTTTCATGCTTCTTAACTGGTACTTCTGTATGTAATAAGTGATGAAATTTGGACAAAATTCTCATCATCTGATATGTAACCGAAGTTGAATTTTGGAAGTATTGCATTTATGTAGAGCAATAGATGACTATTCCCAGGGATCTTTTAGGGTTATATTCCTTTTTGCCTTCTCATTGCATCTATCAGTTGGCATTGATGTTTTGTTTGGAGCTGAACCTTTCTGATTGTCTTGCATTAGTGTGGATCTGATACTTGATGCGGTAGGAAAGTCCATAATAATGATTTAAATGATTGAGTGATTGAACTGATATTTGGAATAAAATGTCTATGAACTTGTGCACATTTGATGAACTTGTGCACATTTGATGTAACAAGACCGTCCAGTGTATAGACTGCTCATTGTGAAAATTAATTTCTGCAGTTCATTTTCCATTGGATCAACTCTTTTTTTTTTCTGAAAGATCCAATGGATCAGCTCTTATTTTATTTTATTTTTCCTGAAAGATCCAATGGATCGACTCATTCTCTTCCTTTTTATTAAAACTTCCCAGATCGGATGATTCTAACCCTTGAATCAGTGGCCTACAAATAAATTGCTAGGGATAACAATGGTACAAAATAAAATCCATGGATGAGCTGGATGGGATTGTCTAATATGTAAAATCTGAGGGTCATTATCTTTCCACGGTAGGTCCATCTTATCAACTGTCTGGATCATTTGAGGTTCATTTGCATGAAGATGCTGATATGGGGCTAGAAAAGTTTTGGATCCCTTCGTCCAGGTCTGTTTGACCTAATCAATAGGTTGGATGGCAAATAAAGATTACAGTGGGCCCTAATCTCAAGATGCCTTTGTCTACTACTTGTCTAAACCATATTAAACCTGAACTTTCCATTCGCTGAATTTTGGTGTTTCTATTATTTTACCATTCTCAATGACTTGCAATGGTCATCCTTTAATCACCCATTATGAAGGATGGGTCACTTTAGTTCGTGATAGAAACAGAAAAAGGCCTATAATTAAATAACGGCTATTATTTTCAAAACGATGTCCACTTTTTCCTCAATGGTGACTTTTATGTTATGGAACAATGCCCTGTTTTTCACCATTGTTTGGAAATCATGAATTGGCTTCACATATTCGCCTTGCTTAGTCTTGTAAACTAAGCAAGTTATGGTTGTGCCAGCTCACACCATGCAAACTAAAATTTCCGTCTCATAAGGAATTGCCACTGCTACCGCTACCCTTGCTAGAACCAACGGCAAGTGAATGCACGACGTACGCATGCCATGAGCTTGTTAGCTTCGGCCCATGATCTAAAAGGAAATAGTAACAAGATAAAGAACTATCTTATAAGGAAAACCTCATACAAAAATTTTATATGTTGTAGGCAATTAATTCAAACTAAACCATTCTCAATGACTTGCAACAATTTAGAAAAAATAGAAAACAAAAATCAACTTCCCCCTCCAGTCTGATCATCTTTGTTTCGGGATGCTTTGGATATTTTTGATATTAGACACTGATTATTTCTGTTGTTGGTTTGGTTGATTTTGAAATCTGGGTTTTTTTAGGGGAATGAGAGGGGAAACTGGCTTCAGAACCTCAAATATGGTGTTTTTGGGCTTGGAAACAGGCAGTATGAGCATTTTAATAAGGTTCGGGGAAAAAAAAAGACATTAAATATTACGGGCTTTTAGTCAACACTTCTTTTACCTTTTGGCAGCTGCTGACATTTGGTTTATGTTGTGTTTTAAAAAATAGATAGCTAAGGTGGTGGATGACTTGATTGCAGAACAGGGTATGTGTTTTGGATAGCCTGATTCCCTTTTCTTTTTCTTTATTATTTTTTTCTACGTTTGGACGATATGGACTTATTGAGGTCATTGAAATTGATTAAGTGATATGTGACTGTGTCATCTTTGTATGCATTGCTAAATACCTACCTATTTCCATGAATTAGTTACAAAATCCCATCTTAACCAATGAACTTGCCTCTATCAATGGTATCTGCCTTACATTTGCTGGATTAATTTTATGGTTTACTTCAATTGATGAATTCATGACCCATTGTAATTGGTTGGAAACTTTGTGTCCTTTTCTGTTGAAATAAAAATTGCAGCACTGATTCAATTGGGATTTTGATCAATTTAGTGATTTGTTACAGATTAATAAATATGATTTGTATTAAGTGCCATTCATTTCTCCTCATTATGTTACCTGTTAACGTCATGAGGAAAATGTGTCTTTTTAACCGATATAGGGCAGGGTCTTGTTCATTAGCTTCGTATTTTTTTGTTTTTAATATTATGTTTACTGAGTTTTGGTGATGCTGCTATGCTCACCCCTCTCCAGATGCACCTTTATGTGCAGCACGTGTGATAAAAAATTAGGATTCAGTATGGTGCATTCATATTGGTCCACAATTATACGTTGAATGGGCACTTTGGCAAGTGTATTTTTAGCCATACAATCCTTATGTTGTATGCATTCATCTACATGGTGAGGATCACCTTATGCATTGTTGGATATCCCACGCACTTGCTAGGTTGGCACTTGTGCTGTGTAAAGATGTGTTTGCAGGTGATTTTGCTTGCTCATTGATATTTTAAGTTAGATAGTCTTTAAAATGTTTCTGTATAATGTGCATAACAGTACATTCAAATTACACTACAAAAGAGGTGTTGTATTTATGGAGTTCTAGAAAGCTTGACCATTATCTAGAAACAATTGCATGTGAAATATGTGAGTGCTCATGTGAGTCACAATAGGAAAATTTATGCAAATCCAGTGCTCATGTGAGTCACAATAGGAAAATACAAATTTGGGCGGTATGCTTTATATGTATTACATTTTTTTTCTTAAATTATTATTGTGACTTGTTAATTTATAATTGTGACTTGTGATTGTGATTTGTAAGTTAGATAATTAGTTACCCGTTTGAGGATTTCTATGTGGCCATACATAGATATGGTGTGTTTTTGGTGGCATAGAAATAGCTCAAATTGTCCCATTTTGGACAGTTCAAGGTTAGATGGATAGTATGCTTTCATATAATCTATTTAAATGTTCATGCCTGATTTGCGGTCCATCTCCTCGTTTCTCTTTGGATATGTTTCTTTCGTTCCGTATCCAATGCCAAATATCTTTACATTGCTTTAAATATTTGGCATCGGAATGTAACGTAAGATCAACTTATCTGGAGAGGCATGGGGAGATGCTGTTGGATTTTCGGCGTGGACGTTTAAATGGGAATATGAAAGTATTACAATCTATCCAACCTTGGATGGGTAACTAATTTAGGATTTAATTGAGCGATGGTCCCTGGAAGGTGAGAACTGCTGTTATGACCATGACAAAGCGGTCCATTTCCTATGGACAACAATATAGGGATCCCTGGAAGGTGGGAACCGCTGTTATGACCATTTAAGGTTGGATAGATTAGAATGCTTTTGGCTCCTTAATTTAAATGTTCATGCTCGTTCTGCATTGCATCTTTATAATTGATTTTTAATGTCAAATATTCTCACATTGTGCGGATACTTGACATGAGAATAAAATGCGAGATTAACATATCTGAAGAGACATGTGGAGATGCTATTGAAATTTCGATGTGGGCATTTACATGGGAACATGAAAACATTACAATCTATCCGATCTTGGTTGGATGACTGATTTAGTCAATTCTAGTAAATCTTTGACAATAGTGAATCTTCAAGTGAGTCATTCTAGTTAATCTTTCGTAGGAAGCTTTGTCGGGCCCACATTGTATTTCCACCAACTTGTCTTTCGAAGTGGCTAAGGAACATAGTGATGGATAAGAGTTGGATTCGTATGTCAAGGTACCTCAATAACTTTTAGTTGTTATGGCCCATTGGTTAAGATGCATTTTTTTGACATCTCCAATTTCATTGGATGGTTTAGGGTGAGCAACGAATACTTAAGTGGAGCTGTGAAATTCTTAGATTTTGCATTTGCAAATGCAAGCAATAGAAGGAGGATCCTATGTCCATGTAAGAAATGCAACAACAACTACTGGGTGTCTCGACAAGAAGCATACGATCATATTGTGTGTGATGGATTTAATACGAGTTACACCCATTGGCGTTTTCATGGAGAAGCTACGTCTTCTTTTATGCCTGCTACTACAAATGTTGAAGGTGATGATCCAGATCCATGCGACGATATGCACGGATTGTTGGAAGATGCATTTGGACATACATTGGATGGTCAAGAGAGTGATGCAGAATATGGAACTACACCGGGGCTTAATACCGAAGCGCAACAATTTTTCAAATTGGTGGAAGACGCCGATCGAGAATTGTACCCAGGGTGCAAGAAGTTCACCAAGCTATCTTTCGTTGTTCGACTATACCATGTGAAGTGCCTCGGTGGATGGAGTGACAAATCGTTCACCACGTTGCTTGAACTGCTGAAGGAGGCACTCCCCGAGGGTGAAACTTTACCAAAGTCTTTCTATGAAACTAAGAAGATCATTGGGGACTTGGGCTTGAAATATGACAAAATTGATGCTTGTCCCAATGATTGTATGTTGTACTGGAAGGAGGCCGCTGGTGAGCAATCATGTGCTACATGTGGTGCTTGTAGATGGAAAACGGTTGAACATCAATCGGATGACAAGGCAACTTCTTCATTAGCAAAAGATCGAAAAATTCCGGCTAAGATATTACGTCATTTTTCCTTGAAACCAAGGTTACAGAGATTGTTCATGTCATCAAAAACAGCTTACTCTATGAAATGGCATTTCGAGAGTCGCACCAACGATGGAATATTAAGGCATCCTGCTGACTCCCCAATGTGGAAAACTTTTGACCATGACCACCCGACATTTTCTTCGGATGGACGCAATGTTAGACTCGAGTTAGCAGCTGACGGTTTCAATCTATTCAGGACAATGAGTATTGCTCATAGCACATGGCCTGTTGTTCTGATACCATATAACCTACCACCATGGATGTGCATGAAGCAACCGTATCTCATGTTGTCCTTGCTTATTCCTGGACCTTCTGGACCTGGTAATAACATTGACGTATATATGCAACCTCTGATAGATGAGTTGAAGGAATTGTGGGAGATTGGCACAAACACTTATGATGCCTCAAGCAATGAGATATTTCGAATGCGTGCGGCATTGTTGTGGACTATTAGTGATTTCCCTGCATATGCAAACTTGTCTGGATGGAGCACTAAAGGACGCCTTGCTTGTCCTTGTTGCAATAAAGACACTTCATCTAAATGGTTAAAGCATGGTCGAAAGTTTTGTTATATGGGTCATCGTCGATTCTTGGAACCTGATCATAAGTTTAGAACTGATAGCAGATCCTTTGATGGCACGGAAGAATTTTGTGAGGCGCCAACTCCGCTATCTGGGTCTGATGTGTTGGCTCAGTTACAAGGAATTAATGTCACTTTTGGAAAGAAGACCGTAGGCAGTCATGGGCATAAGAGAAGACGAGAAGACAATGAGGAAGAAAGATATAACTGGAAAAAGAAGAGCATTTTCTTTGATTTACCGTATTGGGAGCATAATCTATTGCGTCACAATCTAGATGTGATGCATATTGAAAAGAATGTATGTGACAATGTGCTTGGGACATTGTTGAACATTGAAGGGAAAACAAAAGATAATATGAAAGCACGTCTTGACATGCAAGATATGGGTATAAGACAAACATTACACCCGAGACAGCTCTCATCAAATAAAATATATTTGCCACCTACATGCTTTTCTATGTCATCGAGTGAAAAGGATGATTTCTGCAAAGTCTTGAAGCGGGTGAAAGTTCCAGATGGTTATGCAGCAAATATTTCACGATGTGTGCATCTCAAAGAGCACAAAATTTTAGGACTCAAGAGCCATGATTGTCATGTTATGATGCAACAAATACTTCCGTTGGCGATACGAACAACACTTCCTCAGCGTGTGAGCTCAACCTTGCTTGAATTGAGCAGTTTCTTTAGGGAATTATGTTCCAAAGTAGTCCGAGTAAAAGATTTCGACCAATTGGAATCTCGAATTGTGCTAACACTTTGCCATCTAGAAAAGATCTTTCCACCGGCTTTTTTTAATATTATGGTGCATTTGCCTATTCATTTAGCGGGTGAGGCCAAACTAACAGGACCGGTACAATACCGATGGATGTACCCCATCGAGAGGTGCGTGCTAATATTTATAAATTAAATTTATTTTCCATGCTATTCTAGTCATGCTAATCGACCATATATTTCTGAACTGTTTAATATTGGTGACCATAGGTACCTACACACATTGAAGTCCTATGTACGTAATAAAAGTCAGCCCGAGGGTTCAATTGCAGAAGGGTACTTGGCAGAAGAATGCTTAACTTTCTGCTCAAGGTACTTGCATAATGTGCAGACAAGGTTCAACCGACCAATACGGAATGATGATTATGGTAACACCATTACAGAACAATCATCTATTTTTCCACGAATAGGTCGTGCATTAGGGAAGGCTAAAGATTGTGTACTAAATAAAGTTGCATTTACACAAGCACATCGATATGTTCTGTTTAACAGCAGCGCAATCATCCCATATCTTGAGTAAGACAACTATGACACTTAATTTATACATGTGGAAAATAACTTCCCACTGTTTCTTACTGGAACCAATTTATATACAGAGAACACATGAATGTTGTTAAGCAGAAGAATCTTCGCGCACGACCAAGGGATATAGAGCGCATTCACAATGAAACATTTCATGAATGGTTTAGTGATCATGTAAGTAGTCGATGCAATAAGTTGACGGACATGTGCATGTTCACTTATTTTCATTGTCTAGACACGTGCTTCTATTTTAACATTTTTTATATATATGTGAATAGGTTGAACAGTTGCGCTATGCAAAGAATGAGCAGGTCTCAGAAGACCTTAGATGGCTAGCTCGAGGTCCTAATATGGCAAGAAGATATGAAGGTTTTATAATAAATGGCTTCAGGTTTCACACTAAAGATCGAGAGAAGAAAAGAAAAACTCAACATAGTGGAGTTGTGGTGACTGCAAAGACATCAAGCTTTGCGAGTGTTAATGACAAAAACCCTATTGCAGGAGATGTAACTTACTATGCTGTCTTGACAGACATCATTGAATTGGAATATTGTGGTGATCGAAAGGTTATATTATTTAAGTGTGATTGGGTTGATGTTCTATCTCAGGGCAGGGGTGTGAAGAAGGATAAGTTTCGGTTCACGCTCGTGAATTTAAAACGGCTATGCCATACTGGTCAACAGTTGTTTGATGAACCATTTGTGTTCGCATCTCAAGTTGAGCAGGTGTTCTATGTGCAAGACCCCATCGAGAAAGATTGGCATGTTGTAGTGAGGACGAAACCTAGGGATTTGTTTGATATGCGTGGGGAAGAGTCTACAGATGATGTTGACACTAACTTAGAGAGTTCATCATTCAATGATCAAAGTTTGGAGGAATCAAGTGATGACATTATTAGTTGGGAAAGGATAGACATCGATGGTACAACAATTGTCACACCTTTACTACCTGCCCAAAAGATGGTAGAGGACCAAACAGATGATACTGATTTTTCTAATCCCGATGGAGACGACATTATGTACAATAATTGATTTCTTATGTACCATATTGCCCTGATATATGAAAAAGAAATTCAAATGTTTTTTTTTCCATGCGATTTTGTTATTATTATTACTGTTTTTTGAAATTTAACTAAAGATGAAGAATATTTTATTGTCATACTGTCATATTGCTAGACATATACAGGTGTTAGACATGAGGCGCATCAAACGCACGGCTAGGCGATCGATAGGTCCTATGACTGATGCGGGACCTAGCCAGACCCAGGCTACAACGGGTCCCTCTAGTGGTATGTTATGCATCGATTATTTTATGTGTTTTTATGCTAAGGAACTATACGAGTATCCATATTAATGTTGTTGTTTTAACAGATTCACAGGGTGCGATAAAAAAGAGAGGCCACACACGATGCCTCGAAGTTTGGAAGATGCGTGAAGGACAACGCATTACTATTCCCATCAATACTAAAGGACAACCCGTTGGTGACAATGTTAACAAGTTGACAAACTTCCTAGGGACTATAGCACGCAATGGGGAATATGCACCCCTTACATTTACTGATTGGAGGGCAGTGCCGAATGAGAAGAAGGATGATATGTTAGGACTTGTTATGGTAATGGTGACAATGCTTAGTTTTTTTCATTTTTCATTTTTTTTTCCATTTTTTGTTCATTATATGATTGTCTGGTTTTAACATGTGATGCAGTCTAAGTTTGAGTTTGACGCGGATGCAAAGAAGTGGGTGTTACAATCAATTGGTAGAAAATGGAAGGATTGGAAAGGTGAACTGAAAAAACTCTACTATTCTCCTCATGAGACTGACGAGGAGCGGCTTGCGAACCTTGATGAGCGGGTCAAAGAGGATCAGTGGAAGGCACTCATTCAGTTTTGGAACTCTAAAGAAGGGAATGTATGTGATGAGTAATTATCGATTGCTTTATGTTTTAGAATTACACAATAATTTACTCCGTCGGTGTGTTCACATATAGGCTCGTAGTAAGAGAAGTTTTGAGAATAAAAAAAGACAATTAATCAGCCACGCTGCAGGCTCAAAGAGCTTTGCACGGATACGTGAGGAAGAGGTAAATTTTCTTAATCACTCGATCAACCATGTTGGTTTATTTCTTATATATAACTTATTTACATAATGATAGAGGAAGAAAATGGCTAGTGGCGAGGATCCAAGCCGGGCAGATGTGTTTATATTGACCCATACGTGCAAGAGTGGTAGGCCTGTGGATGAGACTTCATTAAGAGTAATGGTATATCCATGCATCTAATTGTTATGTTTTATACTTTATAAAAAAAAATTCTCTCATTTATCGTTGTACAATCTAAACCGATATTTTTCTATTGCAGGAACAACTTAATGAACAAATCTCAGCAACCCGATACCTCACAGAATAACACAAGAAGGAATGACTTGTTCTCTCGAGTAATGAGAGAAGATCGACATGGCCGAGTCCGCATTTATGGGTTAGGCCCCACTCCTACTGATTTGTGGGGAACAACACGTAGCCAACGAAGGATTGCCTCCGCTGCTCAGAGTAGAAATGAAGAATATGAAGGACTGCAGATTGAAGTATCATCCCTAAAATCGGAAGTTTCATCCCTAAAATCGGAAGTATCATCCCTAAAATCAGATTTTTCATCTTTTAAAGAATCCATGGCGCAGCTGATATCCTCTAGGACAAATCTGAAATCCACAGTATCAGATAATTCAGCTAATCTCAACCTAAACCAACCGGCCTCATCATCAAGCCAGGTAATTATATGATATATATGCATATATTTACATGTGTATTATGTCCTATATTATATAGAGTTTAGTCGGTATATGATGATTGACATTGATTTATCATTTGTAGGGACACTTAGCGAAAAAGGGAAAGACTACGACTTGCAGTAGTACCGGGGTAAATTTTCACACAAATCAAATAGTTCTTTTATTATGTTTTGAGATTATTGTGTTCTTAATTAGATGTGGTATACAAATGATGCAATGTATTGTGTTAAATAGTAACTTTTATTTGTAGGACGTAATCGAAGTTCTTCTTACTAGTATCCGTGGGGTTACTGTCGCTAGAGGGATTGTCTTGAGTAAGGATCCGCTCACAAAAGTAGGCGGGTTCCCACTTGGAAATGGTTTTTGGGAAGTATATATTCAGGTGGCAATTGTACGTGAAGAGACTTTAATGAGACCCTATGGATGATACAGAACAATTGGGGATGCAGATGGAACAAGTATTTGTTGGCCTGATTGTTGTTGTTTGGTAAGATTTTTTTTTTTTCATATACAATAGAACTTATATAAGATTGTAAATATTAACTAATTTCTTCTTGTTATTTTATTTTGTAGGTTGTGACAACTATGGATTAAGCTAAATGGAGGGATCTCTCTCTCTCTCTTTTTATTATTTCTGAAAACAAAAATAATTGATTTTGACAGTTGGTTGTGATAGCTAATGTTTGTTTCATGTTAGTAGTTTTGCTTGACTAATCTACAAAGATTTATATTGTGATTTGTTTCAGCTTTTCATCTTCTTATGCGTAACAGAAGGTACACATTTCTATTATGATTTGTTTTGATTTTTTCTCTGCTTATGCGTAAAATATTCTGATTTAAATATTAAGAACTACGTAGTGGCTTGATCCCAATCTTCCGAACATTGGGTACGTAGGCAGCCGTTCATACTAGACCGTATCGGTGCAGCCACAAACTATTTTTTTTCCCCTTCTTGTAGTGTAGATGCATTTTCATCAGGACTACTTGGTAGTAAGAGAGGTGGATGATCAATATATACCCTTGTGTTCAGTTTCTATGCAGGTAAGCAGATATTCCACCCCGTAAGTTTTTGACATGTTTGTTTAATTGGAGCTTCAGTGAATATGACTGTCATAAGAGAAACTTTAATGCTCTGGCATGGTGTGATGGATGATATGCAGGGTGCTAAACACAGTCTTTCAATGGCCTGAGATGCGCTGCAAATCGGGTCTCCAACTCGACTGCATCAGACCGTAAACTAGCCTTCCATCTAGCTAAACACAGTCTTTCAATGGGATTGTTGCTTGGGCTGAAGCTAGCCATGATGATGGACTGATACCACCCTCAGATAGGGCCGAGATCTGGCATCTATCAGACCATGATAGTGGCCATGGTTTGGCCGCAGATAGGCGGTGAAATAAGCCCTCCAATGGGGTCTATTTAAGCCAAAAAATGAAAACAGGGCCGGAGACAGTCTTCAAAACAGCCGCAACAGGGGCGACATGCATACACGGTTACAGCTGGTGGGCTGCGCAGAACATGGGCCTCACCAAATGCAGGTGGGCTGCACTGACACTTGGCCTCACCAAGCCACAGGTGGGCTGACGCTGGGCCACATCAGGTTGCATGGGTCTCTCTGACCATCCACATATGAACGTCATCCAGGCCGTCCAGCAAGGGACGTTCGACTCTGTACGTTTGAGATTATATATATGGTGTGTGTGTGTGTGTGTGTCTGTGTGTATATATATATTCACAATATAACTAGTGATGGTGGGTCCCACACGCATGGACCCACCTCATGTATATCTGGGCCGTCCATCTGTTGGACGACTGCTGCCCTTGATATCAGCAGATTGTGGAGCCCGCACATGGTGAACATCAGCACCGTCCATTGCTGGACGGTACCACGTAAGGCCCTATCATGATGTATGCATCCTCCACGCCATCCACATGTGGGACCCACCTGCCTTTAGCTTGGCTTAGGTCTGCTAATCTAGACTGTCCATCCATTTAGTTGTTGGACCACATGCATGGCCCCCCACCATGATACATACGGGACGGTGGGCTAGTGATCTCACCCGCTATATAGCTGCTATGTTAATCGGCAAGTCGGTGGGGACCCGTGTGACGTATGTGTGCATTTAAACCATCCAAGACCCAATGGTCCGATCGTATTGAACCCACCTCGATGTAGATGTGTGGCCTCCAACCAACAGTCAGGCGGACCACCTTGGGGGCCGCCTAGATGGGTCAGATCAGACCCAGATTGGGCCACTCCTTGGGCAAATCACGGCTAGATCTGGGCGCTCCTTTAATGTGAACTGAACCATTGTAATTTCAGGTCATTCAATTGACCCTGGTGTTTTGAAAACCTTAGATTGATTATCTACTTGGTAGTTTGGTTTGATGTTTGTGTTTTACTGGTCCTTCAATTTAACAATGTCAGAATTGTCTACAGTTTGTTTAATATTGATTAATATCGTGTTCTCCAAACATTGTGGATCTCATGTTGAAAGCTATCTATCAGGTGGATGGTAACTTATGATCGGATGCCATCATTTCTCATACACATAAGCACATGTACACACATGTATATTGAAAATGATCAAGTGCAAACATTTTCAATACCACAAACTTAGGTACAAATGACTTGTGTGGGCTCCCCTTAACATTACTTCGGGAATTTGGCATGCAACCCAATTTCAATTTGTTCCTTGCTACAATACCTTGTTTTGGCATGCAACCCTTTGGCACTTAGCAAACTAGATTTCTGAAAAAGACAAATACGAGTAAAGACTTGCAGTTACTCTTTTGTTCAGCTGAGAAAACTGAAAGGGCATTTATTCAGCTGAAAAAACTGAAAGGGCATTTATTCATCAATTGTTAGGGACTGCCAATTCCAGCACTAGTAAAGACTTGCAATTACTCTGTTGATAATTTATCTTCCGAGATTTTGATTGTTTTGGATCTTCCAGTTTCACATTTTAGATAACTAGCCTGGTTTTTGGGATAGGTTATCTACAATGGGGCCAACTGATTTTCATATGTTCCACATCCTCATCTGCATGTGAAGATGTACATGTGAGCTAGCAAACATCCACTATTTTTCAATCTTTAAGTAATTCTAAGTTCTTTTTTGTTATCTTCTCCACATGTTTCATTTACTACAATTTGCAAGTGGGTATTGTATTTATCGAGCTCTTCGTTTCTTTCAGAGCTGTCCCGCATCTATTTCAAAGCTAGTCAGCGAGTGCATGGGGAGCCCATTGGAAGATGTCAGTGGCATGGTGTCTTCTTTGTTGTCATTTGGGGCATATGGAATGAGAAAAATAAGAGAAAATTTCAAGGGAAACAATTCCCAGTCTGTGGCATCCTTTGTAGGATCAATGGAGGCCTAGATTGGGCGACGACCATCCAGCACTTTAGAGGATTCTCAAGGAGGATGATCTATCAGGGCATGCACTAGCAATGGTAAGCAATTTTTTTAGGTGGTAATTATTTAGACATTATAGGGAACTATACTATGAAACTATTATGTTCCTTAGTGTTGTATTGTTATTCGTGAATTGTAGGTGTTCTTCTTTCTTACTTTCCATAGAAACCAAAATCAAGCCTATCCAAAACATGGAGGGCCACAAGGATGCCTAAGTAGAGTATCTTAATATCACATGGTGGACTAACCAATTGCCAAAATGTCTAAGTTAATATCTGAATGCCAATGGCCTTTTGAGGAAGGGGAAAAAAAATTGAGTTGAATTGAGTTTTTTCTCCAGCTTTTCCTGTTTGTGTTTTTGTATATTGAGTTGAAGTGATTTGATCATTCCTCAATGCCGGGGTATTGAACATGCTAACTCTTTTAAACAGGCCCAGAAGAAGCTGTCGGCGATTGGATCGTGGGAGAACACAAAGAAGGCTTCTGTGGAAGCTCAGTTGAAAAAGATAAGAGGTAAGAAAGTTATGCTTTTGCATTAGATGTAGAGGAATGATCCAATACTAAGCATTCATAGCTAAGTAAGTTAATCAAGCCTTCAATCTTCTTACTCGAGGGGCACTTGTACAAGATCTGGGCCATTCATTTATTTTGACCCAATGCAGATGGGCCATGTCGCTGAAAAACAGTCCAATTTCACTTTTATGCATTTATGATCTTCTTCTTTTATTTTTCATTTTCTTTCTTTCATTTCTTTCTTTTTAATCTGTAGATGGGAAATGCTGCAGCTGCATTTGGTGGAGGCTTGTCTCTTGGAATGACAAGAGTGTGAGAGGCAATGAGAAACAGAGGAGTTCAGAAACCAGAGCCAGGTAACAGCCTCATCGAGCTACATCCAACAATTTAGCTTGAATCAGAATTTTCAAGGACTGTTGTGGATGCATTTCTTTCTTGTGTAGCAGATTTTCTATATATGTTGTTAGACTTCCCTCTTCTCTTTCTGTACTTTTCTCTCCCAACTTTTCTTTTCTTTTCTTTTCTTTTTTTTCATTTTCTTTCTCCACCTGATTTGAAAATAGAAAGGGAATTCATATATATTACTCTCCTTCCACTGATAGACAATTCACTTTCTAGGATAAAATGGTAAATTCAATAGAGCTATTGCATCTATTTGTTTTTTTTTTTTTTTTGGCACCATTTAAAAATTGGCAGTGACTCATCCACCTTACATATCAGATTGATTTACAGCTATACACACCATCCATATTGTGGATCTCATTGTTGATGGAGCATTTCTAAAATCAGACATTTCTAAATTACACTGATCAAGCAATCCTAACGATCCAATTAATGTATATCATATGGATAGATGGTTAAAAATAAAAGTGAATGGTCCAAATTTGGAAGGACAAATCTGATGGTTAATGTTATCTTCTCAGTGAAGATTTTTTATTATGCACTTGTGCTCCATCCATAGATTTGGATGGTCTGGATTGCCATACAAGCATGCCATGTGTATGTCTAAAGTCTCACCACCATTTTCTAAATGGTGCAAAACTAACTCTTGACTCCCCTTGCTCAAGACCTGACAGATGACTCTTTTTTTTTTCTTTTTAAATTTATGGGCAGTGAAAATTATAATGATGGAGAAATTCCAAGTATCGCATGGTAGCTTATGCTGAGGGTTAAAATATTTCAATGGAGACGTATCCTATGGCAGTAGGATTGCGCCTACAACTAACCGACCGGTAAAAAATGGAAACAAATCTGTTGGGATAGTGCCCTTCATGGTGATGTTGGTTTTTTGAATTGGCCACTTGGATTCTGATTCACCCTAAGCAGAGTAGCAGACCTCCTTGAGTAGTAAACCTTGATGATGGTGATGCTGGTTCTAATTGAAAATAAGTTGGTCCATTTGTTCCACTCAAACATCTTTCTTTGGCAGTCCAGCAGACTATGAAACCGAACCTTTTCTGGGTCAAACAATTTGAGCTTGTTTTAGTTCTTTCATTTAAGCAGAGCAAGTTCGATTGGATCTTGCTTGCAGCCAGATGAATGCATAATATTTCTCAATTGGTTTTGATTAAATTATTGTTTGGTTTTATCTGAATTTTGCTGGATCTGAATTGGCATCAACCAATTCTCATTTTACCTTTGATTTGTTGTAGGAAAAATCAATGAACTGGAATTATCAAATGATAATGCTGAGAGTTCAGCGGATTTTTGTTCCGTAGACTCGGATTGGTCTTCTCCTGATAAGAGATCCATTTCATCAACTAATGTGTATAAGGTGAACTCCCAAGGAAGCTCAACAAGAACTCCAAATTCTGAGTTGTCTACAAGGTGGAGGCATACCCGCAATTTCTCACCCGCTGCAAGCCAGTTAACACTCTACAAGGTAGAGAATCTCTTACAGCCTGTTTGAAGGCAAGTAGAGTGAACCTCAATGGCAGCTACACAGCTCACCAAAGATCGACAGAAGAAACCAGTCCCTTGGAAACAATGGCAATCATTGGCAATGAGGAGATCATTGACATTAACCAAGGTATTAGCTACTTAGATTGGTGTATAATTAAAAAAAAAAAAAAAAAAAAACTAGGATACATGTGGGTCACCTTTTCTTTTTCTTTTTTTCTTTTTTTTTTAATACTTTTTGATAAGAAAGATTTTCTCTATTGCTACGGATTTAAACCGTAACAAGATTTAAAGGGGTGAGATCCCATGGCTACGGTCGTACTGTGAGATAGTCATCTTTAGCTACAGATTTTATCCGTAGCTTTTGACCTATAGTCTGGTAGTGTAGCAAAAAACTGATAATTTAGCGGCGTCCAGCACAACTGTCAGTAAAGGTCCTGACCGCCGGTAAAGCCTTTACCGACTGAGGCTTTATTTGCCCGCGGTTTTCTGGGCCTTTACCGGCGGTTTTGACTGCCGGCAAAGGCCAGTTTTCTTATAGTGTCTATAAGAAAGGGATCAGATAGAATCTTTTGGTTACGGATGCTATTAATCCAGAAGAAAATCTTGGTCGTTCATTGACTTTAGAAACTTCCTTAGAGAATCTTGATCACCGATATTAGGGCATCTAGAAGTTTCGTTCACACTAGAAAGAAATCTCATCCAAAATCTTTAGGGTGTGAGAGATATTGTGTGTGCAACTTGAAAACTCATGAACCACCGAGTTTCTTGTAGGCTTGCCCCAAAATATGGGGTCCAAAAGCTTCTGGGGACCAATAAAAACCGTTAAGAGGCCCTGGACCAAAGGATGATCCCCTAGATTAAGAATCACCATGATCTATGCGTTCATCTTCTTTGATTGGCCAAAGAATGCACCATCTATGTTTGGACTTTATCCACTGATCTAAGTTGTCCATTATATGGGTTAAGAACCCAAAAGTTCATCCCTAACATCTGATTGGAGCCATGCAAGCTAACTGATTCGAATCAATGAAATTTGGCAGTATTACATGTGGATTTAACACTGACAAAGCATAACTAATCCATTGATTAGTTAGCATTAGAATCCTCCGAAATAGGATTAGAAAGGCCTATAAAAGTCATCTTTCTATGCAACATTTCCAGAAATAGAAAGCCATAAAGAGAGTGAGTGTGTGTCGTTCTCCCTGGCCACACTGAGTTAGGTCGTGATTTGGTTTGAGTTGTGTCACGGTCTAAATGATTTCAGGTCCGGGTCAATTCCTTCTCACTTGAGTCACCTTTGAAAGAAGAAGAAGCTAGAAGGAAGATGGTCTTGAAGGTGAGCTATCGAGTTCTACCACCGAGACGAGTTTCGTCTGTCGAGAACTTGATTCTCTATTGTGTCGTTTTAATGAGTTATGGGTGTTCAAGTCAAGTCACTGACTCACTAATTGGTTGGGTCTAAAAACCTTTCTAGACATAGATTCAGGGAGAAGAAAGGAAACGCAGAAGGAAAGAAAGAGCAAGAAGAAAAAGGAAGAGAGAGAGAGAGAGAGAGAGAGAGAGAGATTGATGGGGGTCGAGTCAGTGTGTCACTAGGGTCAATTCAGGCAAGACTCGAGCTGAGTGCAAGGTCTATTTCTTGTCCCGAAAGTGGTTAGATATTCCAGGAAGAAGAAAGAAAGAAAATAAAGAATGAGAAGAGAATAGAGGGTTATTAAGTTGGATTCGGGTCGATCCGAGTTAACTCAGAAACTTTCGAGTCTGACATATTTCTTAGGCATTCCTCATTCAGGAGATAAGGGCAGGAGTCGAGATCATGTTTAGTTCCTGCGGGCGATGTTCTAGCTTGAGGGTTGAGTTCAAGTTTGAAATTAGATTTATTTAGGTTGTGTTAGGTTGCTTCTGAGTTGACCCATTGTGTCCCAATGAAATTGGCCTCTAAAAGAGATATGTTTGGGTTAGCCTCAGTCTAGCTAGTTCAGAAAAAATGGGCTTCGAGTTTTCATTTGAGATTAGTCAAGTCAAGGTCGAGTCAACAACTAGGTGAGTTAACTCCCTAAAGGCATTCTATAGGTGTTTAATTAAAGATTATTCTAAATTATTAATTCTTTAGGTAAATCAACCAATACCTTAGGTCATCTTGAAGAGTTTGAGTTGGACCAAGTTCAGAATTTAGTCGAGTTGACTCAAGTGATTGAGGTAAATCAACCTTAAACCTCATCTTAGAATTCTAATTCAGGCAAATAGAGTTGAATTATTGATTTTGGGTATGTTTGTTTGAATTCGTCCCAAACTTTGCTTCTAGTTGTGTAATCAGGTTGGATTTCTGCGAGTTAAGGTGATTTGAGTTGAATTCACGAGTTAAGGTGATTTGAGTTGAATTCATTTCAATCTAACTTAGAGGTGAGGATCACCCTTCGAGCTTTCCTTCATTGTGATAATTAGTTTTAACTCATTTATTTTTATTATTTGCTCAATATAGTATGCAGTGGAATGAATAATAAATGTTATTTTTTTACTTGGACAATTCTTTATATATGATTGAAATTTAGATTGAGATTCATGTATTTTAATATGTTATGGATAAATATATATATATATATATATATATATATATATATATATATATATATATATATATATATATATATATTCTAGTTTAAGATAAGTACTTTGCACTCGTATTTTCTATTTATGACATAAAATGAATTTGTTGTGGCTTGATTTACCACTTGGAGATTATTGGATGGTATAATTAGAGTTTCCTCGAACTAGTGACCATTTGTGTAATGGATTAAATGAATTTTTTTTTGTAGACTTATCATCTCGTAGATCATTTGTGCATATGTAACTTTTGGGTTAACCCATTTTTGTTGTATCCTTAAATGGACTTTTTGCCCAATGTGACTTTGATGGAGTATTTTTTTAATAAACTTGTGATGGTAAATCCTACTTGTTAGATCATGATAGGTCACTAGTTGTAAAGGTTACCATTAACATCCTACTTATTGAAGTCTCATGAGCCAGGTATGGTGGTGTGGGACACAATGCTCAAGTTGTTAGACTATGCTTGGTGACGAGCCCCTCATAGTGACCTTAAGCTTCCTTAATATGGTTGTTTGTAAATCGGACTAATAACGGTTGAGCTAATCATACATTCATAGCATGCAGACTTTATATTGGTGGTCGATATAAGACAAAGTTTCTCATATCATCATGGGTTGTATCATAGAGTATTTTACTAGGTAATTACTATTAGTGCACTATTTTTCACACCTTATTTGTCAATCATGTGAGTCCTTGTGCCATGTAGTCGGTTGAGCCCTTGGAAGCTGAAGACCGAAGACACAAGTGAAGGTGGAATATTAAGGAGTAAAAAATAGGTATATGAGATGCCATCGTGACCCTAACCCCTGACCCAAAATAACCTAAACCTCTAGATGATCTTAAACCTAATAGGTAAATATTTTATTGATCATCTCTTAAACCATAGGAGCATAAATTGACCATCCTTATATTGTCTTTAGAGATCCCGTGTTAGTAGAAAAACTGCAATTTCAGTAACCTTTAGTCCCATTAAACTCACCTTTGTTTTAACCAAAAATGGATAAAACATAATAGCATGATGGGCCAAAATTCTACGTAATTCGCCTGCAATTAAGTACCACATTTTATAACACCCGATCCATCCTATAAGTACGACCGACTGGTTAGTAAGTGAGACTCACCTTCCGAAATAAAACTCGATAATGCCTGCATGAACAATTCAAATACTCAAAAGAACCCCTTATAGTACACCCCTCATAATGCGACCATAGATAACTGAAACCGATACCATGATGACCACCCTGACCATTCCATACCATTTTATGCCTATGTACACGATGATCGATGCTTTTGACCAGACCTAGATTGGCCTTGCATAGTACACATCTGACTGACCAGAACCCCAAGACTTCGAAACTTATTCCATATCGACTGCCACATTGCCATGATCGCAGAGGTACCACCCGTGCATCTGTGCAATGCACCGTTAGTGAGATACGCCGTAAAGAATTGTCGGTGTATCATGTGCGCATGTTGCCATATAACATGTGCACAACACATGCTCCCACACATGCACCATACCACACATGGGTGAGAGAATCTCTACCCATGTGTGTGATGTCACACACCCATACCCCTCCCTCTCTCATGTACACCCCAAAGTCAACTCTTCTCCATACCATAGCTCATGCATGACATCATCACACCATGCCAACCCATGCCCCTTTAATCCACATTAATTCTTAATCATGTACAAATTCCCATAATCTTAGCCTAAGCTAAGATTAATCACGTTAGCCTAACCTAACCATATTCTTATCCATTTCTCTACATAAACCCCTCCACCCCTTAGCATTTT